>NC_137783.1:113053827-113474293 GCF_963455305.1 Plecotus auritus | reverse complement strand
GAAACTCAGAGATCCAACGGATATTTTATCTTGGTATTGAACTGTAGCTTTTCCCCAGAGACAGATTTAGAGGCACTACACAGTCAGAAGAATAAATCTGCCTCCTCATGGTTGTTCCTCTGCCCTAAGTGGCCTTGTACATGATGAAGCTTTATGACATAAAGCAGAGAATGTTAAGAAAAGGTATCTAAAAGAGAATATACAAGACCAGGATAACCAGTGTCAAAACTACTGCAGAATTCTATGTTATAATTAAGTTTTTTATCTAATATAAAACAGAGAACTACAGGAAATGGAAAAAGAGACAAATCTGAATTTTGTTTATTAATTTTTATTTATTTATTTTTCCGATGGTGTGATTTTTTAATTTATAAGGCATAAGAAGTCAACAGAGTTCTACAAGAACAACTTAAAAGTCCATAATGTTTATACTCTATTATATACATGAAATTTGCCAAGGGGGCAAATTTTGGGTATTTTAGCTACAATAAAGAAGAGAAAAAGGAAACTTGTACAGCAATGAAATGATGGATTTGTTGATTAGCATGGTTTAGGTGAATATTTCACAATACCTAAATTGGGCCACTAAGTTTTACATGTTAAATATATACAATTTTTGATTATCTGTTATACCTGAATAAAGCTTGGGGAAAAGTTAATATTGTTTATAGCAGTAATTATTAATTAAAAAATAAAATAGAAAATGACCTCATTCAGAATGGTAAAAAACATATATATGTATTGAAAATAAATGTAGGAAATGTACATTACGTATTGTTTATTATAGGGTCCCTAGGCCTGGCCAGCAATCAGGGCCTATCTGTGGGGCAACCAGCAGGGCAATTGGGGCCCCTGCTCGCACCTGCCTTGGCCTGGCGCTGCCCATTCACCTGTTCCACCATCCCACCACAGGGCCCATCAGGGCCAGCACTGCCTCCAAAGCTGCCCACTGCCAGCACTGCATCGCCAACACCTATCATGTTCCATGTCGCCCCCTGGTGGTCAGCGTATATCTAACTCCCAGTTGGTCAAACTCCTGCCTGTGGGGACAATTTGCATATTAGTCTTTTATTATATAGAATTCTCTTCAAATTCAACGTTATCCCATTCAAAATACTAATATGATTATACTATGTTTTACTGGCAATTTTTGTTTAAAAATTTTTTTCAAATGTTTATTGTGGTAATATAGCAAATTAACCTTTAAAAATGTTTACTTTGAAAATAGCACTTTTTAAATTTTTAATTAAAGTATAGTTGGAATACAGTATTATAATATTCATTTCACATTACAATGTAGTGCTTTGATTTTACAAACATTAAATTAAATATTTTAAAATGTACAATGCAGTAGCATTAATAATATTCAAAATGTTGTACAACTATGACCACTATCTAATTGCAAAACATTTTGTCACTAAAATCAGAAATCATTTACCTATTAAATAGTAATTTTCATTCCCCTGGTAATCTCCAATATACGTTATATTTCTATAAATTTGATTATTCTAGATATTTCATATAAGTGGAATCAGATAATATTTATCATTTTGTGTCTGGCTTATTTCACTCAACAACATAATGTTTTCAAAGTTCATTCATATTGTAGTATACATCCATACTTTATTCCTTTTCATGGATGCATAATATTCGATTTGTATGCATATACCACATTTTTATTTATTAATTTGTTGATGTATACTTTTGTTGTTTTCATCATTTAGCTATTATGAATAATACTGTAATGAACATTTATGTACAAGTACAAGTTTGAGCCCCTGATTTCTATTTTTTGGGCATATACCCAGCAGTGAAATTATTGGGTTATATAGTAATTCTATGTTTAACTTTTTTTAGGAACTGTCAAAATATTTCAACAGAATTTGTAGCTTTTACATTCTTACTAGCAATATACAATGGTTCTATTTTTTCCATATCCTGTCAACACTTGCTAGTTTGTTCTTTTTAATTATAGAGATTTTAGTAGGTATGAAGTGATATTTCACTGTGGTTTTGATTTGTTTTTCATTTGCCATTGGTCATTTGAATATTTTATTTAGAGAAATATTATCCACATCATGTGCCCATTTAATAAATTAGGTTGTCTTTTTGGTTTTGAATTATTTATGTATTCTAGATATTAAACCCTTATCAGATATATGATTTGCAAATATTTTTCTCCTTTTATAGGTTGTCTTTTCAGTTTCTTGATTATGTCACTTGATGTACAAAATTTTTTAAGTTTTTATGAAATCCAGTTTATTCTTTAATTTGTTGCTCATGCTTTTGTCACATTTAAGAATCTATTTTTACATCTAACGTCATGAAGATTTACCTCTATATTTTCTTCTAAGCAGTTTATGGTTTTTATCATTTGTATTTAGTACTTTGTTTTTATACAAGCTGTTTGTTAATGTTTATTTGAAAGAATAAATATGCAAATATTAGCAAGAATTTTTTCCACTTCTTAAAATTTATTTTTATTCAAGTATAGTTGATATGCAATTTTACATTGGCTACATTTGTTTCAGTAATATAATATAGTGATTCAATACATTTATCATTTTCAATGTGATCAACCCACTATTCTGTTAACTAGCAGGAATTTAAAAACATAGCAACCAATTAGATGTGAATTTATATACTATAAAAAAGGAATAGTTACATCAGTGAAGTATGACAAAACAGAAATGCAGATCAAAGAGCAGACTACACAGTCAGTAAGTAGATTTTATTTATATAAAAATCAAAATAGGATATGCAGTTCTCAAAATGGTTGAAGAACAGACCACCAATTAATACATAGCATTGAATAAATTATTTACATATTTGAGAATAATTAAACAAAACCCCTAATCACCCAAGTCCTCAAAACAAACTCCAAATGAAATTAAAGTTTTCTTTCTTCTCTCTCTCCTCTCTCTCTCTCTCTCTCTCTCTCTCTCTCTCTCTCTCTCTCTCTCCCTCTCTCTCTCTCTCTCTCATCTTTGTCTTCTATTGCTCTTTTTCACTATTACTGTTTCTATTTCTTTTTTATTATTATCTTCCTATATCATTTTCTATCTCTATCTACTGTTCTATTTCTTTCTTTGTTACTGTATTTTTGACTTTGTGTATGGAATAGCTTAAGAATGAAAAGTATATGTCATAAAAATATGTTAAATTGATTACATAAAATTTTGTATGACATGTGTGTGACAAAATGAACAAAGTTGAAAGACAAGAAAAAGCCCTATTCAAAATATCTAAAATATAAATAATTGCTCTACATCTAAATTATAATTTAAAATTTTAAAAATTAAATTTGTGTTATTTTCCCTTTTTTATATATGCATTCACTTATGTATATTTCTTGGCATGCCTTTCAGTGAGATTCATTCTTTTACCTTCTCTAGAATCTAGCTGAAGGCTCATGAGAATAATTAGTCATGATTCATTGCTCCTTCAGGACCTGTCTCCTCTTGCCTTCCCTGCCAGTCAGCTAAGCACATATAAGTAGGTTTAGAAACTGTGCCTTCAGCTCAATTAGAAGGAAACAGCAAGAAAGGGGCTGCATGGATGGATGTGCCTGCTCTCAGTTCCACCTGGATAAGTCTGTATCTGATATCTAGGATTAGCTAACTGTAGTTTGCCTCATGATATGCTGATACTGGCTTGTACCATTTTGGGAAAACTGATTATAAACATCTCAGATCTACATTCAGTGGCATTATGGTAGTAGCATTAAAGTAGAAGTATTTAGCCAAATAAATTGGTAACTGGTACAGATCAGGGCATTTTTCACTCAGAGAACTACTTGTTAAATATTTATTAGCACTCCACTGGTTATACCTAACGAAGGATGCCATGCCATTTGTGAGGAAGAATTAACTCTCACTCATCATTACCATTTCTGAGCCGCATTCTGAATTCCATTTCTGGCCCCTAATCTTAATCTAAGTTTCTGCTACAGTTAAGTAGAATTTTAATGTAATAAACTTGTTCACAGATAAAGAACCCCAGCTCTGAACATCAGCATCATGATCCTATTCAGCCTGTGAGTAAAGAACCCCAGCTCTGAACATCAGCATCATGATCCTATTCAGCCTGTGAGTAAAGAACCCCAGCTCTGAACATCAGCATCATGATCCTATTCAGCCTGTGAGTAAAGAACCCAAGCTCTGAACATCAGCATCATGATCCTATTCAGCCTGTGAGACCCTGAAGGTTTTGGTGTTACACTCAACTCTGACTCCACGTTCCAGCAGGAGATACTGACACTCTTGCAAAGTACAGAAAACCTTTCCCCATCGTCCATGGATAACAGGTGGAGAAAGAGTGAACTGGTAAGTTAAAAAAAAAAAAAAAAAGACATTGGAAAATATTAAAAAGTGGGAGAAACGATCCCAGTTTTCAAATTTATTATTTTTCTTATTTTGTGCATTGAATATGTAACATGGCCCAAATATAAAGATAAACAATCCTATCTAATAAAGGAGTAATATGCAAATTGACCATCACTCCAACACACAGGATGGCTGCCCCCATGTGGTCAATGATGGCTGCCCCCATGTGGACACAAGGTGGTTGCCACAAGATGGTCAACAGGAGAGGGCAGTTGGGAGGGATCAGGCCTGCAAGGGAGGGCAGGTGGGGGCGATGAAACATGCAGGGGAGGGCAGTTAAGGGTGACCAGGCTGGCAGAGGAGGGAAGTTGAGGACGACTGGGCCTGCAGGGAAGGGCAGTTGGAGGGGACCAGGCCTGTAGGGGAGGGCAATTAGGGGTGACCAGGCCTGCAGGGGAGGGCAGTTATGGGTGACCAATCCTGCAGGGGAGGGCAGTTAGGGGCAAACAGGCTGGCAGGGGAGCAGTTAGGTATCAATCAGGCTGGCCGGGGAGTGGTTAGGGGGTGATCAGTCTGGCAGGCAGAAGTGATTAGGGGCAATCAGGAAGGCAGGCAGGTGAGCAGTTGGGAGCCAGCAATTCTGGATTGTGAGGGGGATGTCCAACTGCCCGTTTAGGCCTGATCCTACTGGGATTGGGCCTAAACGGGCATTTGGACATCCTTCGAGGGGTCCCAGATTGGAGAGGGTGCAGGCTGGGCTGAGGAACACACACCTCAGTGCACGAATTTCATGCACCGGGCCTCTAGTTTATATATATCATCTTATATCACTATTTTTGTGTTTCTATTGAACACCTGGATCTGAGATATGTGACACCCCCAAGATCACATGTATATAAAATGTTAGAACCAAGAATGCTCTTTACTACTATTACATCATTTTTGCTACTCATTCACTTCTTTACAAACTGCAGAAGGTTACCAGGTCCTTCAGTCCCTAATTTTCACATGAAATTATCATCTTTGTGCTCATTATCACTGCCTTTCACTGCCATAAATGACCCAGCTTGAGATTTTTATTACTGCCTTCTGTGTTTGGCATGTAGCCCATGTGGGAATACTCTTCCACACATCTAATCAGATTTCTCTTCCATACACTGTGGTTTTTATGTCCCCTTCTTTCAGAAATAAGTTTTTCATATCTTTAAGAAAATGTCTTAACTATGACTATCAGGAGCTCTGAATTTAATATACAAGAACTGACAAGTGATATATATTTTCCAGTCTTCAAGTGCTTCCCAATATCTTCAAGTGAAGTCTCACTATATTATTTCCAATGGTTCCATTGAATTCACACCTGCAACATTTACTCTTGTTGGTATCCCAGGACTGGAAGCAGAGCACACCTGGATATCTATCCCTTTCTGCCTGATGTACATCATCATCTTCATAGGAAATGGCATCATTCTACATATCATCCGGGTTGACCCTGTGTTGCATCAGCCCATGTACTTTTTTCTGGCCATGCTGGCCTTTGTTGAACTTGGGGTCTGTGCTTCTACCGTACCTACAGTGCTAGGCATTTTCCTCTTTGGCATTCATGATATCAGCTTTGGTGGTTGTCTGTTCCAGATGTTTTCCATGCACTCTTTTACCCTTATGGAGTCAGGTGTCCTTCTGGCTATGTCTGTAGACCGTTTTGTGGCCATTTACAGCCCACTGCGGTACACAACCATCCTGACAATTCCCCACATCACTGGGATGGGTGCCACCATTGCCTTGTGAAGTGTGATGCTCATGTTACCACTGCTCTTTCTCCTAAAGGGTCTGCCTTTCTGTGGTCACAACACCCTCACACACTCTTACTGCCTCCACTCAGATCTGATCAAATTGCCCTGTGCAGACACCCGCCCCAATAGCATCCTGGGTCTGTTTGTTGTTATCTCCACATTTTGTTTAGACTCATTGCTCATCGTAGTTTCTTATATGCTGATTCTTCACACAGTACTGGGAATAGCTTCTGGGGCAGAGCGGTGGAGGGCACTCAATACATGTGTGTCACATATCTGTGCTGTGCTTGTGTACTATGTTCCCATGATCAGCCTCTCTTTGTTGCACCGCTTTGGACGGAATTTACCTCCACTCCTGCATACTATCATGGCCAATACATACCTCTTCTTCCCACCTATGGTCAACCCCATTGTCTATAGCATCAAAACCAAGGAAATTCACAACAGCATTGTTCGTACACTGTCTAGAAAGAGGAATGAGATCTAATCAAACAGACAATACCCTAAGAACACAGGAACTTGGATCGGACCTATTGCCTGGATATTAGCATTGCGAATGGGAAGAATTCCATAGTTTCTTATTGTTTATGAATGAGCTATATGCTTTAGTAGATGGAGAAAAGTAAAATAGCCCCCCCTTTCTCCCTGAGAATAGAGAATGTCATTAGTTTGAAGTAAGCTTATCAAAAGACACCAGGGACCTGGTTTTTTTCCCTGGTGAAGACACCATTTGTTTATTGAGTCCTTGAATATAAAATTCATTCTTTTCCCTTTGAAAATAAGTAGAATGGTTTCTGGGAGGCTTTTGCTTCCAGGTATGTGCAATTTAGTGATATATATTTGTGAGTGAAAAGAATCAGGACACAAAAGAATATGTATTGTATTATTATCTTTATATGGAGTTGAAGAACAAATATAACTAATTTAGTGTCAAAAACAACAGAACAGTGGTGTTTGATGGGTGTAGAGGTAGGGGAATGACTGGGGAAACAAATGAGGAATTTTTTGGTCTGATAAAAATGCTCTATGTTATGTTGGATGCAACTTACAGGATTGTACCCATTTGTCAAAATGGTACTGCTAAAATTTATGCATTTCAATATATCTCAATTTACCTCTAAATCATAAAAATAATCAAAAGACTAATAACAATAGAAATAATCATTGGGTTACATGGTGGGTGGAAGTATAGAAGATACAAGAATGGCATAATGTTGATCATTGTTGAAGCTGGATGATGGTTAGATAGAGGTTCATTATAATAATCTGTTTACTTTGTACATGTTTGACATTTTTAAAATAAAAAATAAAAACAACATACTAATGGTGATAATATTAAGTCTTTATTGAATGTGTGCCATGAAACAGAACTAACTTTCAGTTGGTTAGAATGATTTGGTAGAAAAATGACTTGACTTTAGGACACCATTTTATTTTTTAATGAGCTAAGGTTAGAAAAAATAAATAGCAATCTGAAAACAATGGTTTTAGGAGGAAATGACTTAAAAAAAATAAGCCCATACTTTTGTAATAGTCTTGGTTAACACAAATCACTAGTAGACACCTTCTGGTCACAGAAAGGTAGTAAGGAAAGAAAAACTTGAGGTAACTCTTCTAGACAGGGTTTGCAAGACTCATTTGTTGTTGTTGTTTTCCCAAATTATTTTGACTTTCCACAAACAACAATGAGTATCATCATAAAGTTAACCATAGAGTTTTGAATGATTTTTAGTCAACAAAGTAATTAAGGGAGGTTCCTGTTTTGGAATAAATAATAAATGTATAAGGTGATGGGTGGCATAACTTCTCTCTTTTCTACTTTTATCTTATTCATTCAAATTATTGCATTTTCTGTTTTTATAAATCTATCTTTGAAAGTGCTCAATTGAGTGGAATCATTGAAATGGGTTTGGAATCCCCAGCTCCTCCGCTCAGGAACCTGTCGTTTTTTCGTGCGGGTCGCGGAAAACAGAGAAACAGCCCCCTACATTTTGGCGCCCGAACAGCGACCGAGTAAGGAGGCAAGAGAAGAAAGCGAGGGGATCACTCCTGGAGGTGCACACATGACAGATTGAGGAGGGGAATAATGGCGGCGGAATAGACAGACGTGTTCTGAGCCTTGTCCCGGAGCAGAAAGAAAGAACAGCTGAGGGTCGCACAAGGACTGTTTGTTGGCTGGTTGGGAGACAGCTGAATTCCAGAAGGAGGCGGGGGACTGCTGAACGGGGTTCCCCTGACCTGGCAGCACCCACTGCGGCTGGGTCCCCTCCCGGAGCTGCGGGCTTGGACGCGGAGTCTGCGCCATCTTGATCCGGAAAGTGGAGCTTATCTGAAGCCTGAGAATCCACAACTGCGGCACCCCAGGAACAGCTGCGAGCCCCAGAACAACGCTCCCCAACTGGCGCAAGCACACGGGTTCAGAGGAGCTCTACACTCCACCATGGAAAGGTCAGATTTCGCCTGGGATAAGGAGAGAGAGAACTACATAACCAGACACCCAGAGAAGAGAGACCATGGGGAGACAAAGAAGCAGCCCGCATATGAAAGAAAAGCAGGCATCACCAGAAAAGGAAGTAAACGAAATGGAGGCAAGCAACCTTCCAGAAAAAGAATTCAGAGAAATGGTCATAAGGTGGCTGAAAAGAATGGAAGACAAATTCGACAATATGAGCAAGAACCAAGAGGAAATGAAGAAGAACCAAGAAGAAATGAAAAATAACATCGCTGCTGTAAAGAACTCAATAGAAAGCATCAAGAGTAGACTAGAAGAAGCAGAGGACCGTATCAGTGAGCTAGAAGACAAGATGGAAAAAAATACCCAAGAAAAGCAACTTCTAGAAAAAAAAATTAAAAGGCAGGAGGAGAGTCTAAGGGAACTTTGGGACAACACGAAACAAAACAACATCCGCATAATAGGGGTTCCAGAAGGAAAGGAAGCTGAGCAAGGAATAGAAAACCTCTTTGAAGAAATAATGACAGAAAATTTCCCAGATATAGGGAAGAAAAAACCCACACAAATCCAAGAAGCTCACAGAGTCCCAAGCAAAATGAACCCCAAAAGACCGACGCCAAGGCACATTATAATTAAATTGGCAAACACCAAAGACAAAGTAAGAATCTTAAAAGCAGCAAGAGAGAGACAGAAAGTTACATACAAAGGAACCCCCATCAGACTAGCAACTGATTTCTCAACAGAAACTCATCAGGCCAGAAGGGAATGGAATGAAATATACAAAGTCATGCAAAGGAAGGGGCTGAATCCAAGAATACTGTACCCAGCAAGGCTGTCAATCAAAATTGAAGGTGAAATCAGGAGCTTCACAGACAAAAAAGGACTAAGGGAATTTATTACCACCAAACCAGCAATGCAAGAAATGCTAAAGGGTCTGCTGTAAAAAAAAAAAGAAAGAAAGAAACAGGAAGCGAAGAAGTAACACAGGGGTAAAGAATAGGAATGGCGACAAATAAGTACCTATCAATAATAACTTTAAATGTAAATGGATTAAATGCCCCAATCAAAAGACATAGGGTAACGGATTGGATAAGAAAACACGACCCATATATCTGCTGTCTACAAGAAACCCACCTCAGAAAAAAAGACGCACACAGACTGAGGGTGAAGGGATGGAAAAAGGTTTTCCAGGCAAATGGAACTGAAAAAAAAGCTGGGGTAGCAATACTTATTTCTGACAAATTAGATCTCAAACTGAAGGACATAACAAGAGATAAGGAAGGCCATTTCATAATACTAAAGGGAGCAATCCAACAAGAAGAAATAACTCTGGTAAACATATATGCACCCAATACAGGAGCACCCAAATACATAAAAAAACTCCTGGAGGATATCAAGGGAGAGATTGACAGCAATACAATCATAGTAGGAGACTTTAATACCCCACTATCACCACTGGACAAATCCTCTAAACAAAACATCAGCAAAGAAACATCAGTCCTAAATGACTCACTAGACCAGATGGAATTAATTGACATCTTCAGAACATTTCACCCCAAAGCCACAGAATATACATTCTTCTCAAGTGCACATGGGTCATTTTCAAAGATAGACCATATGTTGGGACATAGGCAAAGTCTCTTCAAATTCAAGAAGATAGAAATCATATCAAGCATCTTCTCAGACCACAGTGGCATAAAACTGGAAATCAACTACAATAAAAACAACCCAAAGAAATCAAACACATGGAGACTAAACAGCATGCTATTAAACCATGACTGGGTTACCAGAGAGATCAAAGAAGAAATAAAAAACATCATGACAACAAATGACAATGAAAACACTACAATCCAAAATCTATGGGACACAGCGAAAGCAGTCTTGAGAGGGAAGTTCATAGCTCTACAAGCCTACTGCAAAAAACAAGAAACAGGGGTAATAAATTACCTAACCCAACAACTCAAAGAGTTAGAAAAAGAACAACAAGAAAAGCCCAGTGTAAGCAGAAGGAAGGAAATAATAAAGATCAGAGCACAGATAAACGACATAGAGACCAAAGAAACAATACAAAAGATCAA
The DNA here is from genome assembly GCF_963455305.1 of Plecotus auritus. Classification (NCBI taxonomy): domain Eukaryota; kingdom Metazoa; phylum Chordata; class Mammalia; order Chiroptera; family Vespertilionidae; genus Plecotus; species Plecotus auritus. The sequence goes on along the minus strand of NC_137783.1, from coordinate 113,463,648 downwards.
CAAAACCAAGAGCTGGTTCTTTGAAAGGATAAACAAGATTGATGAACCTCTAGCCAGGCTCACCAAGAAGCAAAGAGAGAGGACCCAAATAAACAAGATCAGAAATGAAAGAGGTGAAATAACAACAGATCCCGCCGAAATACAAAGGATTGTTAAAAAATACTACGAACAACTCTATTCCAACAAACTGGACAACCTGGAGGAAATGGACATATTCCTAGAAAAATATAACCTTCCAAAACTCAATCAGGAAGAATCTAAACAGCTCAACATGCCAGTAACTATGGAAGAAATTGAAGCAGTCATCAAAGAGCTTCCGGCAAACAAAAGCCCGGGGCCAGACGGCTTCACAGGAGAGTTCTACCGAACATTCAAGGAAGAACTAAAACCTATCCTCCTCAGACTATTCCAAAAAATTCAAGAGGAAGGAACACTTCCAAGCTCCTTCTATGAAGCCAGCATCACCCTCATACCAAAACCAGATAAAGACAACACAATGAAGGAGAATTACAGGCCAATATCCCTCATGAATGTAGATGCCAAAATCCTCAATAAAATTCTAGCAAATAGGATCCAGCAGTACATCAGAAAGATCATACACCATGACCAAGTAGGATTTATCCCAGGAATGCAAGGATGGTTCAATATCCGCAAATCAATAAATGTGATACATCACATAAACAAATTGAGAGATAAAAATCACATAGTCATATCAATTGATGCAGAAAAAGCATTTGACAAAATCCAACACCCTTTCTTGATAAAAACTCTCAACAAGGTGGGAATAGAAGGATCATACCTCAACATAATAAAAGCTATATATGATAAACCCACAGCTAACATCATACTCAATGGGCAAAAACTAAAACCATTTCCCCTAAGAACAGGAACAAGACAGGGATGCCCACTCTCACCACTCCTGTTTGACATAGTACTGGAAGTATTAGCCACTGCGATTAGACAAGAAGAAGAAATAAAAGGCATCCAAATTGGAAAAGAAGAAGTAAAGCTGTCCTTATTTGCAGATGACATGATATTGTACATAAAAAACCCGAAAGACTCCATCAAAAAACTAACAGACTTAATAAATGAATTCGGCAATGTAGCAGGATACAAAATTAACAACAAGAAATCTATGGCATTTCTATACACCAACAATGAACTTACAGAAAGAGAGACTAAAAAAGCAATCCCATTTTCCATCGCACCAAAAAAATTAAGATACTTAGGAATAAACCTAACCAAGGAGGTAAAAGACCTATATGCGGAAAACTACAGGACCCTGAAAAAAGAGATAGAGGAAGATATAAACAGATGGAAGAGCATACCATGTTCATGGATTGGTAGAATCAACATCATTAAAATGTCCATACTACCCAAAGCAATCTATAGATTCAATGCACTCCCCATTAAAATACCAACGGCGTATTTCACAGACCTAGAAAGAACTCTCCAAAAATTCATCTGGAATAAAAAAAGACCCCGAATAGCCACAGCAATCCTGAGAAAGAAGAATAAAGTAGGAGGGATCTCAATACCAGATTTCAAGCTGTATTACAAAGCCACTGTCCTCAAAACAGCCTGGTACTGGCACAAGAACAGACATATAGATCAATGGAACAGAATAGAGAATCCAGATATCGACCCAAACCAATATGCGCATTTAATATTTGACAAAGGAGGCATGAGCATACAATGGAGTCAAGACAGTCTCTTCAATAAATGGTGTTGGGAAAATTGGAAAGATACATGCAAAAAAATGAAACTAGATCACCAACTTACACCATACACAAAAATAAACTCAAAATGGGTACAGGACTTAAATATAAGACGGGAAACCATAAAAATAGTAGAGGAATCCACAGGCAGCAAAATCTCAGACATATGCCAAAAGAACTTTTTCAGTGATACTGCCCCTAGGGCAATGGAAGCCAAACAGAAAATAAACAAATGGGACTACATCAAAATAAAAAGCTTTTGCACAGCAAAAGAAACCATCAACAAAACAAGAAACCCCACTGTATGGGAGAACATATTTGCAAATGGTATCACTGATAAAGGTTTAATTTCCAACATCTACAGGCAGCTTATACAACTTAATAAAAGGAAGATAAAGGATCCAATAAAAAAATGGGCAACGGACCTAAATAGAATCTTCTCGAAAGAAGACAGAAGGAAGGCCAAGAGACATATGAAAACATGCTCGAAGTCACTAATTATCCGAGAGATGCAAATCAAAACAACAATGCGATACCATCTCACACCTGTCAGAATGGCTATCATCAACAAATCAACAAACGACAAGTGTTGGCGAGGATGCGGAGAAAAAGGAACCCTCGTGCACTGCTGGTGGGAATGCAGACTGGTGCAGCCACTGTGAAGAACAGTATGGAGTTTCCTCAAAAAACTGAAAATGGAACTCCCATTTGACCCAGTAATCCCACTCCTAGGAATATATCCTAAGAAACCAGAATCACCAATCAGAAAGGATATATGCACCCCTATGTTCATAGCAGCACAATTTACAATAGCTAAGATTTGGAAACAGCCTAGGTGCCCATCAGCAGATGACTGGATCAGAAAACTATGGTACATCTACACAATGGAATACTATGCTGCCGTAAAAAAGAAGGAATTACTACCATTTGTAGGCACTTGGATGGATGGAATTAGAGAACATTATGCTAAGTGAAATAAGCCAGTCAATGAAAGAAAAATACCACATGATCCCACTCATTTGGGGATAATGAAAAACATTATAAACTGATGAACAAAAAGATAGTTACAGAGGCAGTAAAGCATCAAACAGACTGTCAAATTACAGTGGTAAGGTTAGGGAGAGGTGGGGGAAATAAGAGATCAACTGAAGGACTTATATGCATGTATATAAGACTAACCAACGGATGCAAAACATTGGGGGGTGAGGGCATGTATGGGAGTGGGGTGGGGGGGGCAATGGTAAGATATGTACACATATAATACCTTAATAAAAATTTGAAAAAAATAAAAAAAAAAAAAAAAGAAATGGGTTTGGATATTTTTAATAGCCTCGTCTTTAATTTAATATATATATACATATATAGTATACATGTGTATAGTATATATAAATATTGACTTTTAGAAAGAGGGGAATGGAGAGGGGGAGAGAGAGAGAGAAAGAAAACATCAATGTGAAAGATCCGTTGCCTTGCACATGTGCCCTAACTGGGGATCAAACCTGAAACATGGGTATATGCCCTGACCAAGAATTGAACCAGTGACTTTTTGTTACATGGGACAATACTCAACCAACTGAACCATACCAGCCAAGGCCTAGTCTTTTAACTTTTTAAAGTAGTTCAAAAGCCTTTTGATAACAATAATTATTGGTAATCTCCAAGACAATTCTGTATTTATCTCATTATACAAATGAAAAAATTAAAAAAGTTACATACATTTATCAAAATCACAAAAAGAAAAATGGTTTAAAGATTAAATAAAATGGCCCTGGCCAGTGTGAGTCAGTGGTTAAAGCACAGTTCATGCAGGGAAGGGTTGTGGGTTCTATTCCAGGTCAAGGGCAAGTACTTGGGTTACAGGTCTGATCCCCAGCCCTTGGGGCGCATGCGGAAGCCAATCGATGTGTTCTCTTGCCTCAAACTCTCTCTCCTTTTCCCTCTCTCTCCCCCTCCTTCCACTCTCTCTAAAAATCAATGGATAAGGACACATATGCAATACCTTAATCAATAAAGAAATTTAAATAAATAAATAAATAAATAAATAAATAAATAAATAAAAATTTTAAAAGTAAAAAAAAATCAATGGAAAAAGTATCTTTGAATGAGGATTGACAAAACAAATGAACAGAAATGAAATAAAATGATGCATGTAAAACAATTAACATAGTTCCTGGTAGAATTGCCCAATAAGCACTTAGATTTTATTAAAGTCATACTTTTCTATCAAATCTGATGACTATATTAATCCCACAGACAATTTTCACAATGTCTGATAGTGATAGCTCTATATCTTAATTTGAAGTTCAAAAACATCATAATTAAATTAATAAAGTAGAATTCAGGTAGAGGAACATGTCTATATCTAAGAAGACTTTAGTTTTTTTTGTTTTTGCAAATGGGGCTGGCAGAAAAATAACAGCTTATAAAAAGAAAACTTTTGAATGTTAATTTCTCTGCATTTAGCCTATGGGGAATAAGAAAAGAGGAGGGCAATGAGATGACTGAAAGTTGTAGAAATGATTTCAGGGATATTAGATTTGGATGAACCCAAAGGGCTTAATTAAAATCTGTTTGGGCCCTAGCCCATTTGGCTCAGTGAATAGAGCATTGGCCTGCCCACTAAAGGGTCTCAGGTTCAATTCCAGTCAAGGGCACATGCCCAGGTTGCGGGCTCAGTCCCCAGTAGGGAGCATGCAGGAGGCAGCAGATCAATGATTCTCTCATCATTGATGTTTCTATCTCTCTCTCCCTCTCCCTTTCTCTCTGAAATCAATAAAAATATATTTTAAAAGATATGTTTGGTCCCTCATGGTTTTAGCTAGTGGCTAGAAAACCCCTCATTCATGTTCACAACTCCTCTTCACATTCATTAGGGAACATTAAAATTGGTGTCTAGCAATTTTTCCCTTCAATTTGAGCTCAATAAATTTATGCTGTGCCCCTAAATAATACAAACATTGCTGTGAGTTTTATTGGAGGATGGATACCGCAACATGATCTCAGACAGACTTTCAGAAGAGGGAGAGTGTCTGTATTGCCAAGACAGAAGAAAAGCATGAAAGGCTATCCCAGAGATGTCCATGTATTGGCAGATAACCCCAGCCAATGAATTAGGGTTCATGGCATTGGCTGGGCGCCTTTGCAGGGGTGAAGATAGAAAGAAGAAAGATTGAAGAACACAAACACAAGAGAATGAGACTAGAATCTGGGGGTGAGAAAAGAGTTGATGTGTGATTTGTGATAAAGGATGAGTGATAATGATTTCAGGAACTGATAATATTCTTCAGGCATCTAGCAAGAGTAGAACTGGCTCCCAACAATTGGCCAGTAAGTCTTATGCTTTCCATGTTTATCCCCATAATTCTTCATTACCAGCTTTTTCAATAATAACCCCTCTATCCCACCATCCCTGAACTCACTTATGTACTCTCCCACCTGCCAACCTAGCCTCATTACTCTGAAATAAGTGAGTTGTTGTGATTGTTCTTAAAGGATTTTTATTCCAATTATGATTATATTTGAGGCAGGAAAACTTTATCCCTAATAGAAAAAGCCAGTGATCTATGGATTGGGGTGTCATAGAAGAGCAAACCTGTGGAAATCAAAGTACTGAGTTGACTTACTATCTATATCCTAACTATGTCAGCCAATAGAGACTTCCCATCATAGAAGCATGCCTACTGACTTGTTTCCTTCACTTGAGGTTTCCAGTTCTCTTTCCTTAAAAAGCATGAAATAAAGCTGACAGTTTTTTTTCAGGTAGGGAATGGATTACTGAGCTATGCACTCCCCCACTTTATGTTCCATTTCTTAGGCACACAGTGAGAGCAAGTTGAATCTCAGTCTCTGGCTCTGTGAGAAGATCTTTCAACACTGCCATCTCCTGGTGAGAATAGATATATCAGGTCTCTAAGGAATTGAGTGAGACTATAGTCCTAAGAAATGATGTCTACTCTTCTGGCCCTAAACCTCCTTCTTTGCTCTAGGGAGTAAGAAAATATCTCTTAGGATTTGTAAGAGGCTGATGAATTTTGGTCATCAGAGAAAAATTATGTTAGAAAACACAAATCTTCTATAGCTGGGACCAGCAAAGAGCAGCCTACTCCTATAGCAGCACTTCCCACTGTTATTCCTGAACAATGAGTAAGCAGATAGCTAGAAATGTGTACTAGATCAAGTGGACATAAGAATATATATCTTAAAGTACAAACATAAGTGAAGCCAAGAGTATAAATTTATTTTATAAAAGTAAAGAGTACAAATTTATTTTTGATAGAGTCTGACGTGGAACTTTTAGGAAATACAATTCAATACATTGAAGAATCTGCTTTTGAAGATTGAGAGGTTAAAGGAAACTAGCAGCATGTTATTGGACAAGTTAGGTAGACCTGAACACATTATATTTTAAAAGGAGAGGATCATGAATGACTTGAATCTTTGTAGTATCATATCTGAAGCTATCTAATTTAAAAAGGGGCATGATGGTTACAGGCAACATGTTGGCCCAATATAAGGAGGTTTTTCTAAGAGAGAGAGCTGTACAATAATTAGACAGACAGGCATGGAAAGGAATCAACCTATATACAGTCATCAGCCAGGAAGCTATGCTAAAGAATTCTGTTTTGAGAGGGTGATTTGGTAGAATAATCTCCTAAACATCCCAAATTTAAAATTTATGAGTAGGGTTGTTGGGGGCCAGTGAAGAATTCAGAATAATATTTGGATGTTGACTTGGATTTATGGAGAAATATTTTGAAATATTTAGGGCAATAACACAAAAAAAAGGGATAAATCAATTTGATTTAATCACTTAGAAACATTTCTGCTCTCACTTTAACAAATACATTCATAGATGCATACTCTTGTCAGCCTTAAAACTGAACTATAGTTTCCTACTTATATCCAGTTACTGGAAAGTGTGAAGTGTTCACAGCAACAAACTTTGTGTTGCAGTAAAAATTTTGGAGTCTTTCTGTCTCTACTGCCTCCCCAGTCACTTCCACCTGAATGTGCCTATGTGTTTGTCATTATTCTCCTTGCCATATCTTGGGCAATTCTCAAAGAGACCCACTCATATTTTTCTTGTTTCAGGTTTCACAGAAGATTTAAAAGTGTGCTTTCTGATTCTCTTCAACAGTAAGTAGCTCTGATTTCTGTATAAGGATTATGTCTGTCAACACTTCCTACATATAGAGAACTAGGCTTCCAATCTCATTCATTAATCTTATCTCTAAACACTTCAGCATCTTCTTCATTGCTCTTCTGGTGAAACAATAAAAGTCTCTCTTCTCCTACACCAGGTACTCTTTAATCCTTTTAATTTTATGAACTAATATTTTCAAAATGTCCTCACTTTGTTGTGTGGAAAGCAGAATATGTGAGGAGCTGTGGGTGCTTATCTAAAAGTAATTTTTATATAAGATTTGTTTCATGAATTAGAATTGCCATGGTAATATACAAAATTATGCAGCTGCCAATGTCTATCTTGATGGAGTCTGGGCCCTGCACGAATGTCATATTTACAAATTCCTTGGTGGGAAGGAAGTTCATGTAAGGAGAGGTAGTTTTATTGGTGGAATCACAATGCTACAAAGAGCCTTCAATCAATAATTTGTCAAAGAAATGTTGATATGTTCTATAGAAATACCCAACCCTGCTAGTATAAAGTGATGGTAAAAGAGAGGAAGTGAGGAAGAGAGAAAAGTGGGGCTCAAGGTATAGTGGATTTTGGTGTTTATCTATCTAAAGTATCATTTCAATGTTGTTGTTTTTTTATTTTTTCCTGATTTCCATAAATAGGTTAGAAGAATAAAGAGAACATGGAATGGGGGAGGAAGAACACCACCAAGCAGCCTGATAACGTTGGACCCATCATATGCATAGGTGTCCAAAAACTCAGATTTTGCAATGTGGGTAACACTGAGTGGGCAGGTGACTTTTGTTAATGTATATACTGGTAAAACTTTCTGTTGGGCCAGTGTCCATTGTCTCATTCATTTAAAAAAATGCTAAATAAGCTGCTGAAGTTGATTCTCCTATTTCTGTCATTCAATATTTGTGTGACTGGTTGATAATAGGTCATAGACCAGTACAGAGAATCACAGTTTGCCAAATTTGGCTCCTTTGCAAGGAAGGACACTGACCTGCCATGCCCATTCCAAATGGCACCATGTTCATGCCCTCTGTGCTGACCTTTTATTGGAATCCCTGGCTTGGAAACTCTGCAGTGCTGATTTGGGATTCCATTCTGGGTTATGTACCTCATTGCTTTGATAGAAAATTCTCTACTTTTGCTCATCATCAAATCTGAACCCAGTCTCCAAGAGCCTATGTATGTTTTCTTGGCCATGTTGGGAGCCATGGACATTGCACTTAGCACCAGAATTGTCCCCAAGATGCTTGGTATTTTTTGGTTCCACTTGCCAGACATCTATTTTGATGCTTGCCTTTTCCAGATGTGGCTCATACACACATTTCAGGGTTGAATCAGGGGTCCTGATGGTTCTGGAAGGCTATATAGCAATCTGTTATCCTTTGAGGCATGCTACCCTATTCACTCAATAACTAGTCTGCTCTAATTAACATATTACGCTTTTATTATTAAAGACTGTACACTCGAAACCTATATAATTTCATTGACCAATGTCACCCTAATATAGTCAATAAAATAAAAGAAAACCACAATCCCCATATGATAGCCAAATAGGTGACAGCTAAATATAATTAAGCAATCTTAATGGACTCAGGGAAAAAGGCAAATTATATTTATGGGATAGTAATGTCCTGATTATGGCTCAATTCTTAGCTTTGAAATTTCACTTTCTACTGTTCCTCAGAGAAGGTTATGTTTTAATGTATTCCACTGTCACTGAACTAAAGATTTGTGAGGTGGTAGGTTGTGGATGGAGAGGATTTGTGTTACTTTCCTCCCCTCTTTCCCTTTATTCCCTTCTTTGGGTGTAGTGGTTCCAATGTAGTTCTTTGATGCCCTAGGCCTATCCTCTATTTACTATATCCCCCCTGCATCCCCCAGAATGAGATTAGGAAGGAATTGAGTGGGCTGAAATGTTTGAGTTTAGAAGAGATAAGGTCTCAGTATTGCCCTCTAGCTAAGACTTTTCCCCTTGGAGAGGAAGCGCTTTTTATACAGAGGATTCTGGGAGAGTTTCCTTTGACTTCTCTTCCAACAGGGGATATTTTTTTTTTATCCTAACTGAGAATCTGTTGGTGCTTTTACAAGTAAAGTCTATGTAATATGTGGGACACCTCTGAATGAAGACAATAGTTTCTCATGCTCATGATAATCTATATACAGCTCACAGAAACTAGTCAAATTTCATAGTGAAGTGTGTTTACTGCTGTAACTTTAAATGACCTCTGCTCCAAGCAGCTGGATACTGTGAGCTGTACCTCCTTGGATTTGCTTGTCTCTTTATGTTTGAGATGGATGATTTGCCCTGTGACCTCATTTCTAAGAAAGCTTTAAGAAAAGTCATTGATATTTAGTTTGCCTAGCTTTTCCGTGTCAGGACAGGAGTAAAAATTCTGAGCTTATTACATTTCAGAACTAAAATAGAAGTCATCAAACATTTTTTAAAATATATTTTATTGATATTTTATAGAGAGGAAGGGAGAGGGATAGAGAGCTAGAAACATTGATGAGAGAGAAACATCGGTCAGCTGCCTCCTGCACACCTCCCACTGGGGATGTGCCCGAAACCAAGGTACATGCCCTTGACCGGAATCGAACCTGGGACCCTTCAGTCCGCAGGCCGACGCTCTATCCACTGAGCCAAACCGGTTTCGGCAATCATCAAATATTTTTTTTTAAGTTTGCAATGTAAATATAGTTTTCCAGGGAGACTTTGTTATTGCTTTGTGCTTCATCCTGGCCCAGACCTCTTTTCCCTTCAGTCTCACATCTCCTAAGAGACCCATCAGCCTTCCAGAGGGATCTCCTGAACATTGGAATAGCCTATTACAAAGCAACCGTAACTACCAACTTACCATAGATTCCTCACTACCGATCGCTACACTGTCGTATTTTTTAACCATTCCAAGATATGCATATAGGTCTAGCTGCTTCAGTAGAAATTGTAACTTTATATTTTCAAAGAATAATAGTTATTTTTAATCCTTATCTACAATATATCAAGGATTGTGAGACAGAATTCAAGATAAAACACTTGAAAGTAAAAGGAAGATTTACAAATATATAAATGATGTCACACATTTATAAGAGAAAGGATGGGCCTTTGAGAAATGAGATTTGGAGAGGAGGATCCAAATAAAATTCTAATATTTATGTAACTCATAACCAGAAACAATTTTAAAAAATCAGATTCTACGATGGCAGCGGAAATCAACGAAGGGTAGTCAATGATTATAAATAAACTATTGCTGGTGGGTCAGAAGCCTTGAGAGGAAGACACAAATCTGTGAAATTCCTGAGGGACTGTGGAGGACATAGAGAAACATCAGATCTTCCCTCAGACTCCATTGAGAGTTTACTGAGATTAAGGGCCTTCCTTTGGGTATTCACAGTCTGATGAAGGAGATGACATGCTAGTGAAAACACAAAGAGCACATGGTAAGATCTTTAACAGAAATGAAGACCCCATGGCTGCTTGACTGGAGTGGTACAAATAGAGAAGGCAAGGATAATTCTGAGAATTCCCAATGGCTGGGTGGTATCTGTTGTTGCCAACAAATAAGATACATTTGGATAAAAGAGAATGGGAGAGGTTACTTTGAGGTATTTTTATGTGTTCTTATTTCAATACCTTAATATAAAATATATAAAGTATTCAAAAGAGACTGTAGAGAAAAGACCACTGTATTTCAATAGAGTTCTCTAGTCTGAAGGGGCAGATTCCAGGCAAGGGAAAATGCTGACTGACTCAGAAACAGACAAAATAGCAAAGATCAGGGTGTCAGAAGAAATAAAGTACTTATATGGTTCAGAAGCAGATGGAATGGTATTGCCAATAGAAAATTAGAGAGGTCTGGGCAGTTATTTGGATTACCTGCCAGACTGCTGAAGATAATATATAAGCATAACCTTATTGAAACAAATGCATTTCTCCAAAATTTCTTTCAAAATAAGCCTGGGTGAAGACAGATAAAGCTTTTGAGGTAAGAGGGGTAACTGTACAAGCAGACCATGATTTGGGGGAAGTTCTCCGTAATTTCCTCTGTGTGCCTCATTCTATGGCTCTGACAGGAAGCTTCCCTCTTTAAGAAGTCACTTTACTTGTTTTCTCTTGAACAGATGACATGTTACTATCCTGTAAGTGCTTCTTTTCTCTTGGTGTAGATTACATGTTACTATCTTGTAAGTTAGTTTATTAAAAACTAAAAGAGGATTTTAAAATATTTACATATAATTGCCACGAGTGATTATGCTTGTTTGTAATCTTAGATAGGTTAGCCTTTTGTATGCTTGATTTTCCCAGAAGTAAATATAAGAATGGAACTTGGCCAACCAAAATTCCAGGTGGAAAACAATCATTTGAGAATTTACAGAGACAGAGTTTGATAAATACTTAAAACCTCTTCATACTCTGAATGTTCACTATTTGCAGGTTTTGTCTTAAATTCTTATTTTTGTCTTGGGTTATAGACTTCATCCCTTTATGCAGTAATTTCCACAACACTAAGTTTCTTTATTGTGGCTAAAGTTTAAGTTCTGAATTTTTATGAATTATATAAAAAAATTTTAACTTTTAACAAGGAATAGCACACACACACACACACACACACACACACACACACTGTATTTACATTTAGACGTCTACACAAGGAATCATTACCATTAGTAATATTTATCAATATATCTTTAGTTTTCACATCAGTGGTGTTCAGGACCATAAATTGAGACGCTGGGAGCAATTATAAGCTTAAAAGCATGTTAAGAAGAGTGCAGTGCATATGCCAGAATTATGATACTAGAAAGAACCTGGATGCTAGGAGGAACAACAGGGTCAGTTACCCAAACAAAAGGACAGGGTCAGAACAAGAGTCACAAGGAACTACTCCTGATGCTGAGACCAGTAAGGCTGAATTGCACTTGCTTTGCCCTTCACTGTTGTTAGTCAGGGAAGATGCTAGAAACAGAAGGAGTGATGTCTGCAGCTGGGAGTCAGGGCTTTGCAGAAAATAGACTGGGCTTATTAACAACTATTGTGTTTATTTGCAGCAACTTTAAATCATTTGAGAGCATGAAGAAAGAATATATTCCATTTTTTCTGTTAATATGATTGTGTTATGCTCTACATCTTCAGGTCTTCTTTTTTTTTTTTAATATATTTTATTTATTTTTTACAGAGAGGAAGGGAGAGAGATAGAGAGTCAGAAACATCGATGAGAGAGAAACATCGATCAGCTGCCTCCTGCACACCCCCTACTGGGGATGTGCCCGCAACCAAGGTACATGCCCTTGACCGGAATCAAACCCCGGACCCCTCAGTCCGCAGGCCGACGCTCTATCCACAGAGCCAAACCGGTTTCGGCTTCAGGTCTTCTTAAGGAATTCATTGAAAATAGGAACAAAGCCCTGACCAGTTTGGCTCAGTGGATGGAGCGTCGGTCTGCGGACTGAGGGGTCCCGGGTTCGATTCCGGTCAAGGGCATGTACCTTGGTTGCGGGCATATCCCCAGTGGGAGGTGTGCAGGAGGCGGCTGATCGATGTTTCTCTCTCATCGATGTTTCTGACTCTCTATCCCTCTGTAAAAAATCAATTAAAAAAAAAATAAAAAATCAATAAAAAAAAATAAAAAATCAATAAAAAAAAGAAAATAGGAACAAATTTGTCTTTCATTAATGATATCATTGATTGCCTTAATTTTTATGTTTGTTCTATATTTTAGGGTTAGAAGATCTTATTCTAAATTCCTGATTATTTGCTATGCTCACTATGAATAAGTATTATTATTTTTTAAACACCTGTAACTTATTGTGTGTATGTTTATGTATATGTATGCACACTTGGTATCATATTCTTTGAAAAGACAACTTGTTTTTTTTCTCTAAAACTGTTTATATCACAGAATCCATGTTGACTTTCACACAATAATGAGGCTATTATATTATTAACTGATCCTCTAATAGGAAATAAAAACTACAGAATAGAATTGAATACAATTTTAAAAGTTAGGAAAAATTATCTGAAAGATGTGAACTCAGTCTTCTCATTTGCAGGTGAAGATGCTGAAACTTAGAATGGCTAAGTGGTATACCTGATTACTGACAGAGATTTAGGAGGAGTCAGCCCTCCAGGTAGGCTATGAAATCCTGTGTCTGGATTTTCTACTTGCTGGGCCATAGAAGAATCACTCTGTTACACTGCTTTTTTTCCACTGGAGAATTAACTGGCAACTGTGTATGTAAATATGCAACTTAATAAGTTTTAACATGGCAGACAATTCTACATATCCCTACATCTCTTCTTTCTTCCTGGTTGGTATTCCTGGTTTGCAAGCCTTTCACTGCTGGATTGGCATCCCTGTCTGCCTCCTGCTTGTCCTGGCTCTGCTGGGGAACAGCATAATCATTCTCACCATCAAACTAGAGCCTAGCCTCCACCAGCCTATGTACTTCTTCCTTTGCATGCTGGCAATGAATGACATGGCTATTGCCTTTTCTGTAGCCCCCAAGATGCTTGGTATCTTCTGGTTGGAAGCTCATGGGATTGACTTTAATATCTGCCTCGCACAAATGTACTTCATTCACACATTTTGCATAATTGAGTCAGCCCTCCTAGTTGCCATGGCCTTTGACCGGTATGTAGCTATTTGCATCCCACTGCGTTATACAACCATCCTGACAACAACCATGGTCATTAAAATGGGTCTGGGTAGCATGACCCGAGCTACCCTTATGGTTTTGCCTTGTCCTCTTCTCATTAAGAGGCTACCATATTATACCAAAAATGTCATCAATCATACCTATTGTGAACACATGGCTGTGGTGAAGTTGGCCAGTGCCAACACTCTCATTAACAGAGCATATGGAATCTCAGTGGCCCTTTCAGTGATGGTATTGGACCTAGGGCTCATAGCCACATCCTATATCAAAATCCTCCAGGCTGTCTTTCAGCTGTCTTCCCAGAATGCCCGCTCTAAAGCACTGGGCACCTGTGCTGCCCATGTCTGCACTATTCTTGTCTCCTACACACCGGCACTATTTAGCTTTCTAACTCACCGCATTGGCAAGAAGGTACCTCCAAGTGTCCACATAATTTTTTCCAAGTGTGTACCTTCTGGTACCCCCTACAGTCAATCCCTTGGTATATGGTGTCAAGACCAAGCAAATTCGTGACCGAGTGATGGGTCTCTTCTTCCCAAACAAGAAAATTTATGAAAACTGAAATATATATCCACTGAGTGGCCAGATTATTATGATCTCTGAATGCATAATAATCTGGCCACTTAGTGTATATCCTATATAATAAAAGGCTAATGTGCAAATTGTCCCCTCGACCAGGAGTTCTACCAGCAGGCAGGCCGGCCTACTGCCCATATCCCCTACCCCTGACCAGGCTGGCCAGACCCCACCCTTGCACAAATTCATGCACCAGGCCTCTAATATATATTAGATTATTATGATCTCTGAACACATAATAAACTGGCCACTCAGTGTATATGTAAACTCATGTTTGTAGAATCTGTTTCATGAAGTCCTATTGTATTAGCAATACTTGCAACCTTGACCCCAACATGCTATTTCTCAATTCAGTTTTGTCTTTCATCAGAGATACTTGATGCTGAGCATTTATATTTTCTTTCTTTTAGAAATAAAGGAAGGCCTCTTTATTGGAAGCTTTCAATAACTGTTAGCAACAATTGTTATTTATTATTGATATTATTTCATATTCTATATTTATTGATAACATTTTAATATCCTGAAATGTGGAATGACTAGGCTAATTATTGTCACAGTTTAAAGCTTCTCAATACACTGGACAATGCATTTTATGCAAACAGGGGTGTTTTTTTTTCATTTTTATTCGTTCTATGCTCTGTTTAAATGTTCTCAAGTAATAATGATTATTCTCAAGCTTCTTTTGATTTATTATGATAATAATGACTTAATTTTCAAATAATGATCGCTGTGTATTTGCTTGTTTACTGAGCACTTTACACATATTTACTTCTTTAGTCCACAAAACCATACAGTGAGATAGGTTTTTATTATTCTCACTGTATCAATTAGTAAACTAAGACAAAGGGGTTATATAAGTTGCACAAAGAAGTAGTAAGGTAGAATTTCAACCAGGTACTCTAGCTTCAGAAAACATGTTTTTTAGCTTGCAATATTGCCTACCATGATGGAAGTCTTACACTTATTCACTTTAAGAACATGGAAATCTGTTTTTGAATATATTTTATTTTCCAACAACTGATCTTTTTTTTTTAGATATTGTGGTAGATTTTATAGAGTCTTCCTTAACCCTTTTTATAATTTTCAGGGATTACTTCTATTTTACCAGATAAATGCCCAGTCATTATAGCTTTTTATCACTATTACTATGATTTCCAAATTTACGTAAAATTTCCAGAGACATAAAATCATACTTACTGACATTCAATACCTTTTTGAAGAATATAAATTATTAGTCACATTCATTAAGTGCTTCATTTGAAAATAATTATTTTCTTAAATAATAATATTAACTTTATTTTGTATGGAGCATAGGGCAAACTACTTTGGTAATATGTATAAATGATCTGTGCAATACATTCTTTTACGTCTTGCTCATTTCATTGGGTGAGAGTTCATTGAGTTGGAAATCAATGATTTTTTGACTAAAGTTGATATATATTTTTTAAATATTTAAAGAATATTTGTGTGTGTTCAAATAAATAAATTCCTCAAAACTGAATTTTTATGTGTGTATTGTTTTTGGTTTTGGTCTTTTGCTCTAGAAATACTCTTATTTGTTGCTGACTACATATGTATTCTATTAATTTTTATATGTCTTATATAGCAGTGTGTTACCTTATACTAATGTAATTCATTCATTTCCTCAATGAGTATATCTGGGAGGCATTATCAGATATTTTAGAGATAGAGCTGTAGGGAGAGAAAAGTAAAGTCAAATATTGCTTCCATCACTAATAGCTGGTGCGTTTTAATTTTAAGTTTGAGAATTGTGATTTTATCATTGATTGAATGCAATAAAAATATTTTTTTTATATTTTATAGAATCTGAGTAAGGATTAAATGAGATAATGAATGGAACACAAGTATCACAATGGTCAACAAATCCTTCTTTCATATGTACCAGTGTCAATGCAATGATAGGCATGGAAAATATAAAAATAAATTATCCAAGTTATGTTTCCATGTGTCTAAATAGAGTTCCTGACTAGTTATCTCTACCCAGAGATCCCATTTCTTTATTTAACATGTCCAAAAGTGAACATTTTGCACTGATTCACTCACCCAAATTACCCTGCAACATTTCTTATATTACCAAGTCACTAAAAAGAGCAAGAGAGAATCAGTAGTGTCATAGAGTATTTATTAAAAGTTAGATATATGCCAGAAACATGTGAAAAACAAAGTGAGGAGGAACAGTAAATGAATTAAGTGAAATGAAAAAAAAAATCCAGCATCTATTCCAGATAATGTAGAAAAAAATAAATTTAATATAACATAGTTTTTAAAATGTTTAAAAAATTATAGAACACCAAAATAATACTGTGTCTGAGAAAAAAATCTAATTAATCATGTTTAAAGAGATACCAAGAAAAAACTGAGTTCACTCTTAAAGAATGATAGTAATATTATCAGGTAACAGGGCAAGGGTTTCCAAGTAGAGGTAACATCACAATGGATATAAATAGGCATAGTGAGAAAAGTGAAAATACATCCAGAAGTCAGTAGTGTCATAAAAATAAAAGAAGAGAACTTCAAGGAAAAACATGTAATTAGAAAAGCAGCAGGACTTTCAATAGGAAAATATATAGTGTGTGACACTGTGAAGGGCATTGGTCACCTTGGGAAATAAGGAGAGTGCAATGACACTGAAGAAAATATCCACACAGTCTTGTACACATGAATAACCTTGGATCCAGGTAATAAATCTAGTTCAAAACCTGAATATTTTACTAAATGGCTACACGTTATTTTGCACCTATAAAGTCTAATGTTACTCTTGATCAGTCACAGAGAATATGAACATGTCAGGTCTATGGGACAACCTATAGTACACAGACCGCACCAGCTCGCAGCTTCTTTCTCTGAATAAGATCTGATTGGAGTGCCACCTTATCCATCAATTTATGGAAATTTTGCCCTATACAGAAAGTCCTCATTTAACATCATTGATAGGTTCTGAAACTTCTACAGAAACAACATATATTGAAACCAATTTTAACCTCAGGCTAATTGATGAAAACAAGAGTTAAGTTTCTATGGCATCTCATCCACTTTATAAGAAAATGATGTTGAATGAAATGACATTATTCAAGGACATGCTGTAATGGCAATTAGGACAAAGATCACATGATCAGAAAAGCTTAAAATATTTACTCTGTTTCTCTACAAGTCATTTGTTCACAAGGTGAATAGGTGAAGTTCATAAGATTTTTAGGTTGATAAAACTATTTTGTATGAGACGGTAATGGTGAATACATTTCTTTATACATTTTTGAAAAACACAAAACTTTAAACCACAGAGTGGACCTTCAATTAAATACAGTTATTGAGAATGTTGGAGGATTCTCAGAGAGATGCAGACTATAACAAAAAAAGTCTGATTGTATAGCAGATGAATGAAATCACCTCCCTGAAGGTGATGGTGGGAAAAGGCACTGATCTAAGTAACTTTGGAAATGAGTAGAGTGCTAGAACTAAAAGCAAAAGGGCTGTCTAGTTGACAAACTTTCTCAGAGAGGCAAGGATTATCATATCATATTTTTAAAAAACCTTGAGAAGATGAAGCCAATCTTCTATTATAATCAATTCTTTGACAGAACAAAAGAAACAAATCTTTCAAAGAAGATAATATACTTCTAAAATTTAATTATTGTAATATTCTTAATACTCAGCATAAAACAAAAATTACTAAATAGACCAAGAAAAATAAAAATGGGATACATAACCAGGATGTAGAAAAATCAATTAAGAACTTACAGGGCCCTAACCGGTTTGGCTCAGTGGATAGAGCGTCGGCTTGCGGACTCAAGGGTCCCAGGTTCGATTCCGGTCAAGGGCATGTACCTTGGTTGCAGGCACATCCCCAGTAGGGGGTGTGCAGGAGGCAGCTGATGGATGTTTCTCTCTTATCGGTGTTTCTAGCTCTCTACCCCTCTCCCTTCCTCTCTGTAAAAAATCAATAAAATATATTTTTTAAAAAAAGAACTTACAGGAATCTCAGATATCAGATGCTAAAATTATATAGCATAAATTTTGCAATTATCAGACATAATAAATATGTTAACAGATTAAATAAATAAATGATTCAAATGAGTAAATCATTGAAAAATTACAACAGTTTTAAATATAAAATAAAATAATAATTGTAGAATTGAAAGTTACAAATTGAAACAAATATATCACTTGATTGGGTTAACTGTGTTAGATACCGTACTAAAACAGAAATGATTAGTAAAATTGGAGTTTAAGCATTAGAAGGTCTTTTGATATAACTGAAAAAAACTAAAAATATGTAGATGAATATAGCCTCAGGTATGTCTGGTACAATTCCAAGCCATTTAAGATATAATTGTTGGAAGAGCAGAATGAAAAGAGTAATCACAATCAGAAAATTATTTGAAGATAATAATTGTCAATTATATTTAAAATTTGAGAAAAACCATAACACATAAATTCAAGTGGATCAACAAATGACAAGAAGAAAAAAAGTAAAGAAAACATAGACAATAAAATTTGGACATTTCTCACACAAATATTTTTTCTGATATACATTCTTTGGCAAGGGAAACGAAAGAAAAAAGAAAAATGAATGGGTCTATATTCAACTAAAAAGCTTTTGCACAGCAAAGAAACCATCAACAAAATGAAAAGAAAACTCACTGAATGGACAACATAGTTGCTAATGACACATTTGGTAAGGTTTTGGTTAATATCCAAAATGTATACAGATCTTATAACATGCAACACCTCCAAAACACAAACAATCTAACTTTAAAATGGGCAATAGTCACTTTCCCAAAGAAGAAACGCAGTCCAATAGGCATGAAAAGATACTCAATGTCACTAATCATCAGAGAAATACCAGTTAAAACCACAATGAGCTATCACCTCAGATCTGTCAGAATGGCTATCATCAATAAATATATAAACGACAAGTCTTGAGAAGGATGCGGAGAAAAGGAAACCCTCGTGCACTCTTGCTGGGAATACAGATTGATGCAGCCACTGTGGAAACAGTATTGTATTTCCTTCAAAAATAAAAAAATGTTACTGCCTGTGACCCAGCAATTCCAGTTCTGGGGATATAGTCTAAGGGATTCAAAACACTGTATTGAAAGAATATATGTATCCCCATGTACGTTGCAGCCTTATATACTGTAGCCAAGATTTAGAAGCTACCCAAGTGCCCATCAGTAGATGAGTGGATAAAAAATGGTACATTTTTTAATGGTACATTTACATAATGGAATACTACACTGCTGTAAGAAAGAAGGAAATGTTATCTTTTGTGCAGCATGGACGGACCCGGAGTGCATTATGCTAAGTGAAATAAGCCACTTGGAAAAAGACAATACCATATGATTTCACTTATGTTTGTAATCTAATGAACAAAATTAACACGCAAAGAACATAGAAATAGCCACATAGATACAGAAAACAGACTAAAAGCTGTCAAAGGGAGGGGTGTCAGGAGGCTGGGTGAAAAAGGTGAAGGGATTAAGCAAAAAATAAAACCACAACAACTACTCATAAACACAGACAATAACAGTGTAGCAGTTACCAGAGAAAAAGGGGCATGAGAGGAGGTAGGAGAGGGTAAAGGGGGCATAAATGCTGAGGGAATGAGTCTTGACTTGGGGTGGCGAACACACAATGCAATATACAGATAATGTGTTATTATAGAACTAGATGCCCAATGCATGAAATTCATGCAAAGGGCTCGCCCCTTGCATCTGCAGTGGCTTGCCTCAGCCCTTGCATCCCTGGCTTCATCCAGAAGGTCATCTGGAAGGTCATTCAGCTGTCCAATCTAATTAGCATATTAGGCTTTTATTATTATAGATTGTACACCTGAAACCTATATACTTTCATTGACCAATGCCACTCTATATAGTCAATAAAATAAAAGAGAATCATAATCTACCATAGGATAGCCAAATAGGTGACAGCTAAATATAATTAAATAATCTTAATGAACTCAGGGAAAAAGGCAAATTATATTTATGGATTAGTAATGTCCTGATTATGGCTCTATTCTTAGCTTTGGGATTTCACTTTCTACTGCTTCTCAGAGAAGGTTATGTTTTAATGTATTCCACTGTCACTGAACTAAAGATTTGTTGAGGTGGTAGGTTGTGGATGGAGAGGATTTGTGTTACTTTCCTCCCCTCTTTCCCTTTATTCCCTTCCTTGGATGCAGTGGTTCCAATCTAGTTCTTTGATGCCCTAGGCCTATCCTCTATTGACTATATCCCCCCCTGCATCCCCCAGAAAGAGATTAGGAAGTAATAGAGTGGGCTGAAATGTTTGAGTTTAGAAGAGATAAGGTCCCAGTATTGCCCTCTAGCTAAGACTTTTCCCCTTGGAGAGGAAGCTCTTTTTATACAGAGGATTCTGGGAGAGTTTCCTTTGACTTCTCTTCCAACAGGGGATATTTCTTTGAACCTAACTGAGAAGCTGTTGGTGTTTTTACAACAAATTCTATGTAATATGTGGAACACCTCTGAATGAAGACAATAGAGTTTCTCATACCCGTGATAATCTATATGCAGCTCCCAGCAACTTGTCAGATTTCGTAGTGAAGTGTGTTTACTGTTGTAACTTTAAATGACCTCTGCTCCAAGCAGTTGGATACTATGAGCTGTACCTCCTTGGATGTGCGTGTCTCTCTGTGTTTGAGTTGGATTATTTGCCTTGTGACCTCATTTCTAAGAAGGCTTTAAGAAAAGTCATTGATATTCAGTTTGCATAGCTTTTGTGTGTCAGGAAAGGAGTGGCAATTCTGAGCTTATTACAGGTCAGAGCTAAAAGAGAAGTCATTAACCTCTTTTTTATATATATATATTTTATTGATATTTTACAGAGAGGAAGGGATAGGGATAGAGAGCTAGAAACATCGATGAGAGAGAAACATCGAACAGCTGCCTCCTGCACACCTCCCACTGGGGATGTGCCCGCAACCAAGGTGCATGCCCTTGACCGGAATCAAACCCGGGACCCTTCAGTCCGCAGGCTGACGCTCTATCCACCGAGCCAAACCGGTTTTGGCAACCTCTTTTTTTTTAAGTTTACAATGTAAGTACAGTTTTCCAGGGGGGACATTGTTATTGTTTTGTGCTTCATCCTGGCCCAGACCGCTTTTCCCTTCAATCTTATTTCTCCTGAGAGACCCATCAGCCTTCCAAAGGGATCTCCTGAACATTGAAATAGCCTATTACAAAGCAAGCATTACTACCAACTTAACCACAGAGTCCTCACTACCGATGGCTACACTGTTGTATTTTTTAAACACTCCAAGGTATGCATATTGGTCTAGCTGCTTCAGTATAAATTACAATTTCATATTTTTCAAAGAATAATAGTTATTTTTAATCATTATCTACAATATATCAAGGATTGTGAGATTGTACTCAGAATCAGAAACTATTTTAAAATATATTCTAAGATGGCAGCTGAAATAAATGAAGAGTAGGCAACGACTATGAATAATTTATTGCTGGTGGGTCAGAAGCCTTGAGAGCAAGATACAAATCTGTGGAATTCTTGAGAGACTGTGGAGGACATAGAGAAACATCAGATCTTCCCTCAGACTCCACTGAGAGTTTACTGAGATTAAGGGCCTTCTTTTGGGTATTCACAGTCTGATGAAGGAGATGACATGCAAGTGAAAACACGAAGAGTACATGGTAAAATCTTTAACAGAAATGAAGACCCCATGGCTGTTTGACGGGAGTGGTACGAACAGAGAAGGCAAGGATAATTCTGAGATTTCCTAGTAGCTGGATGGTATCTGTTGTTGCCAACAAATAAGATACATTTGGGTAAAAAAGAATGGGAGAGGTTACTATGGAGTATTTTTATGTGTTCTTATTTCAATACCTTAATATCAAATATATAATGTATTCAAAAGAGACTATAGGGAAAAGACCACTGTATTCCAATAGAGTTCCCTACTCTGAAGTGGCAGATTGCAGGCAAGGGAAAATGGTGACTGACTCAGAAACAGACAAAATAGCAAAGCTCAGGGTGTCAGAAGAAATAAGGTACTTATATGTTTCAGAAGCAGATGAAATGGTATTGCCAGTAGAAAATTAGAGAGGTCTGGGCAGTTATTTGGATTACCTAGCAGACTGCTGAAGATAATATAAAGAATAACCTTATTGAAACAAATACATTTCTCCAAATTTATTTCAAAGTAGGCTTGGGAGAAGACAGAGAAAGCTTTTGAGGTGAGAGGGGTAACTGTCCAAGCAGACCATGATTTGGGGGGAGTTCTCCGTAATTTCCCCTGTGTGCCTCATTCTTTGGCTCTGACAGGAAACTTCCCTCTTTAAGAAGTCACTTTACTTATTTTTTCTTGGTACAGATGACATGTTATAATCTTGTGAGTGCTTTTTTTCTCTTGGTGTAGATGACATGTTACTATCTTATAAGTTAGTTTATTAAAAACTAAAAGAGGATTTAAAAAAAAAATATATACACACACACACACACACACACACACACACACACACACACACTTACACATACATATAACATGAGTGATTATGCTTGTTTGTAATCTTAGGTGGTTTAGCCTTTTGTATGTTTGATTCTCCCAGAAGCAAATATAAGAATGGAACTTGGCCAACCAAATTTCCAAGTGGAAAACAATCATTTGATAATTTGCAAAGAGCAAGAGTTTGATAAATATTTAAAACCTCTTCATACTCTGAATGTTCACTATTTGCAGGTTTTTCTCCTAAATTCTTATTTTTGTCTTGGGTTATAGATTTTATCCCCTTATGCAGTAATTTCCAGAAAACTAAGTTTCTTTATTGTGCTAAAGTTTTAGCTCTGAATTTTTATGAAGTATATAAAAAATTTTTAACTTTTAACAAGGAAACACCTCAGATACTTATTCACATAGGCCTGGAATAGCACCAGTTTGATTGATAGTAGAATGTGGATACCATAAGCTGACTATTCTACGCCACCCCTACCCTTCCACAAACACACACAAATTATTAAGATTTAGACGTCTACACAAGGAATCATTGCCATTAAGGATTATTTATCAATATATCTTGAGTTTTCACATCAGTGGTGTTCAGGACCATAAATTGAGACGCTGGGAGCAATTATAAGTTTAAAAGCATGTTAAGAAGAGTGCAGTGCATATGCCAGAATTATGATGCTAGGAAGAACCTGGATGCTAGGAGGAACAACAGGGTCAGTTACCCAAACAAAAGGACAGGGTCAGAACAAGAGTCACAAGGAACTACTCCTGATGCTGAGACCAGTAGGGCTGAATTGCACTTGCTTTGTCCTTCACTATTGTTAGTCAGGGAAGATGCTAGAAACAGAAGGAGTGATGTCTGCAGCTGGGAGTCAGGGCTTTGCAGAAAATAGACTGGGCTTATTAACAACTATTGTGCTTATTTGCAGCAACTTTAAATCATTTGAGAGCATGAAGAAAGAATATATTCCATTTTTTTCTGTTAATATGATTGTGTTATGCTCTACATCTTCAGGTCTTCTTAAGAAATTCATTGAAAATAGGTACAATTTTGTCTTTGATTAATGATAGGTCGTTGATTGCCTATAATTTTTATCCATTCATTCTATATTTTAGGGGTAGAAGATCTTATTCTAAATTGCTAATTATTTTGGTATGCACACTATGAATAAGTATGATTATTTTTTGGGGGGTTAAGAGTTTTTTTGTTTTTTTTATTAAAGTATTATATGTGTACATATCTTACCATTGCCCCCCCCCCCACTCCCATACATGCCCTCACCCCCCAATGTCCTGCATCCATTGGTTATTCATATATATGCATGCCTGTAAGTCCTTCGGTTGATCTCTTATTTCCCCCACCTCTCCCTAACCTTCCCGCTGTAATTTGACAGTCTGTTTGATGCTTTACTGCCTCTGTATCTATCTTTTTGTTCATCAGTTTATAATGTTTTTTATTATCCACAAATGAGTGAGATCATGTGGTATTTTTCTTTCATTGACTGGCTTATTTCACTTAGCATAATGTTCTCTAATTCCATCCAGGTACCTACAAATGGTAATAATTCCTTCTTTTTTATGGCAGCGTAGTATTCCATTGTGTAGATGTACCATAGTTTTCTGATCCAGTCATCTGCTGACGGGCACCTAGGCTGTTTCCAAATCTTAGCTATTGTAAATTGTGCTGCTATGAACATAGGGGTGCATATATCCTTTCTGATTGGTGTTTCTAGTTTCTTAGGATATATTCCTAGGAGTGGGATTACTGGGTCAAATGGGAGTTCCACTTTCAGCTCTTTGAGGAAACTCCATACTGTTCTCCACAGTGGCTGCACCAGGCTGCATTCCCACCAGCAGTGCACGAGGGTTCCTTTTTCTCCACATCCTCACCAACACTTGTCGTTTGTTGATTTGTTGATGATAGCCATTCTGACAGGTGTGAGATGGTATCTCATTGTCGTTTTGATTTGCATCTCTCAGATAATTAGTGACTTTGAGCATGTTTTCATGTGTCTCTTAGCCTTCCTTCTGTCTTCTTTCGAAAAGATTCTATTTAGCTCCGTTGCTCATTTTTTAATTGGATCATTTATCTTCATTTTATTAAGTTGTATAAGTTGTCTATAGATGTTGGAGATTAAACCTTTATCAGTGATAATATTTGCAAATATGTTCTCCCATACAGTGGGGTTTCTTGTTGTTTTGTTGATGGTTTCTTTTGCTGTGTAAAAGCTTTTTATTTTGATGTAGTCCCATTTGTTTATTTTCTCTTTGGCTTCCATTGCCCTAGGGGCAGTATCAGTGAAGAAGTTCTTTCGGCATATGTCTGAGATTTTGCTGCTTGTGGATTCCTCTAGTATATTTATGGTTTCCCGGTTTATGTTTAAGTCCTGTATCCATTTAGAGATTATTTTTGTGTATGGTATAAGTTGGTGATCTAGTTTCATTTTTTTGCATGTATCTGTCCAATTTTCCCAACACCATTTATTGAAGAGACTATCTTGACTCCATTGTATGCTCATGCCTCCTTTGTCAAATATTAATTGAGCATAGTGGTTTGGGTCGATATCTGGATTCTCTATTCTATTCCATTGGTCTATATGTCTGTTCTTGTGCCAGTACCAGGCTGTTTTGAGAACAGTGGCCTTGTAATATAGCTTGAAATCTGGTATTGAGATCCCTCCTACTTTGTTCTTCTTTCTCAGGATTGCTGTGGCTATTCGGGGTCTTTTTTTATTCCAGATGAATTTTTGGAGAGTTCTTTCTAGATCTGTGAAATATGCCGTTGGTATTTTAATAGGGAGTGCATTGAATCTATAGATTGCTTTGGGTAGTATGGACATTTTAATGATGTTGATTCTCCCAATCCATGAACATGGTATATTCTTCCATCTGTTTACGTCTTCCTCTATCTCTTTTTTCAGTGTCCTGCAGTTTTCTGTGTATAGGTCTTTTACCTCCTTGGTTAAGTTTATTCCTAGGTATCTTAATTTTTTGGTGCGATGGTAAATGGGATTGCTTTTTTAGTCTCTCTTTCTGTAAGTTCACTGTTGGTGTATAGAAATGCCATAGATTTCTTAGCGTTAATTTTGTATCCTGCTACATTGCCGAATTCATTTATTAAGTCTGTTAGTTTTTTGATGGAGTCTTTCGGGTTTTTTATGTACAATATCATGTCATCTGCAAATAAGGACAGCTTTACTTCTTCTTTTCCAATTTAGATGCATTTTATTTCTTTTTCTTGTCTAATTGCAATGGCTAATACTTCCAGTACTATGTCAAACAGGAGTGGTGAGAGTGGGCACCCCTGTCTTGTTCCTGTTCTTAGGGGAAATGGTTTTAGTTTTTGCACATTGAGTATGATGTTAGCTGTGGGTTTATCATATATAGCTTTTATTATGTTGAGGTATGATCCTTCTATTCCCACCTTGTTGAGAGTTTTTATCAAGAAAGGGTGTTGGGTTTTGTCAAATGCTTTTTCTGCATCAATTGATATGACGATGTGATTTTTATCTCTCAATTAGTTTATGTGATGTATCACATTAATTGATTTGCGGATATTATACCATCCTTGATTTCCTGGGATAAATCCTACTTGGTCATGGTGTATGATCTTTCTGATGTACTGCTGGATCCGATTTGCTAGAATTTTGTTGAGGATTTTGGCATCTACGTTTATGAGGGATATTGGCCTGTAATTCTCTTTCATTGTGTTGTCTTTATCTGGTTTTGGTATTAGGGTGATGCTGGCTTCATAGAAGGAGTTTGGAAGTGTTCATTCCTCCTGAATTTTTTGGAATAGTCTGAGGAGGATAGCTTTTAGTTCTTCCTTGAATGTTTGGTAAAACTCTCCTGTGAAGTCGTCTGGCCCCTGGCTTTTGTTTGCTGGAAGCTTTTTAATGACTGCTTCAATTTCTTCCATAGTTACTGGCATATTGAGCTGTTTAGATTCTTCCTGATTGAGTTTTGGAAGGTTATATTTTTCTAGGAATATGTCCATTTCCTCCAGGTGTCCAGTTTGTTGGAATAGAGTTGTTCGTAGTATTTTTTAACAATCCTTTGTATTTCGGCGGGATCTGTTGTTATTTCACCTCTTTCATTTCTGATCTTGTTTATTTGGGTCCTCTCTCTTTGCTTCTTGGTGAGCCTGGCTAGAGGTTCATCAATCTTGTTTATCCTTTCAAAGAACCAGCTCTTGGTTTTGTTGATCTTTTGCATTGTTTCTTTGGTCTCTATGTCGTTTATCTCCGCTCTGATCTTTATTATTTCCTTCCTTCTGCTTACACTGGGCTTTTCTTGTTGCTCCTTTTCTAACTCTTTGAGTTGTTGGGTTAGGTAATTTATTACCATTGTTTCTTGTTTTTTGCAGTATGCTTGTAGAGCTATGAACTTCCTTCTCAAGACTGCAATAAGTATTATTATTTTTGAAACACCTGTATCTTATTGTGTGTGTGTGTTTATGTATATGTATGCATACTTGGTATCAATTTCTTTGAAAAGACAACTTGTTTTTTCTCTAAAACAGTTTATATCACAGAATGCATGTTGACTTTCAAACAATAATGGGGCTGTTATATTACTAACTGACCCTCTAATAGGAAATAAAAACTACAGAGTAGAATTGAATACAATTCCAAAACTTAGGAAAAATTATCTGAAAGATGTGAACTCAGTCTTCTCATTTGCAGGTGAAGATGCTGAAACTTAGAATGGCTAAGTGGTATACCTGATTGCTGACAGAGGTTTAGGAGGAGTCAGCCCTCCAGGTAGGCTATTAAATCATGTGTCTGAATTTTCTACTTGCTGGGCCATAGAAGAATCACTCTTTTACTCTGCTTTCTTCCACTGGAGAATTCACTGACTATTGTGTATGTAAACATGCAACTTACTGAGGTTTAACATGACAGACAATTCTACACATTCCTACATCTCTTCTTTCTTCCTGGTTGGTATTCCTGGTTTGCAAGCCTTTCACTGCTGGATTGGCATCCCTGTCTGCCTCCTGCTTGTCCTGGCTCTGCTGGGGAACAGCATAATCATTCTCACCATCAAACTAGAGCCTAGCCTCCACCAGCCTATGTACTTCTTCCTTTGCATGCTGGCAATGAATGACATGGCTATTGCCTTTTCTGTAGCCCCCAAGATGCTTGGTATCTTCTGGTTGGAAGCTCATGGGATTGACTTTAATATCTGCCTAGCACAAATGTACTTCATTCACACATTTTGCATAATTGATTCAGCCCTCCTACTTGCCATGGCCTTTGACCGGTATGTAGCTATTTGCATCCCACTGCGTTATACAACCATCCTGACAACAACCATGGTCATTAAAATGGGTCTGGGTAGCATGACCCGAGCTACCCTTATGGTTTTGCCTTGTCCTCTTCTCATTAAGAGGCTACCATATTATACCAAAAATGTCATCAATCATACCTATTGTGAGCACATGGCTGTGGTGAAGTTGGCCAGTGCCAACACTCTCATTAACAGAGCATATGGAATCTCAGTGGCCCTTTCAGTGATGGTATTGGACTTAGGGCTCATAGCCACATCCTATATCAAAATCCTCCAGGCTGTCTTTCAGCTGTCTTCCCAGAATGCCCGCTCTAAAGCACTGGGCACCTGTGCTGCCCATGTCTGCACTATTCTTGCCTTCTACACACCGGCACTATTTAGCTTTCTAACTCACCGCATTGGCAAGAAGGTACCTCCAAGCGTCCACATAATTTTTGCAAGTTTGTACCTTCTGGTACCTCCTACAGTCAATCCCTTGGTATATGGTGTCAAGACCAAGCAAATTCGTGACCGAGTGATGGGTCTTTTCTTCCCAAACAAGAAAATTTCTGGAAAGTGAAATATATATATATAAACTCATGTTTGTAGAATCTGTTTCATGGAGTCCTAGTGCATGAACAATACTTGCAACCTTTCCTCAACATGGTATTTCTCCATTCAGCTGTGTCTTTCATCAGAGATACTTGATGCTGAGCATTTATAATTTTCTTTCTTTTAGAATTAAATGAAGGCCTCTTTATTGGAAGCTTTCAATAACTGTTAGCAACAATTGTTATTTATTATTGATATTATTTCATATTCTGTATTTATTGATAAAATTTTAATATCCTAAAATATGGAATGGCTCGGCTAATTATTGTCACAATTTAAAGCCTCTCAATACACTGGACAATGCATTTTATACAAACAGGTGTGTGTTTTCATTTTTATTTGTTCTATGCTCTGTTTAAATGTTCTCAAGTAATGATGATTATTCTCGTTTCTTTTGATTTATTATGGTAATTATGACTTTATTTTCAAATAATGATCACTGTGTATTTGCCTGTTTATTGGGCACTTCACACGTATTTACTTCTTTACTCCACATAACCATACAGTGGGATAGGCGTTTATTATTCTCACTGTATCAATTAGTAAACTAAGACAGGGGGGTTATATAAATTGCACAAGGAAGTAGTAAGGTAGAATTTCAACCAGGTACTCTAGCTTCAGAAAACTTGTTTTTTAGCTTACAATATTGTCTACCATGATGGAAGGCTTACACTTATTTACTTTAAGAATATGGAAATCTGTTTTTAAACATATTTTATTTTCTTACATATGTTCCTGTTTTTTTAGATATTGTAGTAGATTTTTTCGAGTCTCCCTTAACCCCTTATTATAATTTTCAGGGCTACTTCTATTTTACCAGATAAATGTCCAGTCAATGTAGCCTTTTATCGCTATTACTATGATTTCTAAATTTAAGTAAAATTTCCAGAGGAAAAAAAAAATCCTACTTACTTACATCCAATACGTTTTTGAGTAATGTAAATTATTGGTCACATTCAGTAAGTGCCTTATTTGAAAACAATAATTTTTAAATTAATAATATTAATTTAATTTTGCATGGAGCACAAGGGAAACTACTTTGGGCACATGTATAAAAAATCTGTGCAATACATTTTTTACATTTTGCTCATTTAATTGGTTGAAAATTTATTGAATTGGAAATTGATGATTTTTGACCAAAGTTTATATGTATTTTTTAAATATTTGAAGAACATTTGTGTGTGTTCAAATAAATTCGTTCCTCAAAAATAGCTTTTAAGTGTGTGTTATTTTTTGCTATAGAAATACTCTTGTTTGTTGCTGTCTACATATGTATCCTATTAACTTTTATATATCTTATATAGCAGGGTATTTTCTTACACTGATGTAATCTATTCATTTCCTGAATGAGTATATCTTGGGAGGCTTTATCACATATTTTAGAGATAGAGCTGTAGGGAGAGAAAAGTCAAGGTCAAATATTGATTCCATCACTAATAGATGGTGAGTTTCATTTTTAAGTTTGTAAATTGTGATTTTATCATTAATTGAATGCAATAAAAATATTTTTATACTTTATAGAATCACAAAATGAGATAATGAATGGAACACAAGAATCACAATGGTCAACAAAGCCTTCTGTCATATGTACTAGTGTCAATGCCATTATATGATAATAAATTAGCAAAGTTATTTTTCTATGTGTCTAAATAGAGTTCCTGACTAATTATCTCCTCCCAAAGATCTTATTTCTTCATTTAACATAACCAAAAGTGAACATTTTACTCTTATTCACTCACCCAAATTACCCTACAAAATTTCTTATCTAACCAAGTGACTGAAATCAGCAAGAGAGAATCAGTAGTGTCATAGAGTATTTATTAAAAATCAGATATATGCCAAAAACATGTAAAAAACAAAGTGAGGAGGAAAAGTAAATGAACTAAGTGAAAAAAAATAATAATCCAATAACTATTACAGATAATGTAGAAAAGATAAATTTAATATAAAATAGTTTTTAAAATGTGTAAATTATTATAGAACACCAAAATAATACTGTGTCTGAGAAAAAAAACACCTAATAAATCATGTTTAAAGGGATACCGAGAAAAAACTGAGTTCAGTCTTCAAGAATGATAGTAATATTATCAAGTAACAGGGCAAGGGTTTCCAAGTAGAGGTAACATCACAATGGATGTAAATAGGCATAGTGAGAAAAGTGAAAATACATCCAGAAGTCAGTAGTGTCATAAAAATAAAAGAAGAGAACTTCAAGGAAAAACATGTAATTAGAAAAGCAGCAAGACTTTCAATAGAAAAATATATAGTGTGTGACACTGTGAAGGGCATTGGTCACCTTGGGAAATAAAGGAGAGTGCAATGACACTGAAGAAAATATCCACACAGTCTTGTACACATGAATAACCTTGGATCCAGGTAATAAATCTAGTTCAAAACCTGACTATTTTACTAAATGGCTACACGTTATTTTGCACCTATAAAGTCTAATGTTACTCTTGATCAATCACATTGAATATGAACATGTCAGATGTATGTTCATACACAGACCGTACCAGCTTGCGGCTACTTTCTCTGAATAAAATCTGATTGCAGTGCAACTTTATCCATCAATTTATGGAAGCTTTTTTCCTATACAGTAAGTCTTCATTTAACATCGTTGATAGGTTCTGAAACTTCTACAGAAACAACATATATTGAAACCAATTTTAACCTTAGGCTAATTGATGAAAACAAGAGTTAGGTTTCCATGGCATCTCATCCACTTTCCAAAAAAACTATGTTGAATGAAATGACATTATACAAGGACATGCTCTAGTGCCAATTAGGACAAAGATCATATGATCAGAAAGCTTAAAAGATTTATGCTGTTTCTTTACAAATTATTTGTTCAAAAGGTGAATAGGTGAAATTCATAAGATTTTTAGGTTGATAAAACTATCTTGTATGAGACGGTAATGGTGAATACATGTCCTTATACATTTTTGAAAAACACAAAACTTTAAACCACAGAGTGGACCTTCAATTAAATACAATTATTGAGGATGTTGGAGGATTCTCAGAGAGAAGAGGACTATAACAAAAAAAGTCCCATTGTATAGCAGATGAATGAAATAACCTCCCTGAAAGTGATGGTGGGAAAAGGCACTGATTAAGTAACTTTGGAAATGAGTGGAGTGTTTGAACTAAAGGCAAAAAGGCTGTCTAGTTGACAAAGTTTTTCTCAGAGAAGCAAGGATTATCAAATCATAGAGGGCTTAAACTGGAAATTAGCAATGAAATAAATGGATAACAGATGGTTGAAGAAAGGTGTTTCACTGTTGAAGGAGAAATTTACTGATAAGCAAGAAGAAGAGGCCAGAGAGATTCAGGTGACAATGAATCAAAGTGGCAGATATTAGTAGGAACTAAAAATTAGCTGAATTTAGATATAAATGGTTACATATAGAAATATTTATTGATATGTTCATTTACATAGGTTAGCATACACACAAATTTCCTTCCTCTGTCAGCAGAGAGAACCATAAAGAAAGACAGGTTAAAGAAAGACAGGTAGAGGAGAGACAAAATGGCAGTGGAATACATGAACATGTCCAGAGCCTTGTCCCAGAGCAGATAAAATGAGCAACTACATTGAATAACATACAAGCCCCAATTGGTGAAGAACACACAGCTGGTGAGACAATTTTCAGCCAAGAAGGGCAGAGGACACATGAAGAATGGTAAAATCAGGGATCTGGGCTGCAGAGAACTGTAAGACCTTGGAGCACAGAGGGTCAGAGGAAAACCGCCTGGCACTGAGGCCTGTCCCTTGGGACAGACATAGTATCTGATTGTGGAAAGGAGATCCTCAGGCCTGATGGTGGCAGAGGATTCCAGATCTGGGTCCACAGTCATGAGAGACTGAGCCCAGAGGGGGCATTCTGGACAGCTGCCCAGGCCGCATCGTTCCAGGAGGAGAGGGGTTCGCAGGCGTGCAGCTCTTTCCCCTCTGTTTGGTCTTGGCTTTTGTTTTCTGACCCTAGTTCATAGGACCTTTCAAATACAGACAATCACTTGTGGCTGAGGTACAGGAGGAGGTGTGGCTTGTGGAGTCTGGGGAGAGGCTGGGGAGAGGAGAGGGTCCAGGAGAGGTGGCTGCGAGTTTGGCACTGAGGCATACCTGGCTTGCAGGACCCAGGAAGCCATTTTCTCTTGGAGAGCTAGCCTCTCCCTGTATTCTCCAGGCAACTAATACAGCCACACCCAGACTACACCCTGAGTGTTACAAAGAATTCACAAACACAAAAATCTGAATAGCCCCTAAGAATCCACTGGGACTGGCCTGAAGAGAGGCCTTCAGTCCCAACAACAGGAAACTGAGAAGCTGCAGATAGTACAGAAGAGTGGGATATTAAACCAGCCAAAAGAATGACACTTCACTTTTTCATTTTTACTTTAGTTTAGTTTACTATTATTTTGTTACCTCTCTTTTCTTTTTTTCTGTATTTTCCTTTGTTTTCTTTATTTTCTATTTCTTTTTGCATTATTTTGATCATTCTATTTTATTTTATTTTACCCAATGTTTTAATCAATTTTTAAAATTTTTTATCATTTTTTTCTTCTCTTTCTCTTTCATCTTATTCACTCATCCTCTTTCTACTTCCTCTATACTGAACTGAGGTCCTCCACATATTCATCCAAATCTTATCCTTATTTTCTCTATATAAGATTCTGCCCCCACACTCTTTACTGGGTATCTGATGTTTGTAGGTTTTGGCTTATTTCTTTGTTCTCTAGTGTTTTTGCCATATATATATATATATATATATATATATATATATATATATATATTCCCCTTTTTGGTCCATTTTCTTCTTTTTTGTTTCTCTTGTACCATTTTTCCTCTCTATGATATCATTTGTGCTCTTTTCTCTCCCCTAATTCTCTTTTCTCTGGTGGTCAGTTATATTGGGGTTATCGCTGTCATGAGTACATTGGTGTTTTGTTCCCTTTGTGTCATGTCTTCTCGAGGTGAATTTTATCCTGTTTGGCCAATGTATTAGAGAGTGAGCCACATAACCAGATACCCAGAGAAGAGACTCCATCCATGAATGGGTTAAAAACATTCCAGAGGCAGGAAGAAAGTGAGAGTGAGGGAAAGAGCATGAGTGAGTGAGGGAGCAAAAGAGGAGTGTGTGGTCTGGTGGGGGGTGTGTGTATGTGTGTGTCACAGTTAGATTCCACAGGACGTTCAGGGGCAGGCTAACCAGGCTCGCTTAATTAGGCAGTCTCTGCTACCATTGCAAATAGTCCCATAGTGGCTGGTTCTTCCACAGAGATCTCGACTTTTTGAAGGGGAGAACTGCTGTGACTGGGAGCCCAGCCCCACCTCCAACCAGTGTGCCCTCAGATAACACCCGGGACTCTATAGTCACCCCTGCCAGGGACCTGCTGCTCAGCTGTGGTCTCATGGTCACCAAGACTCAAGCCAACCCAGGTGCAGGCTCCTGTGAGTTCTGAAGCACGCTCCACTATGAAAGCCCCAACGCTTTAGCCCAGGGCACTTTGACCACATGAGCAGCTCGCCCCTGTCCGAGGAGAAGCAGCCCATGAGCAGCCTGCCCCAGGCCGAGGAGCAGCAGCCTCTCAGGGCCTGCCCCTGTCCAAGGAGCAGTAGCTGCATGCGCAACCTGCCCTGGTACGAGGAGCAGCCCGCCTTGCCCTATGAACAACAGGCACACAAGCATCTCAACCACGCCTGAGGAGTGGCAGCCGCACAAAGCCTGCACCCATCCGGGGAGCAGCAACCACAGGAGCAGATCTCCCCTATCGGTGGAGCAGCATCTGTGCGAGCAGCCTGCTGCCATCCAAGAATCAGCAGCCACACACAACCCACACCATCAGAGGAGCAGCAGCTGCATGAGAATCCCACCCCCGTCCAAGGAGCAGCATCCCCACACACGGTGTGCCCATTAGGAGAGCAGCAGCTATGCAAGCAGCCCACACTGTCTGAGGAGAAGCGGCCTCACATGCAACTCACCCCCTTCCAAGGAGCAGCAACCGTGAGAGCAGCCTGGCCCCATCTGAGAAGCAGAAGCCACACGAGCATCCCGCCCCCTTCCCAAGAGCACTAGCCACATGCAACCCACACCTGTCTGAGGAGCAGCAGCTGCACGAGCAGCCCACAACTATATGAGGAGCAGCAGCCCCTTGCCGCCTGCACATGTCCGAGGAGCAGTAGCCACATGCAGACCACCCCCATCTAAAGAGCAGCAGCTGCACAAGCAGCCCGCACCCATCTGAGGAGCAGCAGCTCACAAACAGCCCACCCCAACCCCAGGAGAAGCAGCCCTATGAACATCCTGCCCACATTCAAGGAGCAGCAGCCGCATGAGCAGCCCGAACCCGTCTGAGGAGCACCAATCCTGTGAGCAGCCAACCTCTGTCTGAGGAGCCGTAGCCACACAAGCAGCCTGCCCCCGTCCCAGGAGCAACACCTCAGTGAGCAACCTGCCTCTGTCTGAGGAGCAACAGCATCCCTAGCAGCCTGCCACCATCTTAGGAGCAGCAGCTCATGAGCAGCCTGCCCCCATCTGAAGAGCAGCAGCCACTCAAGCAGCTCACCCCTGTCCAAGGAGCAGCAGCTGTGCCAGCAGCCTGCATCACCAACCAGGAAGCCACCACTGCTGCGAACAGCACCCACCAGAGGAGCCACCACTAACTGAGAAGCAGCTGCTACTGAGACCACCCGAGGAGCAGCCACCACCCAGTGAGCCACTGCCACCCAATGTGCAGCCCCCTGCATGACTCAACACCGAGATCCTTCAGTGAGAGCAAAAAATGGGGAGACAAAGAAACCCCCAAAGGAAAGAAAGGAAGAATTTCCAGAAAAGCAGCTAAGTGAAATAGAGGCATGCAATATGTCAGAAAATGAATTCAGAATAAGTGCCATACAGTTCATAAAACGGGTGGATGAAAAAAATCAGCAACGTATGTAAGAATCAAGAAGTATTAAAGAGTGATATAGCTGCAATAAAAGACACCATGGAAAGTTTCTACAGAAGACTAAGAGAAGCGGAGGACAGAATTAGCAAATTAGAAGACAGGGAAGCAAAACACAACCAACTAAATTGCAATTGGAGAAAAAAAATTAAAAGACAGGAGGGTATCCTAAGGGAGCTTTGGGACAACATGAAACGAAGCAACATACAAATAATAGGGGTGCCAGAACAACAGGAAGAGGAACAAGGGTTAGAAAACCTATTTGAAGAAATAATCTCAGAAAACTTCCCTGATGTGGGGAATAAAAAAAAAGTCACACAAGCACAGATATTTCCAAACAAGATGAACCCAAAAATACCCAGCCCAAGACACATAGTAATTATGATGGCAAATATTCAGGACAAAGAGAGAATCTTAAAGGCTGCAAGAGAGAGACAGAAAGTTATGTACAAGGGATCTCCCATTAAATTATCAAATGATTTCTCAACAGAAACACATCAGGCCAGAAAAGAATGGAAGGAAATTTTCAAAGTGATGCAAAGCAAGGGACTGAATCCAACAATACTCTATCCAGCAAGGCTATCATTCAAAATTGAAGGGGAAATAAGAAGTTTCACAAACAAAAAAAGGCTAAGGGCGTTTATCACTACCAAGCCAGAAATGCAAGAAATGCTAAAGGGACTGGTGTAAGAAGAAGAAATAAAAAGGGAAGAAGGAACACAGGCACATAAAATAAAAATGGCTAAAAACAAGTACCTATCAATAATAACTTTAAACGTAAATGGACTAAATGCTCCAATCAAAAGACATTGAGTGGCTGAATGGATAAAAAAAACATGACCCATACATATGCTGTCTACAAGAGACCCATTTTAGACCAAGGTACTCATACAGTCTGAAAGTGAAGGGATGGAAAAAATGTCTTTCAGGCAAATGGAAGTGAAAAATGCTGGGGTAGCAATACTTACATCAGACAAAATAGACCAGAAAGTGAAGGCCATAACAAGAAATAAGGAAGGAAACTTCATAATACTAAAGTGATCGATACAACAAGAGGATATAATTCTGATAAACATATATGCACCCAATGCAGGAGCACCCAAATACATTAAAAAAAATGTTGGAAGATATCAAGGGAGAGATCAACAACAATACAATCACAGTAGGGGACTTTAATACCCCACTGACATCACTGGAAAAATCCTCTAGACAAAAACAAAACAAAACCAGGAAAGAAACAATGATCCTAAATGACTCAATAGATCAGATGGACTTAATTGACAACTTCAGAACATTTCACCCCAAAGTCACAGAAAATACATTCTTGTCAAGTGCACATGAGAACTTTTCAAAGATAGACCATATTGGGTCACAGGCAAAGTCTCTCCAAAATCAAGAAGATTGAAATCATATCAAGCATCTTCTCAGAACACAATGGCATAATATTAGAAAAAAAACTACAATAAAAGGAATAAAAAAATTGTAACACTGGAAAGCTGTATAGCATGCTATTAAGCACTGATTGGGTTACCAAAGATATCAAAGAATAAATTTAAAACATCATGGAAACAAATGACAATGAAAACACAACAATCCAAAATCTATGGGACACAATGAAAGCAATCCTGAGAAGGAAGTTTATAGCTCTACAGGCCTACCTCAAAAAACAAGAAAAAATGGTAGTAAATCATCTAACTCTACAATTTAAAGAATTAGAAAGAGAGCAACAAGAAAAGCCCAGAGTGAGCAGAAGGAAGGAGATAATAAAGATCAGACCAGAAATAAATGACATAGAGGCAAAAAAAAAAAAAAAAAAAAAAAAAAAAAAAAAAAAAAAAAAAAAAAAAACACACCACAAAAGATCAATGAAACCAAGAGCTGGTTCTTTGAAAGGATAAACAAGATTGATAAACCTCTAGCCAGGCTCACCAAGAAGCAGAGAGAGGGGGGACACAAATAAACAAAATCAGAAATGAAAGAGGAAAAATAACAACAGACCCCACAGAAATACAAAGGATGGTTAAAAAAATATTATGAACAACTCTATTCCAACAAACTAGACAAACTGGAGGAAATGGATATATTCCAAGAAAAATACAGCCTTCCATAACTCAATCAGGAAGAATCTAAAAATCTCAATAGGCTGATAATTATGGAGGAAAGTGAAGCAGTCATCAAAAAGTTTCAAGCAAACAAAATCCTGGGGCCAGACAGCTTCACAGCAGAGTTTTAGCAAACAATGAAGGAAGAACTAAAACCTATCCTCCTCAGACTATTCCAAAAAATTCAAGAGGAAGGAACACTTCCAAGCTCATTCTATGAAGCCAGCATCACACTAATACCAAAACCAGATAAAGACAACACAATGAAAGAGAATTACAGGCCAATATCCCTCAGGAACATAGATGCCAAAATCTGCAATAAAATTATAGCAAATTGTATCCAGCATTATAGCAAAAAGATCATATGCAATGACCAAGTAAAATTTATCCCAGGGATGCAAGGCTGGTACAATATCTGCAAATCAATAAACATGATACATCACATAAACAAATTGAGAGATAAAAATCACATAGTCATATCAATGGATGCAGAAAAAGCATTTGACAAAATCTAACACCCTTTCTTGATAAAAAGCCTCAGCAAAATGGGAATAGAGGGATCATACCTCAGCATAATAAAAGCCTTATATGACAAACCTACAGCCATCATCATTCTCATTGGGCAAAAACTAAATCATTATACTTAAGAAAAGGAATGAGACAGGGATGCCCACTTTCACCACTCCTGGTTGACATAGTTATGGAAGTGCTAGCAATAGCAATTAGATAAGAAGAAGAGATAAAAGGCATCCAAATTGGAAAAGAAGACATAAAACTGTCATTTTTTGCAGATGAGATGATACTGTATATAGAAAACCCTAAAAACTCCATCAAAAAATTATAAGACGTAATAAATGAATTTGGCAATGTAGCAGGATACAAAATTAACACCCAGAAGTCTATGGCATTTCTATACACCAATAGTGAACTTATTGAAAAAAAGACTAAAAACAAAAAAAAAATCTCATTTAACATCACACCAAAATAAATAAATAAATAAGATACCTAGGAATAAACTTAACTAAGGAGGTAAAACACCTATACTCAGAAAACTACAGGACACTGGAAGAAGAGATAGAGGAAGGCATAAACAGATGGAAGAACATACCATGTTCATGGATTGCTAGAATCAACATCATTAAAATGTCCATACTACCCAAAGCAATCTATACATTTAACACACTCCCCCATTAAAATACCTATGGCATATTTTACAGATCTAGAATGAACTTTCCAAAAATTCATCTGGAATTAAAAAATACCCTGAATAGCTGCAGCAATCCTGATAAAGAAGAACAAAGTAGGGGGGATCTCAATACCAGATATCAAGCTGTATTACAAAGCCACTGTTCTCAAAACAACCTGGTACTGGCACAAGAACAGACATATAGATCAATGGAATAGAATAGAGAATCCAGAAATCAACCCAAACCACTCTGCTCAATTAATATTTGACAAAGGAGGCAAGAACATACAATTGAGTCAGGATAGTTTCTTCAATAAATGGTGTTGGGAAATTTGGTAAGACACATGCAAAACAAATGAAAGTAGACTATGAGCTTACACCATACACAAAAATAAACTCAAAATCGATAAAGGACTTAAAACATAAGTTGGGAAACCATAAAAATATTAGAGGAATCCACAGGTAGCAAAACTCAGACATATGGCGAAGCAATTTCTTCACCAATACCGCTCCTGGGCAATGGAAGCTAAAGAGAAAATAAATGAATGGGACTACATCAAAATAGAAAACTTCCACACAGCAAAAGAAACCATTAACAAAACAACAAGAAAGCCCACTGCATGGCAGAACCTATTTGCCAATGTTATCACCGATAAGGGTTTAATCTCCAACATTAACAGGGAACTCATACAACTTAACAAAAGGAAGATAAACAACCCAATCAAAAAATGGACAATGGACCTAAATAGATACTTTTCGAAAGAAGACAGAAGGAAGGCCAAGAGACATATGAAAACATGCTCAAAGTCACTAATCATATGAGAGATGCAAATCAAAAAGACGATGAGGTACCATCTCACACTGTCAGAATGGTTATCATCAACAAATCAACAAATGGCTAGTGCTGGCAAGGATGCAGAGAAAAAGGAACCTTCTTGCACTGCTGGTGGGAATGCAGACTGCTGGAGAATAGTATGAAGTTTCCTCAAAAAACTAAAAATGGGACTCCCATTTGTCTCAGTGATCCCACTTCTAGGACTGTATCCTAAGAAACTAGAAACAGTAATTAGAAAGGACATATGCACCCCTATGTTCATAGCAGCACAATTTACAATAGCTAAGATATGGAAACAGCCTAAGTGCCCATCAGCAGATGAGGGGATTAAAAAACCATGGTACATCTACACAATGGAATACTACGCTGCAGTAAAAAAAAAAAAAAAAAAAAAAAATTCTTATCATTTGCAACAGCTCGGATGGACCGGGAGAGCATTATGCTAAGCAAAATTAGGCAATCAAAGAAAGATAAATATCACATGATATCACTCATTTATGGGATATAAAGAACAACATAAACTGATTAACAAAAACAGATCAGAGACAAAGAAGCATTGATCAGACTGTCAAACCTCAGAGGGAAGTTCGGGGAGGATGGGGGTAAGGAAGAGAGATCCACAAAAGGACTTGTATGCATGCATATAAGCCTAACCAATGGACACAGACACCAGGGTTGAGGGCATGAAGCGGGGGTTTGGGAGTATCGGGGGGAATAAGGACACAGATGTAATACCGTAATCAGTAAAGAAAAAAAAAAAAAACAACTCTTTGTTCAAATATGAATGGATAGCCCTAGCAGGTTTGGCTCAGTGGATAGAGTGTAGGCTTGCGGACTGAAGGGTCCCAGGTTCGATTCCTGTCAAGTGCACATGCCCAGGTTGGGCTCAATCTCCAGTAAGGTGCATGCAGAGGGCAGCGGATCAGATCAATGATTGTCTCTCATCATTGATGTTCCTCTCTGAAATCAATAAAAATATATATATATATTTAAAAAACCTTGAGAAGATGAACCCAATCTGCTATTATAATCAATTCTTTGACAGAACAAAAGAAACAAATGTTTCAAAGAAGATAATATACTTCTAAAATTTAATTATTGTAATATTCTTAATACCCAGCATAAAACATAAATTACTAAATAGACAAAGAAAAAGAAAAATGGAATACAAAACCAGGATGTAGAAAAATAAATTAAGAACTTACAGGAATCTCAGATATCAGATGCTAAAATTATATAGCATAAATTTTGCTAATATCAGACATAATAAGTATGTTAACAGATTAAATAAATAAATGATTCAAATGAGTAAATCATTGAAAAATTACAACAGATTTAAATATAAAAATAAAATAATAATTGTAGAATTGAAAGTTACAAATTTGAAACAAATATATCACTTTGATTGGGTTAACTGTGTTAGATACTGTACTAAAACAGAAATGATTAGTAAAATTGAAGTTTAAGCATTAGAAGGTCTTTTGATATAAATGAAAAAACTAAAAATATGTATATGAATATAGCCTCAGGTATGTCTGGTATGATACCAAGCCGTTTAAGATATAGTTGTTGGACCAGCAGAATGAAAAGAGTAATAACAATCAGAAAATTATTTGAAGATAATAATTGTCAATTATATTTAAAATTTGAGAAAAACCATAACACATAAATTCAAGTGGATCAACAAATGACAAGAAGAAAAAAAGTAAAGAAAACATAGACAATAAAATTTGGACAATTCTCACACAAATGTTCTTTCTGATATACATTCTTTGGCAAGGGAAACAAAATAAAAAATAAAAATGAATGGGAGTATATTAAACTAAGAAGCTTTTGCACAGCAAAGAAACCATCAACAAAATGAAAAGAAAACTCACTGAATGGACAACATAGTTGCTAATGACACATTTGATAAGGTTTTGGTTAATGTACAAAATGTATACAGATCTTGTAACATGCAACACCTCCAAAACACAAACAATCTAACTTTAAAATGGGCAATAGTCACTTTCCCAAAGAAGAAACGCAGTCCAATAGGCATGAAAAGATACTCAATGTCACTAATCATCAGAGAAATACCAGTTAAAACCACAATGAGCTATCACCTCACATCTGTCAGAATGGCTATCATCAATAAATATATAAACGACAAGTCTTGAGAAGGATGCGGAGAAAAGGAAACCCTCGTGCACTCTTGCTGGGAATACAGATTGATGCAGCCACTGTGGAAACAGTATTGTATTTCCTTCAAAAATAAAAAAATGTTACTGCCTGTGACCCAGCAATTCCAGTTCTGGGGATATAGTCTAAGGGATTCAAAACACTGTATTGAAAGAATATATGTATCCCCATGTACGTTGCAGCCTTATATACTGTAGCCAAGATTTAGAAGCTACCCAAGTGCCCATCAGTAGATGAGTGGATAAAAAATGGTACATTTTTTAATGGTACATTTACATAATGGAATACTACACTGCTGTAAGAAAGAAGGAAATGTTATCTTTTGTGCAGCATGGACGGACCCGGAGTGCATTATGCTAAGTGAAATAAGCCACTTGGAAAAAGACAATACCATATGATTTCACTTATGTTTGTAATCTAATGAACAAAATTAACACGCAAAGAACATAGAAATAGCCACATAGATACAGAAAACAGACTAAAAGCTGTCAAAGGGAGGGGTGTCAGGAGGCTGGGTGAAAAAGGTGAAGGGATTAAGCAAAAAATAAAACCACAACAACTACTCATAAACACAGACAATAACAGTGTAGCAGTTACCAGAGAAAAAGGGGCATGAGAGGAGGTAGGAGAGGGTAAAGGGGGCATAAATGCTGAGGGAATGAGTCTTGACTTGGGGTGGCGAACACACAATGCAATATACAGATAATGTGTTATTATAGAACTAGATGCCCAATGCATGAAATTCATGCAAAGGGCTCGCCCCTTGCATCTGCAGTGGCTTGCCTCAGCCCTTGCATCCCTGGCTTCATCCAGAAGGTCATCTGGAAGGTCGTTCAGCTGTCCAATCTAATTAGCATATTAGGCTTTTATTATTATAGATTGTACACCTGAAACCTATATACTTTCATT
Organism: Plecotus auritus; assembly: GCF_963455305.1. Classification (NCBI taxonomy): domain Eukaryota; kingdom Metazoa; phylum Chordata; class Mammalia; order Chiroptera; family Vespertilionidae; genus Plecotus; species Plecotus auritus. Next base: position 113,421,010 of record NC_137783.1, on the reverse strand, counting down.
GACCAATGTCACTCTATATAGTCAATAAAATAAAAGAGAATCATAATCTACCATAGGATAGCCAAATAGGTGACAGCTAAATATAATTAAATAATTTTAATGAACTCAGGGAAAAAGGCAAATTATATTTATGGATTAGTAATGTCCTGATTATGGCCCTATTCTTAGCTTTGGGATTTCACTTTCTATTGCTCCTCAGAGAAGGTTATGTTTAATGTATTCCACTGTCACTGAACTAAAGATTTGTTGAGGTGGTAGGTTGTGGATGGAGAGGATTTGTGTTACTTTCCTCCCCTCTTTCCCTTTATTCCCTTCCTTGGATGCAGTGGTTCCAATCTAGTTCTTTGATGCCCTAGGCCTATCCTCTATTGACTATATCCCCCCTGCATCCCCCAGAATGAGATTAGGAAGTAATGGAGTGGGCTGAAATGTTTGAGTTTAGAAGAGATAAGGTCCCAGTATTGCCCTCTAGCTAAGACTTTTCCCCTTGGAGAGGAAGCTCTTTTTATACAGAGGATTCTGGGAGAGTTTCCTTTGACTTCTCTTCCAACAGGGGATATTTCTTTGAACCTAACTGGGAATCTGTTGGTGTTTTTACAACAAATTCTATGTAATATGTGGAACACCTCTGAATGAAGACAATAGAGTTTCTCATACCCGTGATAATCTATATGCAGCTCCCAGCAACTTGTCAGATTTCGTAGTGAAGTGTGTTTACTGTTGTAACTTTAAATGACCTCTGCTCCAAGCAGTTGGATACTATGAGCTGTACCTCCTTGGATGTGCGTGTATCTCTGTGTTTGAGTTGGATTATTTGCCCTGTGACCTCATTTCTAAGAAGGGTTTAAGAAATATCATTGATATTCAGTTTGCCTAGCTTTTGTGTGTCAGGAAAGGAGTGGCAATTCTGAGCTTATTACAGGTCAGAGCTAAAAGAGAAGTCATTAACCTCTTTTTTTTTTTTAAGTTTAGAATGTAAGTACAGTTTTCCAGGGGGGACATTGTTATTGTTTTGTGCTTCATCCTGGCCCAGACCTCTATTCCCTTCAATCTTATTTCTCCTAAGAGACCCATCAGCCTTCCAAAGGGATCTCCTGAACATTGAAATAGCCTATTACAAAGCAAGCATTACTACCAACTTAACCACAGAGTCCTCTCTACTGATGGCTACACTGCTGTATTTTTTAAACACTCCAAGATATGCATATTGGTCTAGCTGCTTCAGTATAAATTACAATTTCATATTTTTCAAAGAATAATAGTTATTTTTAATCATTATCTACAATATATCAAGGATTGTGAGATTGTACTCAGAAGCAGAAACTATTTTAAAATATATTCTAAGATGGCAGCTGAAATAAATGAAGAGTAGGCAACGACTATGAATAAATAATTTCTGGTGGGTCAGAAGCCTTGAGAACAAGATACAAATCTTTGGAATTCTTGTGGGACTGTGGAGGACATAGAGAAACATCAGATATTCCCTCAGACTCCACTGAGAGTTTACTGAGATTAAGGGCCTTCTTTTGGGTATTCACAGTCTGATGAAGGAGATGACATGCAAGTGAAAACACGAAGAGTACATGGTAAAATCTTTAACAGAAATGAAGACCCCATGGCTGTTTGACGGGAGTGGTACGAACAGAGAAGGCAAGGATAATTCTGAGATTTCCTAGTAGCTGGATGGTATCTGTTGTTGCCAACAAATAAGATACATTTGGGTGAAAAAGAATGGGAGAGGTTCCTGTGGAGTATTTTTATGTGTTCTTATTTCAATACCTTAATATAAAATATATAATGTATTCAAAAGTGACTGTAGAGAAAAGACCACTGTATTCCAATAGAGTTCTCTACTCTGAAGTGACAGATTGCAGGCAAGGGAAAATGCTGACTAACTCAGAAATTAGAGAGGTCTGAGTAGTTATTTGTATAACCTAGCAGACTGCTGAAGATAATATAAAGAATAACCTTATTGAAACAAATACATTTCTCCAAATTTATTTCAAAGTAGGCTTGGGAAAAGACAGAGAAAGCTTTTGAGGTGAGAGGGCTAACTGTCCAAGCAGACCATGATTTGGGGGGAGTTCTCCGTAATTTCCCCTGTGTGCCTCATTCTATGGCTCTGACAGGAAGCTTCCCTCCTTAAAAATCACTTTACTTGTTTTCTCTTGGTACAGATGACATGTTATGTTCTTGTAAGTGCTTTTTTTCTCTTGGTGTAGATGACAAGTTACTATCTTATAAGTTAGTTTATTAAAAACTAAAAGAAGATTTAAAACTATATATATATATATATATATATATACCATGAGTGATTATGCTTGTTTGAAATCTTAGGTGGGTTAGCCTTTTATATGTTTGATTCTCCCAGAAGCAAATATAAGAATGGAACTTGGCCAACCAAATTTCCAAGTGGAAAACAATCATTTGATAATTTGCAAAGAGCAAGAGTTTGATAAATATTTAAAACCTCTTCATACTCTGAATGTTCACTATTTGCAGGTTTTTCTCCTAAATTCTTATTTTTGTCTTGGGTTATAGATTTCATCCCCTTATGCAGTAATTTCCAGAAAACTAAGTTTCTTTATTGTGCTAAAGTTTTAGCTCTGAATTTTTATGAAGTATATAAAAATTTTTTAACTTTTAACAAGGAAACACCTCAGATACTTATTCACATAGGCCTGGAATAGCACCAGTTTGATTGATAGTAGAATGTGGATACTATAAGCTGACTATTCCACCTCCCCCCATCCCCTCCCCCCACAAACACACACAAATTATTTAGATTTAGATGTCTACACAAGAAATCATTGCCATTAAGGATTATTTATCAATATATCTTGAGTTTTCACATCAGTGGTGTTCAGGACCATAAATTGAGACGCTGGGAGCAATTATAAGTTTAAAGGCATGTTAAGAAGAGTGCAGTGCATATGCCAGAATTATGATGCTAGGAAGAACCTGGATGCTAGGAGGAACAATAGGGTCAGTTAACAAAACAAAAGGACAGGGTCAGAACAAGAGTCATAAGGAACTACTCCTGATGCATAGACCAGTAGGGCTGAATTGCACTTGCTTTGTCCTTCACTATTGTTAGAGAAGATGCTAGAAACAGAAGGAGTGATGTCTGCAGCTGGGAGTCAGGGCTTTGCAGAAAATAGACTGGGCTTATTAACAACTATTGTGCTTATTTGCAGCAACTTTAAATCATTTGAGAGCATGAAGAAAGAATATATTCCATTTTTTTCTGTTAATATGATTGTGTTATGCTCTACATCTTCAGGTCTTCTTAAGAAATTCATTGAAAATAGGGACAAATTTGTGTTTAATTAATGATAGGTCATTGATTGCCTTTAATTTTTATCAGTTCGTTCTATATTTTAGGGTTAGAAGATCTTATTCTAAATTGCTAATTATTTTGGTATGCACACTATGAATAAGTATTATTATTTTTGAAACACCTGTAACTTATTGTGTATGTGTTTATGTATATGTATGCACACTTGGTATCAATTTCTTTGAAAAGACAACTTTTTTTTTCTCTAAAACTGTTTATATCACAGAATCCATGTTGACTTTCACACAATAATGAGGCTCTTATATTGCTAACTGACCCTCTAATCGAAATAAAAACTACAGAGTAGAATTGAATACAATTCCAAAACTTTGGAAAAATTATCTGAAAGACGTGAACTCAGTCTTCTTATTTGCAGGTGAAGATGCTGAAACTTAGAATGGCTAAGTGGTATACCTGATTACTGACAGAGATTTAGGAGGAGTCAGCCCTCCAGGTAGGCTATGAAATCCTGTGTCTGGATTTTCTACTTGCTGGGCCATAGAAGAATCACTCTGTTACTCTGCTTTATTCCACTGGAGATTTAATTGGTAACTGAGTATGTGAGCATGCAACTTACTGAGGTTTAACATGACAGACAATTCTACACATTCCTACATCTTTTCTTTCTTCCTGGTTGGTATTCCTGGTTTGCAAGCCTTTCACTGCTGGATTGGCATCCCTGTCTGCCTCCTGCTTGTCCTGGCTCTGCTGGGGAACAGCATAATCATTCTCACCATCAAACTAGAGCCTAGCCTCCACCAGCCTATGTACTTCTTCCTTTGCATGCTGGCAATGAATGACATGGCTATTGCCTTTTCTGTAGCCCCCAAGATGCTTGGTATCTTCTGGTTGGAAGCTCATGGGATTGACTTTAATATCTGCCTAGCACAAATGTACTTCATTCACACATTTTGCATAATTGATTCAGCCCTCCTACTTGCCATGGCCTTTGACCGGTATGTAGCTATTTGCATCCCACTGCGTTATACAACCATCCTGACAACAACCATGGTCATTAAAATGGGTCTGGGTAGCATGACCCGAGCTACCCTTATGGCTTTTCCCTGCCTTCTTCTCATTAAGAGGCTACCATATTATACCAAAAATGTCATCAATCATACCTATTGTGAGCACATGGCTGTGGTGAAGTTGGCCAGTGCCAACACTCTCATTAACAGAGCATATGGAATCTCAGTGGCCCTTTCAGTGATGGTATTGGACCTAGGGCTCATAGCCACATCCTATATCAAAATCCTCCAGGCTGTCTTTCAGCTGTCTTCCCAGAATGCCCGCTCTAAAGCACTGGGCACCTGTGCTGCCCATGTCTGCACTATTCTTGCCTTCTACACACCTGCACTATTTAGCTTCCTAACTCACCGCATTGGCAGGAAGGTATCTCCAAGCGTCCACATAATTTTTGCAAGTTTATACCTTCTGGTACCCCCTACAGTCAATCCCTTGGTATATGGTGTCAAGACCAAGCAAATTCGTGACCGAGTGATGGGTCTCTTCTTCCCAAACAAGAAAATTTCTAAAAAGTGAAATATATATATGTAAACTCATGTTTGTAGAATCTGTTTCATGGGGTTCTAGTGCATTAACAATACTTGCAACCTTGTCCCCAACATGCTATTTCTCCATTCAACTGTGTCTTTCATCAGAGATATTTGATGCTGCGTATTTATATTTTCTTTCTTTTAGAAATAAAGGAAGGCCTCTTTCCTGGAAGCTTTTAATAACTGTTAACAACAATTGTCATTTATTATTGATATTATTTCCTATTCTATATTTATGATAACATTTTAATATCCTGAAATGTGGAATGACTAGGCTAATTATTGTCACAATTTAAAGCTTCTCAATACACTGGACAATGCATTTTATACAAACTGGTGTGTTTTTTCATTTTTATTTGTTCCATGCTATGATTAAAAGTTCTCAAGTAATAATGATTATTCTCAAGTTTCTTTTGATTTATTATGATAATAATGACTTAATTTTCAAATAATGATCACTGTGTATTTGCTTATTTACTGAGCATTTTACACGTATTTACTTCTTTAGTCCACAAAACCATACAGTGAGATAGGTGTTTATTATTCTCACTGTATCAGTTAGTAAACTAAGACAGAGGGGTTATATAAGTTGCACAAGGAAGTAGTAAGGTAGAATTTCAACCAGGCACTCTAGCTTCAGAAAACTTGTTTTTTAGCTTGCAATATTGTCTACCATGATGGAAGGCTTACACTTATTTACTTTAAGAATATGGAAATCTATTTTTAAATTTATTTTATTCTCCTATATATGATCTTTTTTTATTTTTTTTAATTTTTTTTAAATATATTTTATTGATTTTTTACAGAGAGGAAGAAAGAGTGATAGATAGTCAGAAACATTGATGAGAGAGAAACATCGATCAGCTGCCTCCTGCACACCTCCCACTGGGGATGTGCCCGCAACCAAGCTACATGCCCTTGACCGGAATCGAACCTGGGACCCTTCAGTCCGCACGCTGACGCTCTATCCACTGAGCCAAACCGGTTTTGGCTGATCTTTTTTTTTTAGATATTGTGGTAGATTTTCTCGAGTCTCTCTTAACCCCTTATAATAATATTCTCAGGGATTACTTCTATTTTACTAGATAAATGTCCAGCCAATGTAGCCTTTTATCGTTATTACTATGAATTCCATATTTAAGTAAAATTTCCAGAGACACAAAATCCTACTTACTGACATTCAATACCTTTTTGAAGAATATAAATTATTGGTCACATTCAGTAAGTGCTTTATTTGAAAACAATTTTTTTTTAATTAATAATATTAATTTAATTTTGCATGGAGCACAGGGGAAACTACTTTGGGTACGTGTATGAATGATCTGTGAAATACAACCTTTTACATTTTTCTCATTTCATTGGTTGAGAGTTCATTGAGTTGGAAATCTATGATTTTTGACCAAAGTTGATATGTATTTTTTAAATATTTGAAGAATATTTGTGTGTGTTCAAATAAATTAATTCCTCAAAACTGGCTTTTTATGTGTGTTGGTTTTTAAAATGTGTAAATAAGTATGGAACATCAAAATAATACTGTCTGAGAAAAAAAATCTACTTAATAATGTTTAAAGAGATACCAAGAAAAAAACTGAGTTCAGTCTTAAAGAATGATAGTAAATTATCAGGTAACAGGGCAAGGGTTTCCAAGTAGAGGTAACATCACAATGGATATAAATAGGCATAGTGAGAAAAGTGAAAATACATCCAGAAGTCAGTAGTGTCATAAAAATAAAAGAAGAGAACTTCAAGGAAAAACATGTAATTAGAAAAGCAGCAGGACTTTCAATAGGAAAATATATAGTGTGTGACACTGTGAAGGGCATTGGTCACCTTGGGAAATAAGGAGAGTGCAATGACACTGAAGAAAATATCCACACAGTCTTGTACACATGAATAACCTTGGATCCAGGTAATAAATCTAGTTCAAAACCTGACTATTTTACTAAATGGCTACACATTATTTTGCACCTATAAAGTCTAATGTTACTCTTGATCAGTCACAGAGAATATGAACATGTCAGGTCTATGGGACAACCTATAGTACACATACCACACCAGCTTGCAGCTTCTTTCTCTGAATAAGATCTGATTGGAGTGCCACCTTATCCATCAATTTATGGAAACTTTGCCCTATACAGAAAGTCCTCATTTAACATCATTGATAGGTTCTGAAACTTCTACAGAAACAACATATATTGAAACCAATTTTAACCTTAGGCTAATTGATGAAAACAAGAGTTAAGTTTCTATGGCATCTCATCCACTTTATAAAAAACTATATTGAATGAAATGACATTATTCAAGGACATGCTGTAGTGGCAATTAGGACAAAGATCACATGATCATAAAAGCTTAAAATATTTACGCTGTTTCTTTACAAGTAATTTGTTCAAAAGGTGTATAGGTGAAGTTCATAAGATTTTTAGGTTGATAAAACTATCTTGTATGAGACGGTAATGGTGAATACATCTCTTTTTACATTTTTGAAAAACACAAAACTTTAAACCACAGAGTGGACCTTCAATTAAATACAATTATTGAGGATGTTGGAGGATTCTCAGAGAGATGCAGACTATAACAAAAAAAGTCCCATTGTATAGCAGATGACTGAAATCACCTCCCTGAAGGTGATGGTGGGAAAAGGCACTGATCTAAGTAACTTTGGAAATGAGTAGAGTGTTAGAACTAAAAGCAAAAGGGCTGTCTAGTTAACAATGTTTTTCTCAGAGAGGCAAGGATTATCATATCATAGAGGGCTTTAAACTGAAAATTACCAATGAAATAAATGGGTAACAGATGGTCGAAGGAAGGTGTTTCACTGTTGAAGGAGAAATTTACTGATAAGCAAGAAGAAGAGGCCAGTAAGATCTATGTGGTAATGAATCAAAGTGGCAGAGATTTGTAAGAACTGAAAATTAGCTGAATTTAGATATAAATGGTTACATATAGAAATATTTATTGATATGTTCACTTACATAGGTTAGTGTACACACAAAATTCCTTGCTCTGTCAGCAGAATGAACCATAAATAAAGACAGGTAGCAAGCACCAAGCATACCTATGGTCCAGTTCAGGAAATATCCAAGATGGGCCTGGAGCAAAATTTAATGCTGTAAGGTAAATTACACATACATGTGTGTGCGCGTGCACACACACACACACACACAATTGAACAATAATGAAAATTAGAAAAATGATGAGGAAAAAGCGAAAGGCAATTACTGAAATCAAAATAAAACCAAAAGAAGTTAGTTCATTATCATTAGAATTCTCAAGTTCAAACTGGATTTATTCAGTTTTTAAAGAACACCACAAACAACATTTTGAACCAGAGGGTAATCAATTACTTTTAAGTGTGTTTTTAAAACCCTTTATCACTGGAAGATTGAGGAAAGAATTTTACTGACTGAATAAAAAGTCTTTATGATTCTTCTGTCTCTTAAGGCATCTGTTGATGAATTAGTTCCATATCCATAAAAAAACTGAAATTGTTTAAATACCATTTAGAACCTTCGTGTCTTGAATGCAAACTTTTTTTTTTTAGCACACAATGAACTTAAGGAAGCACAAAATCTTTCTAAGAACAATGGTTTCTCTGAGTGTTATTTATCTATACTAATAAAAGGGTAATATGCTAATTAGACTGGATGGACCAGACATCTTCCGGATGTCCAACTTCCTTCCAGACAAAGCCACGGTGGCAGGGGCCGAGGAAGAGGCATTTAGGGGTGATCAGGCCAGCAGGGGAGCAAGCAGTTAGGGGCAAGATCAAGCAGAAAGGCAGGCAGAGGTGGTTAGGGGTGAGCAGGCTGGCAGGGGTGCAGTGAGGGGTGATCAGGCAGGCAGGCAGAGGCGGTTAGGAGCCAGAGGTCCTAGATTATGAAGGGGATGTCTGACTCACTGTTTAGGCCTGATCTGGACTGCTGGATTGGAGAGGGTGCAGGCCAGGCTGAGAGACCAACCCCCACCCCCCATGCATGAATTTCGTGCACCAGGCCTCTAGTATGACATAAAATAAGAAATAAAAAAATCAAAGAGAATCCTTAGAATGGAAAATCATAGAAACTCGGTCTCGAATCTGTTTGGTCTTCACACCATACACAATAGGATTGAGCAATGGTGGGACAAGCAGGTATAGATTGGACAGAAGAATATGAATGTAAGGTGGAATGTGGAAGCCAAACCTGTGTGTAAAGAAAGAGAAGAAAGCCAGGAGATAAAACTCAAGAAAGACACAAATGTGAGCAATGCAAGTGTTAAAGGCTTTGAGCCTGGCTTCCTTCTGAGGCAGACTGAAGACAGTTATAAATATTTGAATGTAGGATAGTGTGATGAAGATTATATCAAAGCCAAGTATACTGAAAGCCACAAACAGACCATAGATCTTGTTGATTCTAATATCTTCTGCTGCCAATTTCACGATGGCCATGTGCTCACAGTAAGAATGGGAGACCACAGTGGTCCAGTAATACTTCAACCGGCATTTAATGAGGATGAGACATGGAGCCACAAGAAGGGCTCCTCTGAGTGTCATCCCAACCCCAATCTGAGTGAGAAGTTGGTGGGTAAAAATCGTTGCATGTCTCAGAGGATCACAGATTGCCACATAGCGGTCCAGGGCCATGGCCAGCAGAATACCTGATTCAATGGACTGGAAGGTATGAATAAGCCACATCTGTAAGAGACAGGCATCAAAGTGTATCTTTGGCAGATGAAACCAGAATATTCCCAGCATTTTTGGCATGATGCAGGTACTGAGAGTAATGTCTGTGGCTCCAAGCATTGCCAGGAGGAGATACATGGGCTCATGGAGGCTGCGCTCAGATTTGATGATGACCAGGATCAGAGAATTCCCAAACAGAGCAATGATGTACATGGCACAGAAAGGGATGCCAATCCAGGACTGAACAGCCTCCAGACCAGGGATCCCCACCAGTGTCAGCATCAAGGGCATGAAGACTGTGCCATTGAGCTCAAACATGATAGCTTAGAACTCCCTGCTTTAGAGCTTCTGACTCAAGGCAGTGTGCGTTGAGTATCTCTCTTCTATTTTCTGTTCCAACCTAGATTTCTGCAAAATCTGAAATTTTTACCTATTAGAATAAGAGCCAAAAATTAAAATTTGTTATGATTGTTTATTAGGAAGTGTTTCTATTATCACAATTAAATCAATTAATAATATCTCTATTTTCATATGTATATAAAAACTGATACTGTTCAATATTATTTTAGTTGATAAATAAGAAAACATAAAAAGCAAAAACATAGAATGTCAACTATACTCTGCAATATTAAATAGGTAATTATTTGTTCAGTTTATGATTTCTGATTAAAATAAATAACAGGTTTAACATATTTTTACAAGCACCTTTGGATACTATTAAACAACTAAGTTGCCTGTATATTGCCCTCATTCGGCTATGGAAGTGGTAGTTTATTATCCAAATATGTATTTGCTGGCAATTCTCATATTTAAACATTAGTACAATTCCTTGGACATTTACTTTTCTCTCACATATTGAAATTAGGCACACAATTAGTACAAATTGAGGTCAATATCCTTTTATTAGGTATCTTCTATAGATGGGGCTCTGTGCAGGGTCTGGATAAACAAAGAGTAAAGCTACAGAACTTATCAGAAAATGAGGTTGAACTCATCTGACTATTTTGTACTTCAATTTTACACGTGAATATTTGGTCTTATGATTACACTATATCATGCTTCCTGAGTCTATGTTTCAAAGCTAATAATGATCTTGCTGTGTGATAAAAAAAGATTTATTTATATTTTCAATAACTTTTTTGGTCATTTTTCTAAATCAATTTAATTCTACTCCAAGAGCCTCTACTCAAAAAGGCTACACCAAGACAAGAGGAATATAAATGAACAAAAATTATCCCTTCGTTTCTTCAATTTCAACAAAAATATGAATCTATTAGTAAGTCTGAATGTATATTTTTGTAATAGGACATTAAATGCACATATATGCAAACGTTAGATGGTTTAAGATTTTTTCAGTTTTGAAGAATCAATACATTGAAAATCTCACTTCTCTACTGTTGTAAGCAATTAAGTGATTACTGAGTAATCCAGGATGCAGATAATATGTAATCACTAATTAGTAGTCTTCCCATCAGTTTAGCTCTCATATATTCCCTGAATTTATATGGACAAGGCCTACTTCTTAACTCTCTGGATTGATGTAATTATTCTATCTGTGACCTTTGCCATTCCTCTCTCTAACTCTTACCTCCTAATCCTGACTATTCAATTACCATATCATTACAAACACACACACACACATCAGTATTTAGAAAATTAGTCCAGTCAGGCTCATTTCAATTTTCAGTAACATGTACCGATTTTTGCTTCTCTCCAAAGTGAAAAGAAAGAAAATTCAGTTTCCAGATAAATGGTCTTATCCATCTGGAATTTTTCACACTTGATGATCACTTTCTTTGATAGTCTCTATTAGCTGTGACAGAGCCAGAGTTGGTCTGTGATCACATTATACAAGAGTCAACACCACCTGAAGGAAGCTTTCTTCTGAGGATGACTTAATACCAAAGAGAAAGCTGATTTCTACTCTGATGAAGATTTATTATCACCTAGTATCCTAGAATCATATACTTGGCAAAAGCTCAAAAGCCTTATAATTCATATTGTTCTTTAAAGAACACTTACTTTTGACCACTTGGCTTTGTGTGCAATCAATTCCACCAAGAGCTACACATCTAAGGAGCCAGTTTCTATTTTTATAAAATAGTTTAGAGAGATCTATTAAATGACTATCCTCCAAATTCCTCCCAGCACTCTGTAATTCCACCCAGTTTGGTGTTCACTTTTTACTTATGCTGGGTGGTCACAGACTCTCTTTCTTCAATAGGGTTGTGCTAAATTATTTTCAGGCATCATGGACATCAATTGTAAATGAGCCAAAAATGTGGTCTACTCCATTGCTCCCTTAACCTCATAAAGCTATAAATTCAAAAGGTTATGTGTTTGTTTGCTTGTTTTTCTGAATCACCACTCATCTTCGCTAGTGAAAGAACACATCAAGCTCTCTAGCCATTTACCTCTCCCTTATTAATTATTTTCAGCTCCTCATACCTTCACAGAAGTTCTTCATGTGAGACCCATATTCTCTTAGTTTATCATTGCTGCCTGATTCACATTTTTCCGGATTCACTTTCTTTTCTAACTTTTATTCATTATAACACATTAACTACTCCTTGACCACCTGACACAATATCCCTTTCCTTTAATTATCTACCACCAAGTGTCTGAAAACCTCACATTAAAATCTATACATTTATTTTATTCAACAAATAAACTAAATATCATTAGAAAAATATCACAATTCTGGAAAGGTTGCCACTAAAAATTATGCAGCTCTGAGTTCCATGGCTGATTTCTAGTTGTTTCTATTCATAAATTTCTCCTTCTTCACTCTATAATAATTTATCCCTAGCAGCTATAAGGTTTTTGTTATAATTTTATTAACTCTCATTTTTCTCTCTCTATCATTCTATACCCCAGTAGGAACAGAGTCTCTTCCAGATAATTTCCTTAATTAAGTTCTGATATCTACTTATGATTTCCTACTCCTACTCTAGAAATGTATTACTCCCCCCCCCAAAAAAAAAAAACCAGCATTTTCATCATGCACTCATTTACTAATTATTTCCTTTATGATAAAATATGTTTCAGTTTTAAACACGTTTTCTTATAACAGGTGTTGTCATTTTCTCTTGCTGATATTCTCTATGTCATTTTAATTGCCTCTATAATCCTGAGTGATAATTTGCAGTGTTTTGTTAATCAGTTTAAGAGATTTTTCAATCCATTGCCATAAGCTTTGCATTCACATCTTTTTAAACTTATTATTCTGAAAAAAAAATCAAAATGAAATTTATCCCAACAAAATGAACTGTTTAAAGGTCTCTTCTAAGTTGATATTAGTGAGGAGCTCTACATAATTTTCTTTATAAAATTCATGTTTTGAATCTATAATCACACTATCCTGTTTTTCTTCCATATCAAAACAACTCCCTTTGTTACTCTATCTGACTCCCTTTTACACTGATGCTGTGAATTCCATTGAGGACTATGTTCCTCTCAATGGTTTTCTTTACACTCATTTTATATATCCCCTGCCCAGCAGTCTTGCTCAGTCCATAGTGTCACTAACCACTGGTTAAGAATAAAGAAATATTGCCTCTACATAAATCTAACCTGAACACAGCACACATACACTAAACTGCCTTCTAAACAGTTCCATCTTGGTGAAGTGTCTCTACTTCTGGGAGCAGGGACAAGTAGTAAAAACATTACCTTCTGTATAAAGAATCTTCTAATATTCTAGACAAATTTTTTTTTCTGTCCTTAATATATGACTATTAAATATACCTACTTGAAATTGATATTTTATTTTATCTATAACTGTTTAATATAAAAAACTCATAAAACTTAATGCAGATGCAAATTCACTTGCCCTGTTTTCAGGTGTATATCTGCATGGAGGAGTGTGGGGATTAGCAAAAGTGAAGAATAAGTCTAAGATAACCAACAGATGCAAAACATTGGGGGGGTGAGGGCATGTATGGGAGTGGAGTGGGGGGGGGCAATGGTAAGATATGTACACATATAATGCCTTAATAAAAAAAAGATAAATGTTAAGAATTTGAGTATCTTAACATATAAGCTTCCTCTGTTTATCTTTTAGTACTATATTCAAATACTCACCTAAGTCAGGAGATATTCTTGCTGTAGTTAAAGATCTAAAGTGATTCACCATCGATGACAAGGAAAACAAATGGTGAAAGTGCTCACTAGACCAAGAGGAACTCAGTACTACTTGTTTACCCTCTCATGTCTTAGGTGAAATTCTGACAACCTAAGTATCATTCTCCTTTTAGCATTTCATAAGAGTGACCCCTCATGCATAATTATAGGGTGTAATTTCCCACAGTCCCCATAGATCCTTTCTAACATTTCTCTGTGTAGACCTCAGAAATGCCTAGAAAAACATATACTCACAAGCTCAATTCTTCAGTCTTTTTATGTGCCCGCATTGACATGCTAATGTAACTATATATGCAGTTATAAAGAAATGTTTTCAATGAGACAAATAGAGGACAAATATAATGTCAACATTTGGGCAAGACTATGATGCAATTCTCCTGAGGAATGGAGTTAATAGAGAACATGTCATATACAATATAATATTTTTTTCAGCTTTCAGTGACTTGTAAAAATGAATGTACAAATATTGGGGAAAATAAGCAAATATGAATTCCAGTACCTTATTCCCAGTATATTCAGAGGCTCATGATTTAACTTCATAAAGCTGAAAGAAAGAAATGGAAGTAGAGCACCCTCCCTAATAAGAGATAATCCAAACACTTTTGAGATACCTATTTAGACCCAATCGATTTTTTTCTGTTTAAATCTGTAAACAACTTTTCTATCTTTTATGGAAATAATTATTCTTAGAAATGTCATACTATAATATATAGTTAAGAAAGTGAAGGAAATATAGAATCAAATAAGTGATAGCAAATATGTGTATTGAGTTCCAAATCTTTAATTTTCTAGGTACTTCGTTACTTTCAAATGTTACTATTTGACACTCTGACTTTGCATTTCAAGAAAAGTCAAGTATCACCCAAGTAAACTGTAACTTTTTTGAAAATGTTAATGAATATAGAAAATTATTTTAAAATGTGAATAAATAGCTGGATTTTTATCACACCTAGAAACAAAAATTAATTCATTTGCACTTTTATTTCACTAAAGGCCAATGAAAATTTGTTGTTGAAATATGTTTATATTTCCAAATTGACTTCTTTTCATAATACACACTGAAAGACACTGTTCAAAGTTTTCTGTCTCCACTTCTTTATAATGTTACAAGAAATTAAAGACACTATAAATCAGAGAGCAGAATTTTTCTAGAGTTTATTGAGTATTTTCCTAATCTTTTATAGAAATATATTTGAAATAGTCATCTGCAAAGTCAAAAACAAATGAATGTTATATATATTTAAGATTTTCTATAATAAATTTAGTCCCATGCTTTCCATTTTATTTTTACATATTTTAACCGTTTGTATACTATTTATCAGAATAAGTCATATCTCTCTCAGAGTATCTTGGAGATACCATGTTGAACATTTGGGAAAATGGACGTTCAGGCCATGGCTTTGTTTGATTATTGTATCTAGGCATAATTTTGTATAAATGAAAAATAAAATATAACTTTTTAATATTTTAGTAAGATACTATCTAAACATAGATGAGTAAAATTCTGCTCTCTGATTTATAGTGTCTTTAATTACTTTGTTCATCAGTGTATGTTGTTCATTATATTCCACATATGCGTGAGACCATGTGATATTTATCTTTCACCAACTGGCTTATTTCACTTAGTATATTACTCTCCAGCTCCACCCATGCTGTTGCAAATGGTAAGAATTCTTTCTTTTTTACAGCAGTGTAGTATTCCATTGTATAGATGTACCACCATTTTTTAATCGACTCATCTGCTGATGGGCACTTAGGCTGTTTCCAAATCTTAGTTACAATAAATTGTGCTGCTATGAACATAGGGGTGCATATATTCTTTATGATTAGTGTTTCTGATATCTTGGGATATATTCCTCGGAGTGGGACTACTGGGTCAAATGGAAGTTCCATTTTTAATTTTTTAAGGAAACTTCATACTTTTTTCCACAGTGGCTGCACCAATCTGCATTCCCACCAGCAGTGTATGAGGATTCCTTTTTCTCCACATCTGCCGGGGCTGACCAGCAGACCCTGAGCGATGGATGAATTATTACTTTGACACAGGATTGCTGTGAAAGAGAGGGCTAAGGGACTGCCTGGCTAAAGGAACGAGACAACCTTGATCACCTGCCTCTTCAGGCTTTTATTGTAACAGCAGTTTGAGATAAAGTTTATTTTTTAGATACAATCAGTAGGGTAGGTAATCTTGGGAGGACACATGTGTCTGGAGTGTCCTTTAAGCAAGGACACCTAAAGATTAAGCATAAAGATTCTAGTAAAACACCCAGGGGCTCAGATTTGTTTGGAAAAGTCAAGGCAGGGTCTGCCACCTTCGGCAAGGTCCCCCAAGAAGTCCCAGACCTTTTAGAGATTCCTCCTTATAGACTTTCCAACCAAGTTCCATGCTTCCCCACACACATCCTTGCCATCCCTTGTCATTTGTTGATTTGTTGATGATAACCATTCTGACAGGTCTGAGATGGCACCTCATTGTCGTTTTGATTTGCATTTTCAGGATTAGTGACTTTGAGCATGTTTTCATATACCTCTTAGCCTTTTCTATGTCCTCTTTTGAAAGTGTCTATTTAGGTCCTTTGCCCATTTTTTGATTGGATTGCTTATCTTCCTTTTGTTAAGTTGTATAAATTCCCTATAAATTTTGAAGATTAAACCCTTCTCAAATATAACATTGGCAAATACGTTCTCCCATGCAGTGGGCTCTCTTGTTATTTTGTTGATGGTTTATTTTGCTATGCAGAAGCTTTTTATTTTGATGTAGTCCCATTTGTTCATTTTCTCCTTAGTTTCCATTGTCCTAGGAGATGTATCAGTAAAGATATTGCTACATGATATGTCTGATATTTTGCTGCCTATGGACTCTTTTAAGATTTTTATGGTTTTCTGTCTTATGTTTAAGTCTTTTATCCATTTTGAGTTTATTTTTTAATATGGTATAAGTTGGTGATCTAGTTTCATTTTTTGTTGCATGTCTCTGTCCAATTTTCCCAATACCATTTATTGAAGAGACTGTCTTGACTCCATTGTATGCTCTTTACTTCTTTGTCAAATATTAATTGAGCATAATGGCTTGGGTCTATTTCTGGGTTCTCTGTTCTGTTTCATTGGTCTATATGTCTGTTCTTGTGCCAGTACCAGGCAGTTTTGAGAACAGTGGCTTTGTAATATACCTTGATATCTGGTATTGTGATAACTCCAACTTTGTTCTTCTTTTTCATGATTGCTTCAGCTATTTGAGGTCTTTTTTGATTTTATATAAATTTTTGCAGAGTTTGTTCCAGGTCTGTGAAATATGCATTGGTATTTTAATCGGGATTGCATTAAATGTATAGATTTCTTTGGGTATTATGGACATTTTAAGGATGTTGATTCTACCAATCCATGAACACAGTATGTTCTTCCTCTTGTTTATATCTTTCCCTATGTCTTTTTTCAGCATCCTATAGTCTAAGTACAGGTCTTTTACCTCATTAGTTAAGTTTATTTCTAGGTATCAATGGTAAATGGAATTCTTTTTTTTTTTTTTTTTTAGTTTCTCTTTCTGTGAGTTCATTATTGGTGTATAAAAATGTCATAGATTTCTGGGTTTTAGTTTTGTATCCCATTATGTTTCTAAATTCATTTATAACATCTAATAGTTTTTTGCTGGTGTCTTTAGGGTTTTCTATGTACAATATTATGTCATCTGCGAATAATGAGTTTTACTTCTTTTCCAATTTGGATACTTATGATTTCTTCTTGTTTGATCGCTATGGCTAGCACTTTTATAATAATAAAAACATAATATGCTAATTAGACCACACGTCCTTCCAGACGTCCTTCCTTCCAAAGCTGTGGCAGGTGGGGACCGAGACAGAGGCAGCTGTCGTGGGAGCAAGGGCCAAGGCCCTTGCACGAATTTTGTACATAGTGCCTCTAGTGTTGAATAAGAGTGGTGAAAGTGGGTATCCCTGTCTTGTTCCTCTTTTTAGAGGAAAAGGTTTTAGTATTTACCCATTGAGTATGATGTTGTCTGTAGGTTTGTCATATAAAGCTTTTATTATGTTGAGGTATGATTCCTCTATTCCCATTTTGCTGAGAGTTTTTATCAAAAAAGGGTGTTGGATTTTGTCAATTGCTTTTTCAGCATCAATTGATATGATCATGTGGTTTTTGTCTTTCAATTTGTAGTTGTCTTTCTTTATAGTGTCTTTGTCTGGTTTTGGGATTAGGGTAATGCTGGCTTCATAGAAAGAGCTTGAAGTGTTCTTTCCTCTTGAATTCTTTGGAATAGTCTGAGGAGGACCAGTGTTACTTCTTCTTTGCATGTTTGCTAAATATCCCCCATGAAGCCATCCACACCAGACATTTTGTTTGCTGGAAGTTTTTTGATTACTGCTTCAATTTCATTGGTAATTAAATGTTTATTCAGGTTTTCTGATTCTTCCTGATTGAGTTTTGGAAGATTATATTTTTCTAGGACTATGTACATTCTGTCTAGGTTGTCCAGTTTTTTGGAGCAGAATTGTTAGTAGTATTTTTTAACAATCCTTTGTATTTCTGTGGGGTCAGTTGTTACTTCCCCTCTTTCATTTTTTATTTTGTTTATTTGGGTCCTCCATCTATGTTTCTTGGTGAGCCTGGCTAGAGGTTCATCAATCTTGTTTATCCTTTCAAAGAACTAGCTATTGGTTGTATTGATTTTTTGTATTGTTGTTTGTTTGTGTGTGTGTGTGTGTGTGTGTGTGTGTGTGTGTGTTTCGTTTGTTTGTTTGTTTTGTTTTTTGGTCTCTGTGTCATTTATTTCTACTCTGATCTTAATTATTTCCTTTCTTCTACTTACTCTTGGATTTTCTTATTGCTCTCTTTTCTTTTTAGTTCTTTAAGTGGTATGCTTAGATAACTTATTACCAGTTTTTCTTATTTCTTGAAGTGCTGGAGGCTAAGAACAGTAGTTAGCATAGTAAATGTGAGAAGTTTGTCAGAACTCCTCTGTTCCTGTCTGTCTCCACAAACTCAATCTCCATAAATTAATTTAAAAGTTTATCAGAAGGCTTATAATTAAGCATATTATTACCTGCTGCCAAACAGCTGAGGGCAATTCCCCTAACCTGATAATCCTTTATTGTTTACCAAACCTTACCTTTGATATGAATATCTGCTTTGCTAAAGGGAAAAATGTGTGAGTAAAAAGCCCTGGGTCTGGACATTCAGGGAGGCATTGCACCAGAGAGCTGGTTTCCATCTGGTTTTCCCAAATTTATATTTCTTGTCTAGTCTCTATCCATTTATGTTGCAACCCCATCTCCAGATTCCTAAACCCTTGTTGCGAAAAGACTGTTGCATTTAAGTAGGCCTATAGTGCTGTGAATGTCCCACTCAGGACTGCTTCCATTGTGTCCTATAGATTTTGGATTGTTGTATTTTCATTTTCATTTGATTCCAGGGTGTTTTCTATTTCTTCTTTGATCTTTTTGATAACCCATTCATTGTTCAATAGCATGCTATTTAGACTCCTTTTGTTTTATTATTTTTTATTGTTTTTATTGTCATTGATTTCCAATTATATGCCATTGTGATCTGAGAACATGCTTGATATAATTTCAATATTCTTGAATTTGTAAACACTTAGCCTCTGCCCTGATATGTGCTTTATCTTTGAAAATATCCCATGTGCACTTGAGAAGAATGTATGTTCTGTGGCATTGGGGTGAAATGTTTTAAAGATGTCAATTAAATTCATATGGTCTAGTGAGTCATTTAGTATTGCTTTTTTTTTTTTTTGCTGAATTTTTATCTAGAGAATTTATTCATAGACTAGAGGCCCAGTACATGAAAATTCCCTCATCCCAGCCTGCCCCCTCTCACAGTCCAGGAGCCCTCAGGGGCGGGAAGCGACCCAGCAATCAGGGGAAGGTGATGCCCCCATCACACCTCTGCTTCTGCCACTGCTGGAAGCACAAGCCTCGGCTGGCCCTGGTTACCTGAGCCTCGGACAGCCCTGAGCGGCTAGGCAGCCTCCATCAAAGGCTTCCCTGCTCCTTGGATCAGCCCGGGTGGCTGGGCAGTTGTCATCGGTGGTTTGCCTGCACCTTGGGCTGACCCTGGGTGGCTGGGCAGCCACCATCCAAGGCTTGCCTGTGCCTTGGGATGGCCCTGGGTACCTCAGGGACTGAGGGGACTCAGGGACTCCAGACCCAGGCATGTGGAGTGGCCATACCTGCCTGGGGGTAGGCCTGGCCATGCCACGTGCCTGCCACCCCAGCTGGGCTGAGGGGACTGGGTGCCACCATCTTGTGGCTGTGGGCACCACCATCTTTGAGGGTGTGGCAGTCAATTAGCATATTCCCTCTTTATTAGATAGGATGACAGTGGGGTATTAAAGTCCCCTACAATGATCATATTGCTATTGATCTCTCCCTAGATATCTTCCAGAAGTTTTTCTGTTTGTTTGTTTGTTTTTATGTATTTAGTTGCTCCTATATTGTGTGCATATATGTTTAACAGAGTTATATCCTTTTGTTGAATTGATTCCTTTAGTATTATGAATCTGCCTTCCTTATCTCTTGTTATGGCCTTAACTGTGAGGCCAATTTTGTCAGTTTTACTAACCCAGGTTTTTTTTCATTTCCATTTGCCTGAAAAAATTTTCTCCATTGCTTAATTCTTACACGTGTTGGTGAATTTATCGTCCAACCTATTGAGCATCCTTATAACCATTATTCCGAATTCTTTCTCTGACAGATTGCTTGCCTCCATTTCATTTATTTCCTTCTCGGGTGATTCCTCTTTTTGTTTTATATGGGGGTTGTCTCTTTGTTTTCCCATTTTTTTCTGTTCTTTGTGGTTGTTTCTATTTTATTAGAACAAACTGAATTTCCAATTATATGCCATTGTGATCTGAGAACATGCTTGACATAATTTCAATATGCCACCCAGAATTTTTTGAATTTGTCTTATGTAGTAGATGTTTTGTGGGGTACAGTAATGCAGTCTCTCAGGTCTTCTGGGCTGGGTATTTTAGTGATGCCCCCTACTTGAGATATTTGAGTTCTTTTGATATTATTGGGTCTTGAATGTTATTGGCCCATTTTTGAGTGGAGTCTCCTCTCGGGGTGTCTTGTCATGTGGATTGCTCCCTACACCATGCCAACTGTTGTGAAGGAACTGACTAAACAGCACAAAATACAACATGACAATACACAACACAAAAATAACAGAACATGAATGTACACAAGACACGTATAACCCCAATGAAAGTTACACCAGAAAAAAAGAGAATTAGAAGAGAGAAAAGAGAGCAAAAATGTTATTGAGACAAGAGAAAATTGAAAGAAAGAAATATGGGGAGAAAATACCACAAAATAAACAAACCAAAAAGCACACACAAAAAACACACAGAAAAAGGGGGGACAGAATCTGTAGAGGCTGAGGTTAAATGTAGAAAATAAGGTTAAGGAATTGGATGAAAAGTGGATGGACCACAGTTTAGTATAGAGGAAGTAAAAAGAGAATGAGTGAATAAGGAGGGAAAAAAGAAAAATAAATAAATAAATAAAAATTAAAATATTTTTTAAATTATTTTTTAAATTAATTAATTTATTCATTTACTGAAAAACAGAATAGAGGAGATAGCATATAGGCTCTAATTTAGGTAGTGAAATTAATTTTAAAATTAGGAGAAGAAAAGAGCAAGATAGGAGAGGCAAAAAATGTTTGACTAGCAAAGAAAGAGAAAAGAGAAGGATGGATGGAGTAGTAGCAGGGAAGAAGAAATTAGATATTTGAATAAGCCAACAGAGACTACAATAATAATAACACATCAATCCAGCAGATATAGAAGATCAATTTTCAACAAGAAGTAAAAAGAAAGGAAAGAGATAAACTAAAGTGGGGACAGGAGAATAAAAAATAGACTGGAAAAGGGAGAAGCAAGAAAGAAAAAGATGGGGAAAAAAGAAAAAGAAGATAAAATAACAATAAAAAATAAAAATAGAATAAAGAAAAAATAATACTAGAAAAAATAAAGAATAAATTAATTTAAAAAATAAAAAAAGTGAAGTGTTGTTCATTTCAGCTGAGTTTTAATGCCCCATGGGGACTGTTTTAGGATCCCTTTCTTCTGTTTTGTCTGCAAATTCTGGGCTTCCTATAGTTAGTTTGGTGCTGACCACTGTTAGGAACTGTCTTTGGCATTTAGCATAGTGTTGAAGCTCCATGCGATCCACCACTCCTCTGTTCCTGTCTGTCTCCACAGGCCTTGGCTGGAAGCAGGCTGGACCAATTTTCTCGCTTTGCCTGTCTGCTAGCTGTCAATCTGAATCACTCAAGCATCTGTTTCCCACAGGGCTTTAGGTGGGGGGGGATGCTGTTTCACTCTTTGAGAATCAGACAGGTGTTTCTTCCTTGATCCAGAGCTACTCTTCCACAATAGCCCAAAGTATTACTCTGTCCTTAATTGGTCAGAGATCCTTGTATAGAGACTAATGGCATTGGCTGGCAACCTGGAGTTTTTTTTTTTTTTTTTTTTTTCAATATTTTATTGATTTTTTTACAGAGAAGAAGGGAGAGAGATAGAGAGTTAGAAACATCAATGAGAGAGAAACATTGATCAGCTGCCTCCTGCACACCCCCTACTGGGGATGTGCCCGCAACCAAGGTACATGCCCTTGACTGGAATCGAACCCGGGACCCTTCAGTCCGCAGGCCGACGCTCTATCCACTGAGCCAAACCCGTCAGGGCTCAACCTGGAGTTTTTAATCAGTCTGGTTTCCAGAATATTGCGGCTGAACTGACATATCTTCCAACCCAGCCACTGATAGCTCTTTGGGGCTATTCAGAGCCTTTGTTCCCTTTGTGTAGCTCAAAATAGAGGCAGGGTGGGGCAGGCTGTATTACCTGTGTTGAGGCTACTGGGAGGAGCTGGCTCTTCAGCAGAAAAATGGCTACTTAGGTTTGGAAGTTTACAAGTGTCCCAAAGCTGGATTCCTGGTCATGTCTCCCTGTCCTACTTCCCTCCACAGCCTCTTCTCAGGCTCCACAAATCTGTGCCTCTATCTGCACCACAGCCTCAGGTAAGTGTTTATAATTGAAAGGTCCTATGAACTGAGTTTAGTGGAAAGCAAAGACAAAACAACCACAAAACTGCTGGTTTCTCTCCTGCCAGCACTGCACTACTCTGGCCACTTTTCAGGCCACCTTTCTGGATGCAGCCTTTCTCGGCTATGGTCTTAGATCTAGATTCCCCAGCTGTAAGCAGCCCTGTGACTTTTCCTCTCCACAGTTGAATGTTATACCTGTCCCCAAGGAACAGGGCTTTGGTGCAGTGCAGCTGCCTCCTCACGCTCTCAGCCCAGTGGTTGTGTATCACTCTCTAGCCCAGATCCCCTTTCGTACCATTCTACAGGTGTCCTCTGCCCTTCCTGGTTGCAAATTTTCCTCTCAGCTATGTCTAACTTGTTAATTCTAGGTGGATGATCTCCAATTTAGTGCTTTTCCAGGATGGCCCCAAAGTAGGTGCACAACACATTAGCCAATTCAGCCACCATTTTTCTCCTAATCAATATTTGATATTTTTTAACAGAGGCTAAAATATTAATATTTAGTTGTACTTTTACAGAATGTACTTTACTAAAAGCTGATTTAACTACAAACAACTATTCATAATTTCTTTTTTTATGTCACTTATTGGCTAAACATATGTTCCAAATCTAAATTTATAACAAGATAAATTATTTAAGGAATCATATCCTTTCTGTCTCTAATGAAAACCTAGAACTTTATATTTTAGCATACAATAAACTATATAAAGGACAGAATCTCACCAAAAGCTAGTGTTTCTTATGTAAAATTGTTGTTATTTGAAAAAAATAATAAGAAATTAAGAGGCATCCTTAGAATGAAAAATGAGGGACACTCGGTCTCGAATCTGTTTGGTCTTCACACCATACACAATAGGATTGAGCAATGGTGGGACAAGCAGGTATAGATTGGACAGAAGAATATGAATGTAAGGTGGAATGTGGAAGCCAAACCTGTGTGTAAAGAAAGAGAAGAAAGCCAGGAGATAAAACTCAAGAAAGACACAAATGTGAGCAATGCAGGTGTTAAAGGCTTTGAGCCTGGCTTCCTTCTGAGGCAGACTGAAGACAGTTATAAATATTTGAATGTAGGATAGTGTGATGAAGGTTATATCAAAGCCAAGTATACTGAAAGCCACAAACAGACCATAGATCTTGTTGATTCTAATATCTTCTGCTGCCAATTTCACGATGGCCATGTGCTCACAGTAAGAATGGGAGACCACAGTGGTCCAGTAATACTTCAACCTGCATTTGATGAGGATGATACTAGGAGTCACAAGAAGGACTCCTCTGAGTGCCACCCCAACCCCAATCAGAGTGAGAAGTTGGTGGGTAAAAATGGTTGCATGTCTCAGAGGATTACAGATAGCCACATAGCGGTCCAGGGCCATGGCCAGCAGAATACCTGATTCAATGGACTGCAAGGTGTGAATAAGGGACATTTGCAAGAGACAGGCATCAAAGTATATCTTTGGCAGATGAAACCAGAATATTCCCAGCATTTTTGGCAGGATACAGGTACTGAGAGCAATGTCTGTAGCTCCAAGCATTGCCAGGAGGAGATACATGGGCTCATGGAGGCTGCGCTCAGATTTGATGATGACCAGGATCAGAGAATTCCCAAACAGAGCAATGATGTACATGGCACAGAAAGGGATGCCAATCCAAGACTGAACAGCCTCCAGACCAGGGATCCCCACCAGTGTCAGCATTGAGGGCATGAAGACTGTGCCATTGAGCTTGAACATGATGGCTTAGATGGAACTCCCTGCTTTAGAGCTTCTGATTTAAGGTGTCATTGTGGGTTATCTCTCTTCTATTTTCTGTACTCACCTAAATTTCTGCAAAATATGAACTGGGAAAATTTTTACCTAATAGAATAACAGCCATATATTAAAATTTGTTGTAATTGTTTATCTAGAAAGTTTTTTTTATCACAATCTGATTAATTAATAATATATCTATTTTTCATATGTATACAAAACTGATATTATTCCATATTACTTTATTATAATAAATCAGTAAACATCAAAACCAAGAACATTGAATGCCAAATATATTCTGTAATATTATATAGGTGATTATATTTTTTCGGTTTATGATTTGATTTCTGATTAAAATAAATAACAGGTTTAACATATTTTTACAAGCACCTTTGGATACTATTAAACAACTCTGTTTCTATTTATTTGGCTATGGATGTGGTAATCTATGATCCAAATACATATTTGCTGGCAATTCTCATATTTAAACATTAGTACAATTCCTTGGACATTTACTTTTCTCTCACATATTGAAATTAGGCACACAACTAATACAAATTAAGGTCAATATTCTTTTATTAGGTATCTTCTATAGGTGGGGCTCTGTGCAGGGTCTGGATAAACAAACAGCAAAGCTACAGAACTTATCAGAAAATGAGGCTGAACCCATTTGACTATTTTGCACTTCAATTTTACACGAGAATATTTGATCTTATGATTACACTATATCATGCTTCCTGAGTATGTTTCAAAGCTAATAATGATCTTGCTGTGTGATAAAAAAGATTTATTTATATTTGCAATAACTTTTTTGGTCATTTTTCTAAATCAATTTAATTCTACTCCAAGAGCCTCTACTCAGAAAGGCTACACCAAAGCAGATGAAGATATATGAACAAAAATTATCCTCTCACTTCTTGAATTTCAACAAATAAGAATCTAAGTCTGAATGTATATTTCTGTAAAGGGATATTAAATGCACATACATAAAAAAATTAGATCATTTCCTTTAAGATTATTTCAGTTTTGGAGAATCAATACATCGAAAAGCTCACTTCTCTGCTGTTCTAAGCAATTGTTTAAGTGATTACTGAGTAATCCAGGATGCAGATAATATGTAATCACTAATTATTAGTCTTCCTAGCAGTTTAGCTCTTATATATTCCTTGAATCTACATGGACAAGAACTACTTCTTAACTCTCTGGATATTCTATTTCTGATGTTTGCTATTCCTCTCATTAACTCTTTACTCCTAATCCTGGCTACCAGTTATCATCTCACCACAAACACACACACACACACACACACACACACACACACACACACACACATCAGTATTTAGAAAATTTATAGAATCAGGCTCATTTCAAGTATCAGTAATATGTACTGATTCTTTTTTCTCTTCAAAGTGAAAAGAAAAAAATTTGGTTTTCAGGAAAATGGCCTTCTCACCTGTCCATCTTGAGTTTTTCACACTTGCTGATCACTTTCTTTGATAGTCTCTATTAGCTGTGACAGAGCCAGAGTTGGTCTGTGAACACATTATACAAGAGTCAAAACTACCTGAAGGAAGCTTTGTTCTGAGGATGAGTTAATATCAAAGAAAAAGCTGATGTCTACCCTGATGAAGATTTATTACCCCCAGTATCTTAGACTCTTATCCTTGGCAAAAACTCATGGCATTATAATTCATATTGTTCTTTAAGAAACATTTACTTTTGATCACTTGGCTTTGTGTGCCTACACCAAGAGGTACACATCTGAGGAGTTGGTTTTTATTTTTATAAAATAGTTCAGAAAGATCTATTAAAGGACTTTTCCTCCAAACTCCTGCTAGCACTCTGTAATTCCACCCAGTTTGGTGTTCATTTTTTACTTATGCTGTGTGGCCACAGACTCTCTTTGTTCAATAGGGTTGTGCAAAATTATTTTCAGGCATCATGGACATCCAGTTGTAAATGAGCCAAAATGTGGTCTACTACATTGCTGCCTTAGTCTTATAGGGTTATAAATTCAAAAGGTTGTTTGTTTGTTTTTTCTTAATCACCACTCATCTTTGCTAGTGAAGAAATACACCAAGCTCACTGACCATTTAACTCTCACTTATTAATTCTATTTTCAACTCTTCATACCTTCACAGAAGTTCTTCATGTGAGAGCCATATTCTCTTAGTTTATCATTGCTGCCATTACTCCATCTTCCTGATTCACATTCTTCTCTAACTTTTTATCCTAATAAAAGAATAATATGCAAATTAACCATCACTCCGCTACACCCACAAGCCATGCCCACCAGCCAATCAGGAGCGATTATGCAAATAAACCCAACCAAGATGGCTACGGCCACAGAGAGCAGGAGGGAGGCTTGGGTTTCCCCAGCAATGGAGGAAGCCAAGCTTTCCGCCTGCCCTTGCCGGCCTAGGCCTCCACTCAAGGCTACAAAGTTTCAATGATAGAAGATACATAAACCTAAACAGAAATGGCGGCAGCCAAGGAGCTGGAAAGAGCAGGAGGCTAGGGTTGCCCCTGGCAATGGAGGAAGCCAAGCTTTCCGCACACCCTGGCCTGCCTAGGCCTCGCTTAAGGCTACAAAGTTTCAATTATAGAAGATACATAAATCCCAATAGAAATGGCTGCCACCACGGAGCAAGCAGAAGGCTTGGCTCTGCTCCAGGCTACAAAGTTTCAGTTGTAGAAGTTAAATAAACTCCAGCTACCAGGGCCTCGACTTGGGTCACCAGGGGGCGTGGCTGGCCTGCAAACCATGACAGGGCCCTCGCCCAGGCCGCCCCACACCCCAAGGGAACCCCCAGCCTGATCCGGGACACCCTTCAGGGCAAACCAGCTGGCCCCCACCCATGCACCAGGCCTCTATCCTATCTAATAAAAGAGTAATATGCAGATTGACCATCACTCCAACACACAAGATGGCTGCCCCCATATGGTCAAAGATTCTGCCCCTATGTGGACACAAGATGGCCACCACAAGATGGCCAGAAGGGGAAGGCAGTTGGGAGGGACCAGGCCTGCAAGGGAAGGCAGTTGGGAGGGACCCAGGCCTGCAGGGGAGAGCAGTTGGGGGGGACCAGGCCTGCAAGGGAGGGCAGTTAGGGGTGACCAGTCCTGCAGGGGAGGGCAGTTAGGGGCAAACAGGCTGGCAGGGGAGCAGTTAGGCATCAATCAGGCTGGCAGGGGAGTGGTTAGGGGGTGATCAGGCTGGCAGGCAGAAGTGGTTAGGGGCAATCAGGCAGGCAGGCAGGCGAGCAGTTGGGAGCCAGCAGTCCTGAATTGTGAGAGGGATGTCCGACTGCTCGTTTAGGCCCGATCCCACTGGGATCAGGCTTAAATGGGCAGTTGGACATCCCTTGAGGGGTCCCAGATTGGAGAGGGTGCAGGCTGGGCTGAGGGACACCCCAACCCGTGCACGAATTTCGTGCACCGGACCTCTAGTTCATTATAATATATTAACTACCCCTTTGCCACACTATCCTTTTTCCTTTAATTATCTATCACCATGTATCTGAAAATCTCACAACATAATCTATATGTTTATTTTATCCAACTAATAAACTAAATAATATTAGAAAAAAACATAATTCTGGAAACTTATGCAGCTCTGAATTCTATAGCTGGTTTCCAGTTATTTCTATTCATACATTCTTCCTTTTTTAAAAACTCTGTAATAACGTATCTCTAGCAGCTATAAGACATTTGTTACTATTTTACTAACTCTCTTTTTTTTCTCTCAATACAGAAGAAGTCTCTTCCAGGTAATTTCCCTAATTATGTTTTGATATCTATTTATCATTCCTTACTCCTATTCTAGAAATTAGATATTTTTGGTTGTTTATCACCTTTGCCCCCAAAGCCTGAATTTTCCTTATGTACTCATTGACCAATTATTTCCTTTCTGATAATATATATTTCAGGTTTAAACACATTTTCTTATAAGAGGTGCTATTATTTCCTCTTGCTAATATTCTCTATGACATTTTATTTCCTTCTATAATTCTGAGTGATATTCTGCAGTATTTTGCTAATCAGTTTAAGAGATTTTTCAAACCATTGCCATAAGACTTTGCATACACATCTTTTTAAACTTAATTATTCTGAAAAAAATCAAAATGAAATTCTCTCCAAACAAAATGAACTATTTAAGGTCTCTTCTAAGTTAAAATTTGTGCAGTCCTTTTAATCATTTTCTTTACCGTGTTCATGGATTGGTAGAATCAACATCATTAAAATGCCCATACTACCCAAAGCAATCTATAGATTCAATGCACTCCCCATTAAAATACCAATAGCATATTTCACAGATCTAGAAAGAACTCTCCAAAGATTCATCTGAAAAAAAAACAACACCTGAATAGCTGCAGCAATCCTGAGAAAGAACAAAGTAGGAGGGAGTCATTACCAGATATGAAGCTGTATTACAAAGCCACTGTTCTCAAAACAGCCTGGTACTGGCACAAGAACAGACATATAGACCAATGGAATAGAATAGAGAACACAGAAATCGACCCAAACCACTATGCCCAATTAATATTTGACAAAGGAGGCATGAACATACAATGGAGTCAAGACAGTCTCTTCAATAAATGGTGCTGGGAAATTTGGTCAGACACATGCAAGAAAAATGAAACTAGACTACCAACTTACACCATACACAAAAATAAACTTAAAATGGATAAAGGACTTAAACATAAGACGGGAAACCATAAAAATACTAGAAGAGTCCACAGGCAGCAAAATCTCAGACATATGCCAAAGCAATATCTTCACTGATACAGCTCCTAGGCAATGGAAACTAAAGATAAAATAAACAAATGGGACTACATAAAAATAAAAAGCTTCTGCACAGCAAAAGAAACCATCTATAAAACAACAAGAAAACCCACTGCATGGGAGAACGTATTTGCCAACAACATCTCTTATAAGGGTTTAATTTCCAACATTTACAGGGAACTCATACAACTTACCAAAAGGAAGATAAACAACCCAATCAAAAAATGGGCAATGGACCTACATAGATACTTTTCGAAAGAAGACAGAAGAAAGGCCAAGAGACATATGAAAACATGCTCAAAGTCACTAATCATCCGAGAGATGCAAATCAAAATGACAATGAGGTACCATCTCACACCTATCAGAATGGCTATCAACAAATCAACAAACAACAAGTGTTGGCAAGGATGTGGAGAAAAAGGAACCCTCATGCACGGCTGGGGGAATGCAGACTGGTGCAGCCACTGTGGAGAACAGTATGGAGTTTCCTCAAATAAACTAAAAATGGAACTTCCATTTGACCCAGTGATCCCACTTCTAGGAATATATCCCAAGAAACTAGAAACACCAGTCAGAAAGGATATATGCACACCTATGTTCATAGCAGCACAATTTATAATAGCTAAGATTTGGAAACAGCCTAAGTGCCCATCAGCAGATGAGTGGATTAAAAAACTTTGGAACATCTACACAATGGTATAATATGCTGCTGTAAAAAGGAAGGAACTCCTACCATTTGCAACAGCATGGATGGAGCTGGAGAGCATTATGCTAAGTGAAATAACTCAATCAGAGAAAGATAAACATCACATGATCTCATTCATTTGTGGAATATAATGAACAACATAAACCGATGAACAAAAACAGATCTAGAGACAGAGAAGTATTGATCAGATGCTCAAACCTCAGAGGGAAGGTAGGGGAGGGTGAGGGTAAGGGGTAAAGATCAACCAAAGGACTTGTATGCATGCATATAAGCAACATCAATGGATGCAGACAACAGGGGGTGAGAGTTAGGGCAGGACTTGGGGGGTGGGGGGAAGATGGGGGGATAAGGACACATTTGTAATACCTTAATCAATAAATAAAATAATAAATAAATAAATAAATAAATAAATAAATAAATAAATAAAATAAAAAAGACTCATGTTTTGTTTCTATAATCACACTCTATCCTTTTTTTCTGCCTTTCTCAAAATACCCTTCCTATGTTGCTCTGACACCTTTACACTGCTGATGCTGGGAATACCATTGAGGACTATGTTCCTCTCCATGGTTCTCTTTCCACTCATTTTATATATGCCCTGCCCAGCAGTATTGCCCAGTCCATAGTGTCACTACAATAAACACTGGTTAAGAGTAAATAAATATTGCCTCTACAAAAATCTAACCTTAATATGGGACACATATACTAAACTGCCTCTTAAATAGTTCCATCTTGGTGAAGTGTTTCTACTTCAAGAAGCAGGGAGAAGTAGTGAAAATCCAAATTTGGACATTAGATTCAAGTATCTACTTAATACCACTTTCCAGTCATATAGCCAATATATCTCAATAGGTTCTGGACTCCTATAAAGAGACCTTTTATTATGTATAATTACATATGGGGGGAGAACCTCAATTTCTCTAGAAAAAAATTGAGTTGCCCATCATTTCTTCAAATCCAGCCATATATTGAGTGACTAAATACTTAGCAATAGGAGGCATAATTTTCATGTATGTTAGTAATATTACTCATAACATTACATGACCTTACAAACCTGTCATAGTAAAATGTATGCTAGAAGTCTGTAAACTAACTTAGAATTCTACAACTGTTTTCTTATACTTTCTGTGCTTCTAATACTTGCTTTAGGCTTTCTCTGCATCCTCCTTGTCTTTCCCATCTGACAATTACTAATTTATTATTAAACTCTCAACTCAAACATTACCTTCTGTATAAAGAATCTCTTAATATTCCATACAAAATTCAATTTTTTATTTTTGTCCTCAATATATGACTATTAAATACACCTTACTAGAAATTAATTAATATTTTATTTTATCTCTATCTATGTAATATAAAAATGCATAAAACAATTCAGATGCAAATTCACTTGCCCTGTTTTCAGATGTATATCTGCATGGAGGAGTATGGGGATTAGCAAAAGTGAAGAATAAGTCTAAGATAAATGCTAAGAATCTGAGTTATCTTAACATATAAGCTTCCTCTGTTTATCTTTTAGTACTATATTCAAATACTCACCTAAGTCAGGAGATATTCTTGCCGTAGTTAAAGATCTAAAGTGATTCACCATCGATGACAAGGAAAACAAATGGTGAAAGTGCTCATTAGACCAAGAGGAACTCAGTACTACTTGTTTACCCTCTCATGTCTTAAGTAAAATCCTGACAACCTAAGTATCATTCTCCTTTTAGTATTTCATAAGAGTGACCCCTCATGCATAATTATAGGGTGCAATTTCCCACAGTCCCCATAGATTGTTTCTTAACATTTATCTGTGTAGATCTTAGAATCCCCTAAAAAAAAAAAAACATACTCACAAGCTCAATTCTTTAGTCTTTTTATGTGCCTGCCTTGATGTGCTCATGTAGCTATACATACAGTTATAAAGAAATTGTTTTCAATGAGACAAACAGAGGACAAATATAATATCAGCAGTTGGGCAAGATTATGATGCAATTCTCCTGAGGAATGGAGTTAATAGAAAACATATCAAGACATGTCGTCATATACAATATAATATTTTTTTCAGCTTTCAATGGCTTCTAAAAATGAATGCACAAATATTGGGAAGAAAAAGTAAGTGCCAACTCAGGTATCTTATTCCCAGTATACTCAGAGATTCATGATTTAACTTCATGAAGCTGAAAGAAGTGAAAGTAGAGAACCCTCCCTAACAAGAGCTAATCTAAACATGTTTGAGATACCTATTTAGACCACATGGATTTTTTTCTGTTTAAATCTGTAAACAACATTTCTATCTTTTATGGAAATTATTATTCTTAGAACTGTTAAACTATCATATCTATATATATAAAACCCTAGTATGCAAATAGACTGAACAGCAAAACAACAGAACAGCTGGTTGCTATGATGTGCACTGACCACCAGGAGGCTCACAGAACATAATGGACATTGGCCCAGGCAGGATGGTGGAGTAAGTGAGCGGGGATGCCAGGCCAAGGTGGGGTGCCTGTCACTGTCATTGGGGCGAGCCTCTGGCAGACCCCAGTCCCACCTGGTGTTTGCACCTGCTGCCGGCACCAGCCCTGCTTGCACCCATGACTGGTGCCCAGCACTGGCCCTGATCACTTGGTGCTGTCAGCAGGTATGAGCGGCAGCTATCAGCTCCAATCGCTCCTCAGAGCTTCTCCACTTCCCACTGCTCCTGAAGGGCAATTGGGGCAGCATCCACTGCTCACACTTGCTGAGGGCACTGCCCGCTTGCACCTGCTTCTGGAGCTGGGCCCAATGGCTCAGGCCATCAGAGGGTGTAAGTGGGCTGGTGCTGTCAGCGAGTGGGAGTGGTGGAGGTGGGAGTGGGGTTGCTGGCAGACAGGGGATGGAGAGCCATGGTGGGAGGGGCCAGGCCGGGGGCATGGAGGATGGGCGGAGACCTGCCCCTGTGCCCACCGTGGCCCACAGTGCCTTTCAAGGTGTAGGAATTGGTGCACTGGGCCCCTAGTATAGTATAAGAAAGTGAAGGAAATATAGAACCAAATAAATGGTAGCAAATATGTGTACTGAATTAAAATTCTTTAATTTTCTAGGCACTTCTTAATTTTCAAATGTTACTCTTTGACAGCTGAATTTGCCTTTCAAGAACAGTCAAGTATCAACCAAATAAATTGTAAGAATTTTGAAAGTTTTGCCTTAACCGCTTTGGCTTAGTGGACAGAGCGTCAGCCTGCAGACTGAAGGGTCCCAGGTTCGATTCTGGTCAAGGGCATGTACCTTGGTTGAGGGCACATCCCCAGTAGGAGGTGTGCAGGAAGCAGCTGATCAATGTCTCTCTCATCGATGTTTCTAACTCTCTATCCCTCTCTCCCTTCTCTCTGTAAAAATCAATAAAAGATATTTTTAAAAAAGAATTTTGAAAGTTTTAAGAAGGATCAGAAATTATTTTAAAACATGAATGAACACCTGGATTTTTATTGTACCTAGAAACAAAAATTAACTTATTTGCATTTATATTTCACTAAAGGCCAATGAAAACTTGTTCTTGAAATATGTTTATATTTCTGAGAATGATTTTTGTTTCACAATAACACTGAAAGACACTGTTCAAAATTTTTAGTCTCCACTTCTTTATAATGTTATGAGAAATTAAAGACACTGAATGCAGAATCTTTCCAGAGTTTATTGTCTGTTTTCACAATCTTTTACAGAATATATTTGAAATAGGCATCTGCAAAGTAAAAAGCAAATGAATCTTATGCTGTATTTGAGGTTTTTTAAATATTCAGTTTTATGCAGTCCCATTTATTTTTATATATTTTAACAGTCTGTATACTATTTATCTGAATAATCCATCCTCTTTTAGACTACCATAGAGATACCATGTTGAACATTTGGGAAAATGGAAGTTTAGGCCATGGCTTGGTTTGATTATTTTATTTAGGCAAAATTTTGTATAAATGAAAAATAAAATATAACTTTTTAATTTTTTGATAAGATAATATTTAAATATGGATGTGTAAAACTAAAAATGCTAAGTGATAATTAGTTTTATTCACAATGTTCAAAATTATGCCACCTTATAGTGCCTCAAGATGCACATGACAACCCAGCTGAGGTATAGTTTTCAGGAATGGCAAGATTATTCTTGTAGTTGTTATGAAATCAGAAAATATACTGTGGTTTTTGGAGAACTGGAGTTGTTAAGACCTTGCAGGAAATTTGGTAGTGTTCAGCATCAACAGAGCACACTGTTGGTGAGGTGTTTTTTCAATGAGACCCCATCATTTTTTTTTTATAAAGCACTGAAAACACAAAGGTTTTTCTATCTTCAAGGCAGTTCCATCAACTTTGAGATGATGTAGTCACAAAGAAAGTTCATGATATTGAAGTGCTAAATCTAATAATAGTAGCTCCTATGATGAACTCAAAATCACTGGAATGAAATTTGAAAACATTTCAAAGTCTTTCTACCTTGTGACAATTAGAATGTGCTTGGCAGAGAGATGAAGGCATGGTTTAGTTTCATTGCTATCAGGAAATGACTACACAAAGGACCTCTCAGGGGACAAGGATCTTGACAATATATATCTACATCCACACCCACACAATACACATCCTCAACATATATACTAAAAACCTCAAGTGTTGCCCTAACTGGTTTGACTCAGTGGATAGAGCATCGTCCAGCGGACTAAAGGGTTCCAGGTTCGATTCCGGTCAAGGGCATGTACCTTGGTTGCGGGCATATCCCCAGTGGGGAGTGTGTAGGAGGCAGATGATCGATGTTTCTCTCCCATCGATATTTCTATCTCTCTATCCCTCTCCCTTCCTCTCTGTAAAAAAATCAATAAAATATATTTTTAAAAAACCTCAAGTGTTAAATGATCCTTTATTTGAAATCCTCAAATACAGGTTTCACTCTACTACTTTTCTCCTTTTGGATATTTGTAATTTTCATCCCAGAGGTGAGGAACAGGCATCTGATTAATCTCAGTTTTTAGGTTCAACTCTAATATGACTTAAATACTTTGTAGGGCTAATATAAGAATAAAATGCAATTAATAAATGGATTTTTATGATTATATTTTTAGATAAAATCTTTCTCTGTATATACCACCATCAGCACTATACTAGATACAGGAGATATTAAAATGAATTAGACAAAGTCCTTTTTCTAAATCCCTTTTTATAGCTGCCAATTCAATGTTTATCTTAGGAAGTCCTATATTATTTGTTATCCATTTCCATAATTTCACGGTATTTTTGCATGTATTTCCTCATTTCAATCACCCTTCTATATAAATTCATTACTTCATAGAATGCCATACATTTTTACTGAGACCAGTAAAAACAAAAATGTTCAAGTCATAGGACATTTTTATTGTCATACACACGGCAAAATGTTACAAGACACTGAGTAATAAAATATGAAATCACTAAATATACACCACAAATCCCCAATTCTAAAGCTACATTTTAATATTATGTCGTTTGGAAGTTATATAAAGAACTGAGCCCACAAGGAAACCTCAGTTAAAGCATTCTAGAAGAGATGCCAAGAAAAGTCTGAGCTTAGTCTTCAAGAGTAAAGATTATTTTACCATGTGAAGAATAATAAGTCATTTCTACTAGATAAACATTAAAATAAGAGTGAGAAAAAAATAAAAATAGAAACAGTTTCAGAAGTAAGGTCTTAAGACCAAAATGAGAAAAGAGCATCAAGAAAAAAAATTACAGTTAGATATATAACAAAGTTGTCAAGTAAAAATAATCTGGCTTTAGTCATTATGGAGATCATCGGTCACATTTGTAATTAAAGGATGGTGAGTGTGGTGTTCATGGTGAAAACATCGCACAATTTTGTGTAGGACAGATGACCATGGCTCCACATGAAAAATCTATTACAAAACCTGAACACAGTCATACGAGGAAACTGCTGCTTATTGCCCTTACACACTCTGACAGTATGTTTAATCAACTACACAAAATATCAACATGTCAAACTTATATAAAGAATGTGGCCCTAACCGGTTTGGCTCCATGGATAGAGCGTCAGCCTGCAGACTGAAAGGTCCCAGGTTGGATTCCCAAGTGCTATCATTTGCTATCGGCTCACTGTATTTTATATTAGGTCAAAGTCACTAATCTCCATGTATAATTGTCTGTACGAGGCTGCACCTGTATTATATTTAAACTTTATATTTAAATTTTTGATAAGAATCTTTTTTTCTTAAATTCACAAACACATTTACAACAATACTTATTTAAGGTAAAGGTCTAATACAGTTTATTGCCCATTTCTAATATATACATCTATGTGTGACTATTATTTTAGATATAACTTCCAAGGAAACACAAAAATAGCAACAAAACAATGAATATAAGTAAAATATGTATGTTCTTTCACATAGAAACAACTGTTTCTGTGTGGTCTAT
The DNA here is from genome assembly GCF_963455305.1 of Plecotus auritus. Classification (NCBI taxonomy): domain Eukaryota; kingdom Metazoa; phylum Chordata; class Mammalia; order Chiroptera; family Vespertilionidae; genus Plecotus; species Plecotus auritus. The sequence goes on along the minus strand of NC_137783.1, from coordinate 113,384,580 downwards.
AGTTATAGAACTTGCTTTTATTTTTATGTTTTTATTTTTATTGATTGAAATCAATAAAAATTGAGAGGGAGAGGAAGATAGAAACACCAATGATGAGAGAGAATCATTGATCAGCTGCCTCCTGCTCACCCCACACTGGAGATTGAGCCCACAACCGAGGCAGGTGTCCTGACTGGGAATAGAACCATGACCTCCTGGTTCATAGGTCAAGGCTCTAACACTGAGTCACGCTGGTTGGGCAGAATTTGCTTTTATTGAAAAAACATTTCTTAAATATGATAACTTAGCACAAAAAAATGTTAAAACTTATCTTTCATATCTACTTCACCTTTTGTCTTAAATTCAAAATCCAATTTATACTTCAATTACATGATAATTCCATTTTATGTTTTTTTAATATGCTATGCAAATATTTTGTGGAAAACAAGTAATTATAAATACATTTCAATGGATAAATTGTAAATCCACATATTGTATAATTGATCATCACAAAATAAAGACTTTAGAGCCTTAATGGTAAAGATTATAATGGGTGTGATCATAAACAATTATACTACATATAATTTTATTTCACATTTTAATGCTTTACACTATTTTCTATGCAGTGGCATCAATATCACTTGATATTTTTAAACAGAGGCTAAAAATAGTAACATTTAGTTGTGCTTTTACAGAAGGTACTTTACTAAAAGCTGATTTAACTACAAACAAGTATTCATAATTTATTCTTTTGTCACTTATCAGCTAAATATATGTTCCAAATAATTCCAAATTTATAACAAAAGAAATTATTTTAGTAATCATAGCTTTACTATCTCTAATACAAACCTAGAACTTTATATTTTAGTATACAATGACCTTTCTAAAGCACAGACTCTCACTAAAAGCTAGTGTTTCTCATGTAAATTTTTTTTATTTGATAAAAGATTAATAAGAAATCCAGAGGCATCTTTAGAATGAAAAATGTGGGACACTCGGTCTCGAATCTGTTTGGTCTTCACACCATACACAATAGGATTGAGCAATGGTGGGACAAGCAGGTATAGATTGGACAGAAGAATATGAATGTAAGGTGGAATGTGGAAGCCAAACCTGTGTGTAAAGAAGGAGAAGAAAGCCAGGAGATAAAACTCAAGAAAGACACAAATGTGAGCAATGCAGGTGTTAAAGGCTTTGAGCCTGGCTTCCTTCTGAGGCAGACTGAAGACAGTTATAAATATTTGAATGTAGGATAGTGTGATGAAGATTATATCAAAGCCAAGTATACTGAAAGCCACAAACAGACCATAGATCTTGTTGATTCTAGTATCTTCTGCTGCCAATTTCACGATGGCCATGTGCTCACAGTAAGAATGAGAGACCACAGTGGTCCAATAATACTTCAACCGGCATTTGATGAGGATGATACTAGGAGTCGCAAGAAGGGCTCCTCTGAGTGTCACCCCAACCCCAATCTGAGTTAGAAGTTGGTGGGTAAAAATGGTTGCATGTCTCAGAGGATTACAGATAGCCACATAGCGGTCCAGGGCCATGGCCAGCAGAATACCTGATTCAATGGACTGCAAGGTGTGAATAAGCCACATTTGCAAGAGACAGGCATCAAAGTATATCTTTGGCAGATGAAACCAGAATATTCCTAGCATTTTTGGCAGGATACAGGTACTGAGAGCAATGTCTGTGGCTCCAAGCATTGCCAGGAGGAGATACATGGGCTCATGGAGGCTGCGCTCAGATTTGATGATGACCAGGATCAGAGAATTCCCAAACAGAGCAATGATGTACATGGCACAGAAAGGAATGCCAATCCAGGACTGAACAGTCTCCAGACCAGGGATCCCCACCAGTGTCAGCACCGAGGGCATGAAGACTGTGCCATTATTGAGCTTGAACATGATGGCTTAGAACTCCCTGCTTTAGAGCTTCTGATTCAAGGTAGCAGTGTGGTTTATCTCTCTTCTGTTTTCTGTTCTTACCTAGATTTATATAATAATCTGATTATATGATAATGTGATTTCAAATGGCATTTTGTGAGATATACTCACGTTAATGGGACAATTAAGTGTGTCCAAGAATGCAGATATAGGCTTCCTGGATGATTTTTATCAGATTTCAACCTCTGCTGTATTTTTTCTCCCCCTTCACTTTTCACTTGTCTCTTTCTCTCTGTGCTGTTTCCTTTACTCTCTCGTTCTCTCACTCTCTCTGATACACATAGACAGTAACAGGCACAAACACTCTCACTATTGAAAGAAAACACATTCTAGTAATATAAAGGCATATGCTTGTGTAATGTCAATTAAAACCTATTTCATTGAATATCAGTTTGGTGTTCTTTATTAATAAATAGATACTTATGGTAATAAGTATTTGATATTACCAAATACTTTTTTCCTACATCCTTACCCAATAAGCAATTAGTCAAGAAATCAGACAAAGAAATGAAGGGAATACTCACTATTTCAAGTACTATCGCAAGCATTGGGCCAATAAGAGTAAGATCCTTAATGTCAAGGAGACAATGATCTACTGGGAAATACCATATTCTATGTGTCATGTTAAAAATATGCTTATCAAGAGCATTGGCCTGCGTACTGAAGGGTCCCAGGTTTGATTCCGGTCAAGGGCATGTACCTTGGTTGTGGGCACATCCCCAGTGGGGGGTGTGCAGGAGGCAGCTGATTGATGTTTCTCTCTCATCGATGTTTCTAACTTCCTACCCCTCTCCCTTCCTCTCTGTAAAAATATCAATAGAATATATTTTTTAAAAAGAAAAAAATATGTTTATCAAGCATATGAAAGTAGTGTCACACAGTATTTGGACCCTACCTTCATCCTGGAGGTAGGTGCTAGGGAAATTTTTATCCAGAAACTTGGGTACAATTTGATATTTTAGGGGTAGAAAAATTATATATAAATCAAAAATCTTAATGAAAATTTAGAGCCACAAATTTTGATATGGAAAAAATTACTTGATAAAATAATGTCAAAAAAGTAAAAGTTGCTATGTAGTTTATTTCTCCAGGAAAAAAATTATTATTAAAATGTGATCAATAAATAATATCTTTATTTGAAAATGTATACAGAAAAAAACTGAGCTTAATCAGTTATTTTAGTAAAATACCTCATGAATTATCAACACAAGGAATAAACATACTTCAAATACACTACAATACTGAATAGGTAAATGTATTTATTCAGGGGATTTAATTCATATTATAATTTTTGCTAAAAAATAAAAAAAACAGTTTTTATACATTTCATGGAGTCCAATTATTATTTGCTTCAATAGGATGTGATAAAATGTCCCTAAGTTCTCCTCTAAACTAACTTTAGAGAAATTAGAAAAAATAATGTGTTAAAGTAATGCAGTAAATTAAAATTATTTGGAATTATCCTTTTAAAAAAAAAAAGTGTGGTGATTTTCCACATCCTTAATGCATCCCTTTCCTGTTTTATGTCTCCTTCAACTACCTTTCAATCCCCTTTTGAAGTGTTACTTACCTCAAGTTCGTGTTCTTCAAGTCCATTCATTCTGTTATGCAAGTGTTAGTTTATGTTCCAATTTATACATTTGCTTGCAATTTCCTTTTAAAAGACACTATTATAGTCTCATCTAGAAAATTGTTCCCATACCATTCAGTTCCTGGTAGTATCTTTTTCTACTTCAGAATATGTGGTTTTGTCCCATCCAACAAAGTCTTTCAGAATCTTCTTTGTCTTGGTTAATAAGATTACTGGTTTCATAATTTCAGCTAAATTTTCAAAATCAAAAGAGGCAGAAGTAAAAGAAAATGCATAGCTTATTTTATAACAGGGGTACAAAAATAGCAATGTTTTAGACATAATTATGATTTCCAAGGCTCAGTTCTAGGTTTGACTACGTATGGTGTGTGATCTCAATTTGGAAAGGTGCGCATTTCAGGAGAAAGTATTAAAAACACATTAGTCTTTCTCAATTCCACATTGCCAACAACAACACATCCCATGTTTATCAGTGGGCTCAGGACTTCTGTAGAGAAAACTTATTTCTATTTTTGTTAATGAAGGCAAAACACCAAATTTCCATTGGAAAATGGAATGTTTCCCATTCCTTTAAAATTTTTCACTCATGCAGTGGCTAATTCATGTAGATTTAGTTTCTGAAACCTCTACATTCTCTTGTCTCATCTCCAAGATTAATCTTACATCTCTTTTGATCATCTATAATTGCTGGAATTTTATCCTCCTTGTTTTCTCTTTGGTCTTTCTACCTCCTAATTCATGCTTTGCAATGCAATCCAAAGTGTTATTTTTTAACAAAATATAAAAAATCATGTAGCTGTAGTATTTTATGCTTCCATCAGGAAGGTTACATAAAAAAGCAACTGTCCATGTGGAACACTTATAGTGAAGTGGTTAAGATCATGCATTCTGGACATTCAGTATAAGCTTCAGCACTTACTAGCTCTGTGTAGTCTGTCAAGTTACCAACAGTTTTCTGGGGCTTCATTTGTCTTGGCTAATCAATAGAGATAATAATCATCCTTCCTCATATTAATAATAAGAAAATTACTTAAAGCATTATTTGAAAACACTATGCTTATAAGATGTTTGACTTATGGGGAACACCATATAAATGTATGCTATTAGTATTATTATTGCCATTCACTCCAACCTTCCTTGCAAACTTTTTACTAGTCATTAGCAAATGCATTTTGAAATTCTATAAAAGTATCTTAAAATGCTAAAACATATATCCTATACTTTCCTATGCTTCTAGCCTGTTTCTCTTAGATTTTCTTGTGTCTTCATAACTTTACCATCTAACAAATAGTAGTTTATTAATCAACTCATAGCTCAAGCCTCACCCCCTCTATGAAAAACTCTTGATTTTCTTAAGTAGGAGTCCATATTCTTCCTTTGTATCCTCAATAAAGGAAATGTACTGTTTAATGAATAATTCCCACTTAAAACTAGTGAATCAGAGTTTAATTTTATCTGAATTAATTAAATGTTCAAAATACACCAAAATGTTCAAAATTTAATGCAGATGCAAATCCATTTGCCCCGTTGTTTTCCAGGTGTACATCTGCAGGGGTAAATGGAGGGCAAGGATTAGAAAAAATGTAGAATTAATATAGAAAAATGGTAAAATGCTTACCTTTGACTTATAAGCATCATTTGTTTTTTTAGAGCTTTACTTTCCTATGTTGACCTGAGCAAGGATCCATACATGTCTTAGTTGCAGATTTGAAGAATCTGCTGAGAGAAGAAAAGAAAGGGGAAATACCCACTAGACCAAGAGAAAATCGGCACTATTTTTAACACCTTTCATATCCTAGCTCAGATCCTAAATGAAATATTTATCTCCTTTTCAGAATGTCTACTCAAATCTGACACTTACTCAAAGCTAACCCCTTTTATACAATTATATTTCAATTTCCTACACTCTTTTAGCTCCTCTCTACACATTTCTCTCCAGATCTTTCAGGCGCCTGAGAGAATACATGCTCACAAACTTAATTATCTAACCTTTTGCACATGCATCTGCTCATACTGGTATAGCATTCTATGCAGATAAAAAAATCCATTCCCAGAGGCAAATACAGAACAAAAATAATATCAGCCCTTGACAAGGGTTATGATGCAATTCCCCTGAGGAATTGATGTGAAAAAAATCTTTTCTCTAAAGGCCACACATTTATCCAAGTACCTCTTTATGTAAATCACTAGAGATCCAGTGCAAGGATTTGTGCACCGGTGGGGTCCCTCAGCCTGACCTGTGCCCTCTCGCAATATGGGACCCCTCAGGGGATGTTGGAGAGCCAGTTTTGGCCCAATTTCTGCAGGCCAGGCCGAGGGACTCCACCGGTACACAAATCTGTGCACCAGGCCAGTTTTGGCCCTATTCCCACAGGCCAGGCCAAGGGACCCTACTGGTGCATGAATCTGTGCACCGGGCTTCCAGTATGCACATAAGATCCTTGGTTAATCTCTTCCTGCCCTCCCCACTCCCCCTTTCCCTCTGAGATTCATCAGTCTGTTCCATGTTTCCAAGCCTGTGCATTAAGCATCTGCCCCCTGGTGGTCAGTGCACGTCATCACTACAAGTCAAATGGTCAAGCGGTCAGCCGGTCACTTAGGTTTTTATATATATAGATTAGTGTTCTGTATGAAAAAAGCATATGTAAGAAGCATTACAAGGCCCTTGAGCTTCCCCCTCCTGAACTTCAGTGACTCAGTTCTTCCCATAAAGTTTTAGGAAACTAAGCCCCAGTTCAGTCTTAGACAGCCCTTAACATTTCAGTTAATAGAAGAGAGGTCAAGGAATGCCATCACAATCTATAGAATATTTATTCTGGTTTTGAATGACTACTACCGTGTTTCCCCAAAAATAAGACAGTGTCTTATATTAATTTTTGCCCCCAAAGACACCCTAGGTCTTATTTTCAGGGGATGTCTTATTTTTCCATGAAGAAGAATACGGTACACATTTATTGTTAAATGAAAATAAAGGAAATTTATTACCTGTATACAGTAGTACTGTAGTTGTCAACACAAACCAGACAAACTGTGAATCCTGCAGTATCAAGAATTTACTCATTTATTCAATGACAATCATGTCATCATCTTCTGGAACATCATCATAACAATCCAATTCCTGAATTTCCTGGTGAATTTCTTGTGACTCCATTTCTTTCAGAATCAGTGGACCAAATCTCTCATGTTTAGCAATAGCACTGTCTTTAAATGAGTACTTCTTGTCAAGGTAGCCTGCTCGCAGTGCATTTGCAATGCAACTGTCAGTGATTTTCTCCCATGAATTCTTCACCCAAGTCACAACTTCTTGCAGTTTAGGTTTCACAAAGTTTTATACATGTATTTAAGCATGTATTCCATGCTGATTTCTCTCCATTCTATTTTCAATGTAGTCATTAATTTCCATGTGCAAATTGTCTTTGGATGGCTTGTTTATTGCAATATCAAGAGTCTGGAGATAGGCCGTCATTCCTGCCGAAATCATTATCTGATCTATTTTTCTTTCGTGAAGAAATGTCTTCATGTCTTTAGCGCGGTGAGTGCTGGCTGCATCCCAGACTAGCAGACCTCTTTGGCTCCCTCGCATAACAAGCGGCAGCATTAAATCGACCCACTTCCTTATAACTGCTTGTGTGGCCCAGGCTTTTTCAGTTTCAAGAATAAAAACACCCAAAACACGTTCAATCTTTTCCTTCTTGCCCTTAGAAATGATTAAAGGTGGGATTTTAGTGCCATCCAGACGAATTGCCAAAATACAGGAAACACGTGCACTTTCCTAAGCAGTGGAGGGAATGTACGCTAAGGAGGCACCCCACTGTTCAATTGTTGTTTGAGATGATTGGCCCATAAATACTGCAGTTTCATCCATAGCAATCATGTTGGAAAGATTGTATTTAGAGAAGTCAGCATCATCAATAAAGGACTTGAATGCAAGTGCTCACTTAATAACTTGAGTATCTTCCAACCTAAACAATGTTGTAGATCTTCTTAAAGACAGTTCACTTCGCTGAAGGAAATTATCCAGCCAGTGTTGTGATGCTTTGAAGTCTTCGGGGGCTATGTCAAACTGTGGTGCCATTGCAAGGGAAAATTCTTGAATCTGAGCCCTATTCACAACCAAAGCCTTTGCTCTCCTGTCAACAACCCATTCACAGATCAGGTCTTCCAGCTCGTAAAATAATGGTTGCCAACCTGATCCACACTTGCGCTTTTTAGCATTTCCCTTGTCCACTTGTTCAATGAGGTTACCATACTCTGCTCACCATTTTCGGACCAATCGGATACTCAACATCTTCTCTTTGCAGAAAGCAGTAAGATTTTGGCCCCGAGAGTCTTCCATGATTCCTTTCTTGTACTCCACAGAGTAGCTTTTTCTTTTTGTGCTCCTTTCTAGGGGTAAAAAAAAAAGGAATTGGGGTGAGGGGGATCACTCAAAATGACACAGGCAGGATCAGAGGGGGGAATCAAAATGGCACAGGAGAATCAGAGGGGGGATTACCATTTTAGTAACCCCTTTTGATCCTCCTGTGTCATTTTGATTGCCCCCTCTGATCCTCCTGTGTCATTTTAAGTGATCCCCCTACCCCCACCCCTGTGCCACTGAACACCTTCACCAGACATCCCCCCTATCCCTTTATCAGACATTTACCCCCTGGGGCCTGCCTGGGGACTGTCACTGGGCTTGCTGGGGCCTGGATCTGGGCTGGAGCAGGGTCTGCCAGTGACTGAGAACCTTCAGTCATCATGAAGGTGGCCGTGAGCATCAGGTAGTGTCACCAGAGACAGACCAGCACTCACCACCTTCGCCGCGTCCTGTCCGCTCTAATCCTCCTGTTCTTCTACACTCATCTGCAAAAGTCTCCTCCTCTCTCCTGCCCCACGCTCACCGCTCACTCTGACCTCCACTCTGCCTCCATACAGCAGTGATGTCAGGACTCCGCGTAACGTCACTGGTTGCTAGATGCCAGTCAGTGCGGCCCTAGCGACCAGTTTACAGTAAATTAATTTTCATTCTGAGACAGAGCCTGGGGCCTTATTTTCGGGGGATGCCTTATATTTCACTCAGAAGGAAACCTGTGAGTAGGTCTTATTTTTGGAGGATGTTTTATTTTCGGAGAAACACGGTAAAATCAAATGTATCAATACTGAGAATGGGTTAGCTCCAATTACCATTTCTAGCACACATAGGGACTCATAATTTAATTTCATGAAAGTAAAAGTGAGATGGTAGAAAAGAACTGTTCTTTCCAACAGAGCTTATCTACATAAATGCTCTTGAGATACAGATCTGGGTCTAATGGACTTTTTCACAAATCTATCTCTTATGTCTAGAGATTACCTCTGATGGTTGTCAGTTTTGACCAATGGGTGCTAGCAGTTATCAATATCCAGGATCTACTATCCTGTCTTTCATGTGAGCTGAGTCATAAACACATTTTTATTGTGGTTATTAAAAAAAGTATCATTTTATACAAAATGGAGTTATACTTATTCATAATTCCTGTATTTTCCCCAACATGTGTATTTAAAATTACTAGTATCCTGAAGCATCAAAGACTAGTTAACATAGCCTTTACTCTTTTACATAGGAAAAGAGTTGTTGATCTGAAGAGGGCACTATCTAGTTTCTGAAGGAATGAAAATTTCTCCATAAGTGTATTATTATTATTATTACTATCAATAATACTATATAATCAATTAAAGTGTGAATTGATAACTCTGCAGCTATTATAATCTTTTCTCTTTAGAAATAGTCCTAACACACAGGTAAGCCATTTAAGTAATGTGTAACATATTTTTGGTTTCTTGTTTGGCAGGGGACACTGATTCAGTCCGTGCATTCAGATCTATTCCTTTTTTAAAATATGTATATTTTGATTGATTTCAGAGAGGAAGGAAGCGGGAGAGAGAGATAGAAACATCAATGATAAGAGATAATCATTGATATCATTGATTGGCTGCATCCTGCATGCCCCACACTGGGGATCAACCCCACAACCTGGGCATGTACCCTGACGAGGAATCTAACCATGACCTCCCAGTTCATAGGTTGAGTCTCAACCACTGAGCCATGCTGGCCAGGCCAGATCCATTTCTATTAAAAATTCTTGATAAATATACTTATCATTATCCATGCCTTCTTTGGGCCTTGTTTTCTTTATCTATAAAGCGATAGTATTTAGTGTTTTGTTTTGTTTTTAACTCCTAGACTGCCCTAACTTTCTATAACACTGTGACCTGATAATGGCTGCTTTACACACAGAGAACCTGAACAAGAACTCTGCGGTCAGAGATTGTGATAGAAGTCTATAGGCCAGGGTCCTTACCTTCATTGCTGAAGGAAAGTATATCTGAAGAGAACATGTTCTAGATTTTTTAAAATTTATGTAAATTGCAAATACCTTGATTATTGCTTTTTTTAAAATTCCCATAATTACTAACATAAACTGAGAACAAATGTAAAACCTAGATCTGGCTTTAAATTCTGTGTGTAGTAAAAACCTAGAGTTGGAGAGGAAGGGTAGTCTTAGAATAAAATAATGAGTAAAAGTACAGAATCCTAACACTCAGATTCTTCTTGGGAAAAAAAAAATGTATTTCTGAAAGAGATACAGGTGTTTTTTGTTTTTGTTTTTCCTTTCTTATCAAACTGTGATTCATATCCAGGTTCCTCCTCCAATTGTATGACATTCGTCAAATGACTTAAAATGTGTTACAATATTCCTCTCACTATAAAAATAATAATATTTAAAGTTGTAAAACCTATTAAAATTTATAAAGTGTCATCTATGAAAATGTTATGACATGAGGAACATAAGAAATGATAGCTAATATGTATGTAGGATTTAAAATCTTCTGTTATCCCAGCAGTTCTTACCTTTTAGTTTCATTCATTGGTAGCCTCTTACTTTGTATTTTTTTCTATAGTGAATACTCTAGAAGACCTCTAATAACATAAAAACCAATTTTATTCCATTATTACAAAAATTCAATAAATATATACAATCATTGAAAAAACATATACATATTTCTCATAGAATTTATGAAAATTTTCCTCGAAGGAAAAAAAAATATGACAGCATATATTTGAAAGTATCAAGTTAGTGGGTTTTCTTCATTTTCAAAATGCATTACTTTATTTTTCTCATAAGGGAACCACATATTCTAAACATTAGAATGTGACATTCTCATTATTTTCATTAATAAGCCTCAAAGCTTCTGTGAGCATTTCTGGAACTTACAGAAAGAGGGGTAGTTCTGATGTTTCAAATATTAAAGCTTTCACCATAGCACCAAGTTTCTTTTTTGTTTGTTTGTTTGTTTTTAATTTTTTTTTCAATTATAGCTTACATTCAGTTTTATTTTGTATTAGTTTCAAGTGAATAGCATAGTGGTTAGACAATCATACACTTTACAAAGTGTTCCCCTGATATTTACAGTATCCACCTGGCAGCATACATAGTTATTACATCATTAACTATATTTCCTATGCTGTACTTCACATACCCAGGTCTATTTTGTAACTACCAATCTGTACTTCTCAATCTTTTTCTCTTTTTCACCTAATCCCCCAAACTCCCTCCCCACTGGCAACTATCAGTCTGTTCTCTGTATCTATGAATCTGTTTCTGTTTTTTATTTGTTTATTTATATTGTTCTTTAGATTTCACATATAAGAAAATTCATATGATATTTGTATTCCTCTAACTAATTTCACTTAGATCCATCTACACTATCTCAGATGGTAAAATTTCATAAATTTTTCTACTGTTTACTTATCCTTCTCATCTCTTGAGAAGGAGGGCTAATGTTCTTAACATCTACGTTTGATTCTGATCATATAACCACTCTACTTGTAAGTTATTAGTAATAGCACCCTACCCTAAAAATTAAAACTGATTTAAAATCTCATCTTTTATAACCTGTTCTTAATTTTCACTTTTCCACCTTGAGTTTCAGAGACACTTATTCACCTGTTTTTTTATACAGGTGAATGTAGAATGTTTAATGTATTCTCAAGATTTTTTCTTTTCTTTTTATATGCTCTGAAATTTTCTTTTCTTTTTATATGCCCCAGGCATATAAGGTTACTTACCTTCACTCTACAGTCCTCAACTACATACTTCTTTCTAAGGGAAATCAATACTAAAATCCTCTTTTACTCAATGTGACTCTATCTGTTATCATCATATTCTTTATTTTTTTTAATTTTATTGAATTTATTAGGGTACATTGGTTAATAAAATGATATAGGTTTTATGTGTACAGTTCTATAATACATCACAGTTAAGAAAAAAGTAACAATTTGCAAATCATATATTTGCTAAGGGCTTTATAATTAAAACTAGAGGCCTGTTGCATGATATTCATGCAAGAATAGGCCTTCCTTCCCCTGGCTTTGCTCCCAGCATCTCGGGAGCTGCCAAGTCCCCACTCCGGGCTGCCTGGGAGCCGCCAAGTCCTTGCTCCTGGCCGGAGCACCACTCCTGTAGCTCCTTCCACCCCTATCCCTCCCCCTCATAGCAGGCCTCCTGTCCCGGCTGGTCACTCAATGCCTGCACAGGCAAATTGACCTTCCATCTTCATCAGGTTGATTTGCATACTCATTTGCATACTCACTCCTGATTGGCTGTGGGTGTAGTGGAGGTACGGTCAATTTACATGTTTGTATATTATTAGGTAAGATATCTAAAAATCTCTCCAACCTCAATAAGAAAAAAAACCACCTCATCACAAAAGGGAAAATTATTCAAGCAGGAACTTCACCAAGATGTATATATGACAAATAAGCATATGAAAAAATGCAATATACCAAAGCAAAATAAAACAAGCATAAAAAATCTGACCATACCAAGTACTGGCTGAGTTATGGAGGAACTATAATTCTCACTACTTACTGGTCAGAGTATCAAATGGGACCTTGTTTTGGAAAACATGTTAACACTATTTTAAACAGTTAAATAAATATTTACCTCATGATCATTCCATTTCCAGCTATTACCCAATAGCCTAATACTTTCCAGTTTAAAATGCATGTCATTTATGTAATCTATATATATTATAGAGAAATATGCTAATTAACTGGAATGCTGTAACAGGTCAACCAGACAGGAGGAGGTTGCGCACGCAGCGTCAGGGTCGGGGTGGCAGGGGCTTCCTCACACCTGTGCTGGGGGAGGGCCTGGTCAGCAGCCGCTGAGGCTGCTTCAAGGGCCAGAGAGGGAGGCAGGGCCAGACCAGCAACTCCAGGGTTGGCAGCACAGCCGGACCCACCCCCAAGCGGGTTCAGTCATGCAGCTTGACAGCAGACAGCAGGGCTTGCTTGGCATTAGCCACGGCGACCCATGAGCAGGCAAGCCGGCCCACAGGTAGCACCCAGCAGGGCCTGCTTGCTCATTGCCATGGTGTGGAGCAGGCAGGCCCCACAGAGAGCAGAGAACCATGGGGAGTGGGCCTATGCCATCAGTAGGATATCCCCTGAGGGCTCCCAGATTGGAGAGGGTGCAGGTCGGGCTGAGAGACCCCCTTCCCCCGTGCACAAATTTTGTGCACCAGGCCTCTAGTATAGAAAATAATGAGGTAAAATTAGTGTGAAGGTCAGAAAAAGTAGAAATTCTGTATAACATAAAGAGATGTATTTTCATTCTGACCTTCACACTAATTTTACCTCATTATTTTCTATACTAGAGGCCCGTATAACCAAAACAATTATATAATGGTAAAGCATTTAGAGAAGGGCAATGGGAAATGTGCAAGAGAAGTTTTTATTCCACTTTGTTAAATTTCTCTTACTTAAATTTTATCTGCAAAGTTAAGATTACATTAACCAGTCCATTTCATTTGGGTCTTATGACCCTTTGGGGGTAGTAAAGGAAGAGCTGTGTTACCCAAGAGAAAAATTACCCATTTCACATTTTCCTGAGGATGCTACCAGCCATGAAAGCAGGATACACCTGTGATCATATATTATCTTCCTCTAAAAATAAACAGACACTCCCAGAAGTCCAGCCCCAAATCTAATCCCATATGTGCATGAATGTTATTGCTTCTGCATAAAACCCCCTAGTCTCCAGGCATTGCTTGTCACTAGCAGTGGAAAAATTTATGTCTAGAGAAAGGGATTTTGCCCTAAAGGATAAAGAATCAGGTCTCTATTTTGCTGAGTTTATAACACTAAAGGAAATTGCATTGTATTTTCTGTTCTTTTCAAAGCAGACAAACATTCAAATTTAGGGAATCATAAGCTTATCTGATTTACCACATCTCTAGAAATATTTCAATTCTCTCTTCATGTCTGCTGTCGCCATCTCAAACTACAATAGTTCCAGATTTATCCTCACTGGATTCCCTGGCCTAGAAGTTGACTATCTCTGGCTCTCCATCCCTTTCTCCTCCATCTACGCTATGATTTTTCTGGGAAATTGTCTGGTGCTGCACGTGATCCGAACTGAGCCAAGCCTGCACGAGCCCATGTTCTACTTCCTGGCCATGCTGGCCCTCACTGACTTGCTCATGGGAGTCTCCACCATGTATACAGTGGTGGGAATACTGTGGGGGTTCATTCAAGAGATCAGCCTGGATGCCTGCATTGCTCAGTCTTATTTCATCCATGGTCTGTCCTTTATGGAGTCCTCTGTCCTCCTCGCTATGGCTTTTGACCGTTACATTGCCATTTGCCACCCACTACACTACTCTTCCATCCTAACTAATGACAAAATCATGAAAATTGGGGTGGCAATCTTATGTAGAAGTACTTTACTCATACCTCCGGTCATCATTCGCCTAAAGTTCTTAAATTATTGCCATCCCCACATTCTCTCTCACTCTTTCTGCCTGCACCAGGACTTAATTAGAATGGCCTGCTCAGACATCCGCTTCAACAGCATCTATGGTCTGGCTCTGGTGATCAGCAACTTGTTGTTGGATGCAGTGCTTATACTTGTGTCCTATGTCAGGATCTTGCATGCAGTCCTAGCTATTGCATCACAGGAGGAGAGAATCAAGTCCTTGCAGACCTGTGTATCTCACATCTGTGCTGTTTCAGTTTTCTACATCCCAATCATTGGCCTGACTATGGTGCATCGCTTTGGGAAACACCTCTCACCTTTGGTACATGTGTTCATGGGCAACATCTATATCCTTTTCCCTCCCTTGATGAACCCCATTATTTATAGCATAAAAACCCAGCAAATACGAAGGAGAGTCCAGAGACTGTTTTACTTGAAAGAAATGTGCTGAGATCAAATGTGCATGATTTTAAAAGTTGACAAGTGGAAATCAAAAGGGTAAGAATGAGTATCTAATTTAAAATGTATTTAATGACTTCTATTTGTGTAATTGATATGTTGCAAATAATTTCCTCTTCATTTTGCCCACAGCCATCATAAATTAGTAAGATTTTAACATGGGTTATATTCTGATCAATTATATAAATCATAATATATACATATTAATGTATGCGAAAAATTAGCTGTTAAAATTTATATCTTACTATGGCTATCTCAGTGAGAATGGTTTTGAATTCACCCAATATAGAAAATGTAAATTTTCTAAGTTAAAGTCCTAATTATTAAAGGATCAGTAATGATCTTAGTCCATTTTCACTAGTCTAGGCAACATTTTTGTTTATTGTTTAGCCATCATCTCTGCTACCCAATTTTGCTACATGATAATGTAATGGAGTAACCATATAGGGATACTGGACTATTTGGATGATTTAAAAAGTAGTGGAACAAACAAAAAACTAATCTGATGCTATTTGTCCACTATCCAAACATTCTTTTCTCACTTGAATCATATTAATAGTAATTGAACTAGAGATATAGAAAACCAGTAATTGCCAGAATAGAATGGTGGAATTTTTTATCTAAATAATAATAACAATAGCAACTAGCATTTGAAAATCATTTGAAATGTTTATTATGAGTCCATATCTCATTTAAATCCCAGTCCCAATTTTAAAAAAATGGAAGAGCACAGAGTATTATTAAGACCATGTAATATAAATATATTTCTAATTTATTTCTCCATCAAGATTCTGTGGTAGATATTATTTTCTATTAAATGCATGGATATTTAAAAACATACAAAAGTTAAATGATATGTTCTACTTTTAGGAGGTTGTAGGTGATGGGATGCGGAAAAACTTTCTATTTCGGTTTCAAATCACGTGACAACTTTATTTTCTTCCTTCTGTACTTTTTAATATGAACTCTATTAAATGGTTATGCAATCATTTTAACATTGACATGCTAAATAAAAATCATCAAATTAAGTCATGGATGATAATGTAGTACATATATTTGGATTCTCTTAGTATGTGTAAGTTTCCTCAAAATATTATTGTCATATGATATTTACATAATCTACTTAATATATTTATGCAATTTTTGAAGTATAATTACAAATATTAATTCACTCTATTTAGATATATATGCACATTTTGATGAGCAAAGAAAATATTTATAGTTATGTAATCACCACCACAATCAAGTATAGAATCTTTTCATCACCCCCAAAAGTGCCTTTTTACTTCTTTGGGATGAGTCTTCTCCCATAACCCCAAGTGCCTGGCAACCAATAATCTGATTTTTGTCATACAGTTTGCCTTTAAGAGTAGGTCATAGAAATTAAATCATAAATAATGTAATACTTTATATCTGGAGTCCTTCACTTGCAACAATGCTTTTGACATTTGTTTTTGTTGTTGTCTTTATTCACAATTTATTTTTATTGTTGAATCTTATTCTTTTGTATGACATACAGCAAATTTATTTATTCATCAATTGATCAGCACTTTAGTGTTTAATAGCTTTAATTTTAAACAAAACTATCATAAACATACACACTCAATGATTATCAACGGATTTCCTCAAAATTGGTAGTTGATTTTTAATGTGTATATCTTTACTATTAATAATGCAACTTCCACAATAATAATAATAGTCATAAAAATAATGCTTAGTTTATATTTATCAGAAGCCTATTATATGCCAGTCACTATGCAAGCACTCAGTAGTGATTGTTGATATTAGTCTTTAAAGCAAATCTATGAGGTAAACGATAATCATTTAACTGTGCAGATTAGGAAATTGAGGTAAGGATGTTTTAAATTACTAGAAAATAATGGTGGAACAATTTAGTTTCACAGCATTTTTACTACTGCTATTGCTGTTTTATTTTACATTATAGATATGTCCACATCATTCTATTTGTTTCTGTTGGGAGTGTGTCATGGTGGGAGTTGGGAATTTTAAATTGTGTATTTATGTAAATATAAGTTTCAAATGAATTATTTAATAGGTCATTCTTCTCTCAGCCAGTATTATGACATACCAAAATCTTAAGTAATAGGTTTTCTACTTTATACTTGAAAAGTCAGATGTGGTGACTTTTGTTTTGTTTTGTTTTTTTAGCATTACCTTGTTCCAAGGGAACCTATTTATGTCAATGGTTGTCTGAATTTTTTTTTAATATATTTTATTGATTTTTTACAGAGAGGAAGGAAGAGTGATAGATAGTCAGAAACATCGATGAGAGAGAAACATCGACCAGCTGCCTCCTGCACACCTCCCACTGGGGATGTGCCCGCAACCAAGTTACATTCCCTTGACCAGAATCGAACCTGGGACCTTTCAGTCCGCAGGCTGACGCTCTATCCACTGAGCCAAACCGGTTTTGGCGGTTGTCTGAATTTTTAACTATGCACTTGTGTCAATTAAAGTTTTTGAGTTTAAAAAGTATCTTTGATGAAATAAAACCCAATTTATTTTAACAACTTTTCTGTTTTTTTGGAAATTTATATTCTCTGTTAGACTGTTGTGGGGTTTTTTTTCTGCCTCTTTACTCACTTTCACTCTCATCCAAGTTCCTTATCACCTGCATTAAAGGGGAACCCTCATGTCCCTGAGAGATTGGATGACAGAATTGGATGAGATTCTGATCTAAATCTGAGTCTTCTGCACCCCCTACTGAATGGTGACTCATTATTTTCTCTTAAATCCAAGTAGTGACTAATGTTTACTCCTCACATCCTGAAACTGGACCCATTTTCTCTTACGTCCCTGATCTAACATTTATGTTTATGGAATCATTTTTCCCTAGCCAAAGCAACTTCACTGCTCAGCATGAGCCATGAATTGGGTGTCCCCCACAGTGCTGTAAAAAACTCCTAGATTCATTTATTGCCTGGTGGATGACAAGGACACCAGTTGTCTGACTGACCAATGCACATGGCCATTTTTACTCTAATGCTGCTCTCTCAAGTTGGCGTGAGATATCTTGCAAGGAAATTTTCCTCAGATATTTAAGCAGAAAAAAAGGGGGTATTAATCTCCCTCTGCTTTTAGCTTTCCCCTGTAACATTGAGTTTCTATCCTTTCATGTCCTGACTCTTCAAATGAGGGCATGGGGATGTGCAGCTGAAACTTGGACCTTTGAAGAGGATATCTTCCTTATTCTCCTTTTCCATCTGTGTTTCTCCTCCCCATCTCATGTTCAAAAGGGGTCCACTACTCCTTTGTGTGTGAGAGGAACATCTTCTACATCCCAACCTCCTTTTTCCTTATTCTTCTTCTAGCTGGTACCATCTAACAGAAGTGTTTAATGACAGAATGACATTAGAACTCTACTGAAAGAAAATAAAAATCAACAGTATTCAAAAGACAAAATATCTCTAGCATACATACATACTTATATTATTTAAAATATAGAGAAAATGGAATTTACATATATATGTTTATACTAGAGGCCTGGTGCACAGAATTCGTACACTGGAGCGGTGGGGGGGGGGGGGGGTGTCCCTCAGCCCAGTCTGCACCCTCTACAATCTGGGACCCCTTGGGGGATGTCCGACTGCCCTATGGGATCGGGCCTAAACCAGCAGTCGGACATCCCTCTCACAATCCGGGACTGCTGGCTCTCAGCCGCAAGCCTGCCTGCCAGCCTCATCACCCCCCTAACCACTCCACTGCCAGCCTGATCGATGCCTAACTGCTCCCATGATGGCCCGATTGCCCCCAACTGCCCTCCTCTGCTGGCCTGATAACCACCAACTGCCCTCCCCTGCCAGCCCAGTCACCCCTAACTGCCCTCCCCTGCTGGCCCGATCACCCCCAACTGCCCTCCCCTGCTGGCCTGGTTGCCCCTAACTGCCCTCCCCTGCAGGCCAGTCACCCTCAACTGCCCTCCCTTGCCAGCACGGTTGCCCCCAACTTCCCTCCCCTGCAGGCCCAATCGCCCCCAACTGCCCTCCCCTGCAGGCCATCTTGTGGTGGCCATATTTGACCACACTGGGGTGGCCATCTTTGACCACATGGGGGCAGCCATCTTGTGCAAGGGTGTGAGGATAAATTTGCATATTACCTCTTTATTATATAAATATATACTAGAGGCCCGGTGCATGAAAATACATGCACTGGAGCGGGGAGGGGGGGCGCCTCAGCCCAGCCTGCCCCCTCTCACAGTCCAGGAGCCCTCAGGGGCAGGAGGCCACCCAGAAATCAGAGGAAGGCGATGCCCCATCACACCTCTGCTGCTGCCACTGCCAGCAGCGCAAGCCTCAGCCAGCCCTGGTTACCTGAGCCTCAAGGGTGGGAGGCTGGGTGGCCACCATCTGAGACTTGCTTGCACCTCTAGCCGGCCCTGGGCGGCTGGGCAGCCGCCACCCAAGGCTTGCCTGTGCCTCGGGCTGACTCCGGGCAGCTGGAGGGCTGAGGTGACTTGTGGACTCTGCAGGCAGGCATGCAGAGCAGCCAGACCTGCCTGGGGATGGGCCTGGCCTTGCTGTACACCTGCCGCCCTGGCGGGGTTGAGGGGCCTGGGCGCCACCATCTTGTGACTGTGGGCACCGCCATCTTTGAGGGCAGGGCAGTCAATTAGCATAATCCCTCCTTATTGGCTGTGGGTGCCACCATCTTTGCGACGGTGTGAGGGTCAATTAGCATATCCCATCTTTATTAGATAGGATATGTACATTCTGACTGGTTTCAAGTAACTTTTATTATGGTAGTATGTCCCACTTTTGGCAACTTTTACTTATTATACAATAATACTAACATTTTGGCACGTGTTAAGCTTTTTTTCCACTGTATCACATTTAAATCAATTCTGAACCCAAGATGATGCTGCAAATGTGCAAACTAAATTTTATTACTATATCTATAGATGATTACTAACATTAAACACTTAATATGTTCCAGATATTATATACTTTCTCAATTTTTAAAAAATGAACACATAGGTACAATAATGTTTCTAAGATTTTATAGTTAGAATCAGTGGAGCAGAGATTTGATTATTGGCAGTATGACTTCAGAGATTGCCCTCTTAGTCACAAGCCTGTAATGTAATCTAATAGGTAAAACTAGTATTTCCTCATTAATTACATGAAAATTATTGCACTCAATCAATTATGCTTTAAGCCTATTGTAACAAAACTCAATATTACACAGAATCTAAGGTGTGCTTACTCTGATATTGCCCTGAACAAAATCACAAAAAGAGAAATTTTTTACTTTTCATCTCATTTACTTAAATTTTTACTGTTATTATTCTCCTCTAATACTGAAATGATTTAAGATGTCCAATATAATTGTAGGTACTCTTCAATTAGCAAAGTTACACAGAAAAATGAAGACTATGTTGTTTAGTCTACATCAGCAAAATTTCTTGTTCAAAGAAAACATCTGAATAACCTTCTCCTGAATTTTCTTTGTTTTAACACCATAAATGATGGGGTTGAGAGCGGGTGGTACCACCACATAAAGATTGGCAAGAAGAATATGTACATGGAGAGGTATGCTGTGGCTTCCAAATCGATGAGCAAAGAATGAAAAAAAGGCTGGGGTATAGAATAGTAGGATAACACAGACATGGGAGCCACAAGTACTCAGAGCCTTGAGTCGAGTTTCTTGGGAAGGAATTCTAAACACAGTACAGAGTATAAGGGTATAGGAGATGATGATAAGCACTACATCCAGGCATGTGGAAAATAGGGCTACAATCACCCCATAGTAGATGTTGACTTTTATGCTATCACAAGATAATCTGGCAATGCCCATATGTTCACAGTATGAGTGATGAATAATGTTCTTCCCACAGTAAGTAAGCCGATAAACCAGAAAAATCAAGGGGAAGCAGATAAAGGAACTCCTAATCACAGATGCAATACCCATTTTTCCAATGACTGAGCGAGTTAGAATGGTAGTATATCTCAGTGGGTAACAGATGGCTACATAGCGGTCAAATGCCATGGCCAGTAATATGGCAGACTCCGCAACAAAGATGAAGTGAAGGAAAAACATCTGGGACACACAGCTACCAAAAGAAATACCCCCATCTTGAAACCAGAAGATTGCTAGCATCTTTGGTGTGGTAACTGTGGAGAGAAAAATATCCGACAGGGCCAACATAGAGAGGAAAAGGTACATGGGTTCATGAAGACTATGCTCAGTGAAGATCAGAAATAATAAGAGGGTGTTGCCCACAAGAGCAACTATATACATGGAACAGATGGGGATGGAGATCCAGGTATGTGCATCTTCCAGTCCTGGAATTCCAATCATGGTGTACCAAATGTCTCTAAGGATGGTAAGGTTTGAAGTCATCATCTTTTACTGTTCCTCTGATATTGAGACCTGGAATGAAAAGCTAGAGTGAGAGAGCAAAAATTAGAATGAGAGAGAAACTGAGAGAGAATAAGCAAAGTTATTTTATCAGGTTGAGGGTGAATCTTGGCATTGCAGTAAAGTTAATTGCCTTAAGAAAAGACTGGTAGTCAGTAATTATTCAAGGATAATGAGCCAGATCAGCTTCATTAACATGAAAGTTACCAAATTTATAGGGCTAATGCTACTGGTAATGATAATGGTGGTAACAATAGTAATAATAAACACTTAATGGGTTTATAGTTCCATATGGGCACTATAGTCAATACATTATACCAGTGGTTGGCAAACTGTGGCTCGCGAGCTACATGCGGTTCTTTGGCCCCTTGAGTGTGGCTCTTCCACAAAATACCACGTGCAAGCGCACACATACAGTGCGATTGAAACTTCATGGCCCATGTGCAGAAGTCGGTTTTCGGCTCTCAAAAGAAATTTCAATCGTTGTACTGTTGATATTTGGCTCTGTTGACTAATGAGTTTGCCGACCACTGCATTATACTTACTAATTTAGCATCATTCAAGAAAGTCCCTTGTAAACTCTTGCACATCAGACTTTTCCTCCTTGTCTGACTGGTCATTTCTGGTGAGTAGTCATACTTTATTCCCTGGAGCCTCAGAAATAATAAGTTCAGAATATGGGTGTGAATTTTAGGGGAGCTCAAGACCTTTAAATCCTTGAAAATTATTATCCCTTTATTTTTTTTTTAAATATATATTTTATTGATATTTCACAGAGAGGAAGGGAGAGGGATAGAGAGCTAGAAACATTGATGAGAGAGAAACATCGATCAGCTGCCTCCTGCACACCTCCCACTGAGGATGTGCCCGCAACCAAGGTACATGCCCTTGACCGGAATCGAACCCGGGACCTTTCAGTCCGCAGGCCGACGCTCTATCCACTGAGCCAAACCGGTTTCGGCTATCCCTTTATTTTAATATGAAGTCTTCCATCATCAAATAAAAATGACTTGGAGAGAGAAAATGGAAGTCTGGATAGTCCTGGTTTTGCACAGTGCTGTATTCACTTAATGTTGTGTATATTAGAACTATGTTCTCTCTTTGCATGTTTCCAGTATGCATGCATTTCAATTAAACTACCACTGTGCAAAGCAAGCACTCATATAACATTTGTAACTCAGCAAGCAGTGTTACTCAGTCCTCTCATCTTCTTCACACACTTCATCCTGCCTCCATTCTCCTTTGCCTACAATGCCTTTTTTTCTACTGTTTATTCCTTCCAATTTGTGTTTTAATGTTTGTGTTTTGCTTTCATTTTTCCCTTTTCTGCTCAAACTTGAGTATTATTACTACAATATACAGATTTAATGCAATCTCCATCAAAATCCTAATGACATTTTAAAAATTTTTTTTATTGATTTCAGAGAGGAAGGGAGAGGGAGAGAGAGATAGAAACATCAATGATGAAAGAGAATCATTGATTGGTTGCCTCTTGCAAGTCCCCTACTGGGAATCGAGCCCACAATCCCTGTGACCCTTCAGTCCTCAGGCTGATGTCTATCCACTGAGACAAACTGGCTAGGGATTTCTACTGCTCTTAAGGATGTTCTCAGGTGAGGATTTAAAAAAACAGCAAAAATAACTTATAAGGAAGAAAAATAGGTACTAAACTTTTGGATTTTGGTCTTAGAGAAGAGTTTATTCATTTGACCCAAAGGCAAGGGAAGTAAAGGCAAAAATACTAGTAAATGAATGGGGCTATATCAAACCAAAAATCTCTGCACAGCAAAAGAAACCACTAATAAAACAAAAAGGCAACCAACTGAATGGGAAAGAATAAATGAGAGAGTCTGCCAAACTTATTTCCTTAGTGGTTCTTAGACATGTGAAATATTAGCTTTCAATAGGAAGAGCAAACAACAGCTCTGACAATGGGTTAATATTCAAAATATATAAAGAATTTATACAACTCAACACCAAACAAACAAACAATCCATTTTTTAAAAAATGGGCAGGGGACATGAACAGACACTTCTCCCAAGAAGACATACAAATGGCTAACTGATATATGAAAAGATGGTCCACTTCTCTAGCTATTAGGGAAATGCAAATCAAAACTACAATGAGATACCACCTCACACCTGTTAGAATGGCTTTTATCAACAAAACAAGTAGTAACAAGTATTGAAGAGAGTGTGGATCAAAAGGATCCCTCATTCACCGCTGGTGGGAATGTGAACTGGTACAGCCACTATGGAAAACAGTATAAAGGTTACCCCCAAGATTAAAAATAATATTAGCATATGACCCTGCAATCCTTCTTATAGGCACCAACCTAAATATTTTGAAAACATTTATTCACAAAGGTATATACACCCTTATGTACATTGCAGCATTTTTCACAGTGGTCAAGACATGGAAACAACCAAAGTGTCCTTTGATAGATTACTGGATAAAGAAGATGTGGTACATATATACAATGGCATATGACTCAGAATAAGAAAAGATGAACTACTGCTCTTTGCGACAACATGAATGGACCTTTTGAATATGCTAAGTGAAATAAGTCAGAAAAAGCTAAGAACCATATGATTTCACACATATGTGGGACATAAAATGGAAACTGATAGTCACAGACAATAGTCTGGTGCTTATCACAGCAAAGGGAGGCAGAGAGATAGTCAAGGATAAAGGGGGCCAAATATTTGGTGGTGGACAATTATTTGATTTGGAGGGTTGGGCACACGATGCAATATACTGATCATGTATCATTAAAATGTACACTTGAAATCTATTAATCTTATTAACCAATGTCACCCAAATACATGTAATTGGAAAAGATATTTAAAAACACTGAAAGCATAAAAAAAAAATAAAAAAAATAATAATAAAATAAAAACACTGAAAGCATGAGATAAAGAAGATATGTGTTTAAAAAAACTGAATGAAATAGAGAATTTGAAGTGGTAGGTTAGATGAGGGATAAAAAATGTATTATTTTGAGACATACTATCTGGAAAAAATATTGATGTTACTGATATTAGAGAGACAGAAATGCAAGATTTAAAGATGGTTGATGCAATTCTTTCTAAACTATTAATATGTCACATGTCTAAGAACCACTAAGGAAATAAGTTTGGCAGACTCTCTCAAATTTAAAAAGTTGCACTGGAAAGAAAACTGGACTACACATGAAGCACTATCTGAGCTATAGCCTCAGCTATGCTAACCAATGATCTGGGACCTTGATGGAAACATTTCACCATGCTGAACTGTCTTCTACATAGGTTAGAATGAAACTAGTTCATAAAGATGTAGCCTTCTAAATAAAGAAATCTAAAATTCAATCATGGACCAGGAGCTCAAAGCACACAAACAAATAAAAGCCCCAAAATAGTAGGCCATTTATTTCAGTTCTACTGTAAGTCTATTTATTAGATTCAAAAAAGAATAAAGAAGAGAATAATTCTGGGTGTTAAATCTCTTCTTTAGCTGTATCTCAGTCACATAGTGTATTTGATCACAGTGAAAGCTTTCAATCACCTGGGCTTTTTAATCCAAAGGACCCAATTTAGTACATATTATTTATATTTTTGAATTAATTTTTGAGCATTTACCATGAGCTATATCCTGTGTTAACCAGTTTCTATAATTTAATCCTCACGAAATATCATTTGCTGATAATAACCCAATAATGGCTGCTAGAATGATCTCTAATTAACACACCAGGAAACTATGACATGAGGAGGTTGAATAACTTGTCTGAGTTCACACAGCTATTATCTAATCAAGCACAGATTCAAACTCAGATCATCTTGCTCTAAATCCCATGCTTTTAATATACTGTTTAATTTTCCACCTTTGAGCAATCTTTTCTTCAAACTTTCTTCTCCTTTGGTTTCCTTAATCCCATTATGTTATTGTCTTCCTATGCTATTATTATTTTTATTATTTCCAGTGTTGTTATATTATTATTATTATTGTTCCACTTTCCAATTGTTGTATTGAGAGCAGAATTTGAAGTTAAAATATTAGACCTTTACTAGTTTCTAGTGAGAGGTATTAGACCTTCACTAGTGACCAGTGTTGCTTACCAAAAAGGAAGTTTCACTAAATTCTCTTTTATTTTTTACCTCCTTTTCCCCAACCATTTATATCTACCTCTCTCATACCTTTGGCTTCCAATTTATGTCATATTTTATCCTTTCCATTTTCTTTACCACCCTAACTCTACCCTGCCCAGATAGATAAGAACCCCCTACCCCAATAATAGACAAAAAGTATAAGCTGGCATGAGAGTCACCTGATATTCCTGCTCTTGCTATCCTGTGAAATAGGCTTCTACACTTACTACATCTAGCCTTGTGTCTTAATTCCTTCTCTTTTTTGAATGAAATGAAGCAAACCCATTTTTTCCAAAGAGAGATTTAGCCAGCAAGCAGACTTAAAGAAAATCACACAGAAATCTATGAGATAAAACCTTAAAGAAAACACCTCAGTGATCTCTCTTCACTTATAGAGCATTATGTTAGGTGAAATAAGTCAGTCAAAGAAAGATAAATATCACATGATCTCACTCATTTATGGAATATAATGAACAACATAAACTGATTAACAAAAACAGATCCAGAGACAGAGAAACATTGATCAGACCATCAAACCTCAGAGGGAAGGTAGGCGAGGGTGGGGGTAAAGGGGAGAGATCAACCAAAGGACTTGTATGCATGCATATAAGCCTAACCAGTGGACACAGACAACAGGGCAGGTGAGGGCATGAGTGGGAGTAATAGGGGAGTAATAGGGGAATAAGGACACATATGTAACACCTTAATAAATAAAGAAATTTAAAAAAATTTTTAAAAAGAAAAATAAATAAATAATATTATATTCAAAGTTAAAAAAAGAAAGGAAAAATCTTACTATAACAAAACCCCAGGCCCTTTTCTTCTGTTGAACCTCATTTTAGAATAAGCCCAACTTTCACAAATAATTCTTAACTCTTTTCCATAGAGATTGGCTATTTCAAGAGTCGTAAACCACCCTTCAACAAACCGTTTATTGATCCAAAAGAGTATAATCTGGCCATCTCAATCAATAAAATAGCAAATATCATTTGATAAGCCGTGGCCTTGGGAAGGTGCCACCACAGGGACATATATGACAGGAAAAAAGTCACAGGTAATTTGCTCTGTATCAGGAGTGTGTCCAGTCAAAAATCTGAGAAACATGGGACACCTTCTAAACTCAGCAGTAACCTATTGTCCAGTATGGAATATCGGGTGCTTCTTACCTCCTTTATTCCGCAGCTGCAGACTCACTGAGGTCCCCTAAGTCGACTGTCTCTCCTTGGTCTAGGTCCCAGTGCTGTCTCAGAAGCTGGTGGTTCTATAGCTCTCTTTATCCCAGGAGACCTAAGATCCCAGAATGAGGAAATCCAGTAAGTGTTTGTGGTTTTCTGAGCTCTTGGTCCTTTTACTAAGATCAGGAAAGACCCAGTGAATAGTTACATAAGCTTGTGGGAAGAACATAATTCTTAGTCAGCCCTGGGGAATTAACAATAGCTCTATCAGAGGCAGTAACTCACAGGGAAACTGCTCTGACAGATACAAACAAATCATAGAAATATGTGCTATTGTTGAGGTTTCCACTTGATAAATATATTTTTTTTTTTTTTTCTGAGAGTGTGATTATCAACCACAGCAGAAGGGTCTAGGTTTTAATGTTGAGGGGAGCATGCTTCTTAGGAATACTACCTCCAAAAAATGCAAAAGATCCATGGAGGGGGGAAATAGAGCAATTGATCATCAAATATTTTCCAAATCTTGTTTCCTGTGTTAAATCTAAGTCAAATACAGATATATAAAAGGAATATTGTATATAATCATCGACTCATATGCACTGTCTAATATAACAAGGGAGAGGTGTATGTGTAGAAAAATGGTCTTTAATATCAACTACCATTGCCATGAATTTACCATTTAAATAATAACATTTTATGATATATAATTTCTTTTAAATCCACAAAGATTCCCGGTATTATTATTTGTTCATTGGCTTGATGAGGACATTGAAGTCCAGAAAGTTGGGTCATTTTGTTCCTTTGCACACATAGCAAGTAATCAAACTGAAAATTAAATGCAGGTTCCCCATTGCCAAATCTCATGCTCTTCTTAAACAACATTTTGTTATTAATAAAAATTTAGAGTGGTCAAGTAGAAGAATAAGTGCTTTTTCCAAATCATTAAAGCATTCACTTAAAGCTAGAAAGTATTCAAACTAATTTATTCTTTTTATATGTGAAACACTATGCAAATAGTATAGAAATATATAGATTATACATATACTACATGGCAAAGATTCAACACTCCATTATATACATAATTAAAGATTAAAGGATCCCAGCCAGTGTTGCTCAGTGGTTAAGTATCAACCTATAAACCAGGAGGTCACAGTTCCATTTCCTGTCAGGGCACATGCCCAATGTGGATTGTGCAGGAGGCAGCTGATCAATGATTCTCTCTCATCATTGATGTTTCTATCTCTCTCTCCCTCTCTCTTCCTCTCTGAAATAAAAATATATTTTTAAAAAGATTAAAGGAAAGGACCTCAATTAGAAGGAATGGAATAAATAACTGTGGAATGAATCTATTTGTCTATCTATCTATCTATCTATCTATCTATCTATCTATCTGTGTATATATAGATGTATAACACCATGTAGCATTATTCAGATGTAATCTGACAGGGACTGACTATGCCCAGTGCCATAACCCTGACCCTGGTTCTTTCTGATGTCTATGTGTGTTTTGCCTCCAGGAATCCAATGTATTCCAACACACCATGCATGAATCAGGGTCATAATTGATGATGCAACCCATAATAAATTATGGTTTTAGGAAACTGAAAAGGCTGCAAGACCTATTGTTGATCAATATAAAGAGGTTCTTTAAGAGGCATGGCATTACAAGTTGTAATAGTGTTAATACCTTTTCTTTTTCTTATGATGAAAGATATGAATTTAGCAAGAAAGCGTGCATGTGATAATAAAGAACACAAAGAGATAGTTCTTAGAGCTTAACAGAAAAAGATAGAGCTTAAACACCATGAAGAATTCTCCCATTCATTGGGTTGAACAATAAACAATATGTAAGAACTTTTCCTCTATCCATTATTCTAAGTCTTTATTGATAAATAACTATCCCTCGTGTGGGCCTATGGATTTTGAATTGCATGTTTTTAAAATCTTTCTTGTTGAAAGTATTATATATGTCCCACTTTTTCCCCATTGACCTCTTCTAGCCTGCTCCTGCCTCCCACCCCAAGCCTTCACCATACTATTGTTCATGTCCATGGTTTATACATATAAGTATTCAGGTCCTCTTCCCACTCATCCACCCTCTCACCTCCCCTCTGAGATTCAACAAAATAAAGTTCTTTATACTGACAGGGTCCAACACAAATAAAATATACTTTACTATGGACTTTTACATCTAGGAGTGGCCGTGATGTAGACCATAGTTATGGGGTACATATTAGCCTCTAGTGAGAACCAGGAATTCCTGGCAGGTTAATTCTTCTGTATAGTAAAGCCAGATACATTGGTGTGACCTAATATAGTAGACATAAGTATTTCTTAAGTTAAATACAAGTATATAGTTATCAAATGTACTCTTTTATTTGCCTTCGTAATTATACTTTAGACTCAGTATTAATTCTATGTCTAAGTTTTTGACTAGTGGAATACAGTTATAAAAACTAATGTTGAATACAATTTCTAAAAACTATGTCTGTACTAGGTCTGTTTGTATTGATTAATTTTTCTCTTCATTATGCATTATATTTTCCTGCTTCTTTGCATGCATATTTCTAATTGGATTCCAGACATTGTGATTTTATAAAATTTATATATACTGATAATTTTAATAACAATTAAAAAATTATAAAAAATATAAAATAAAATATTAAATCTAATCCATACTAGTGGTCACCATAACCTTAAGAGAAATTGTTTCATGTGACAAAGATTTTTAAATAAAACTCTCTGTAGCCCGAAAATTATTTAAGAAGGAAACAAAGAGAAGTTTCCTTCAAAAGTCGTAAGGATTGTAATTGAAAGTCAATATATTTGGCCTCTTGAACTAAAGTAAGTAATTTGCGCTTTTGCCTCCCTGACAAGGTTTATATAAAGTTACAAAAAGAAATTGACAGCCAGTTTGAAATTGAATTGCCATGGCCTAGAGCAAAGAATATCCTTACATGATATTATTCTACAATGTCATTATAATTTTAGATATTTTACAACAGCATATTGTACAATTATCCCAAACAAACTTACAAACTAATTCTTGGAATGTTTGGCAGCAATTAAAAAAAAAAAAAGGACATGAAAGGATTTAATCCCTTTCAGAAGGAATTAAGGCACTGGGAAGGCACCTGAGCATTCTATATTGGCCCCTCTTGCCTTTTGTGCCAAGAGGGACCCTCTTCTCACAATCCAATTGCCCTCAGCTGTTGCCTGAGCTTTCTGTTCATGCTGAGCTTGAAGCCTCCTGGTGGCTGGTACCATGGATCTGTCTCTCGCCCAATCGTGTGAGCTGGGCCCTCCCTGGAGAAGAAACCTGAGTTCCCCGAGATATGTGATCAGTGTTGGGGCCCCGAAAGCAGGCAAGGGGATCCCAAGGCAGGAGCTGGGCGTGGAGGCCATGAGGGCATAGGCTACCAAAGAGACAGAACTGAACCTCACATCATCCTGCTTGTCCCCGGAGGATGACTGGTTAGCCAGAGATGGGTAAGATTCCTCAGGGAAGGAACAACCTAAGACAGGCACAGTCTCAGAGGGGCCATCAGGAGAGAACTTGGGGATCAACAGAGGTGGGCCACAGACCCTCACCCCCCCAACCTTGCAGGGGCCTGAACCCTCACCCCTTCTGAGGGAGGTCTCCTGCCCCCATGGCTGCTTTGCTTCCCATGCCCAGCTCAGATCGGGACACAGGTGACAGACAGTGACTTGGCCCAGCTCAGATTGGGACCCAGGTAACAGACAGAGACTTGGGAGGGCCCAGCTCACGCCATTGGGCCTGAGACAGATCCATGGTACCAGCCATCACTAGGTTTTAACCTCAGCATAAACAGAAAGTTCAGGCAACAGCTGTGGGAGGGTCCCTCTTGGCAAAAAGGCCAGTATAGAATGCTCAAGTGCCTTCCCAGGGAGGCCTTAATTCCTTTCTGGAAGGGATTAAATCCTTTCATGTCCTTTTTTAAATTGCTGCCTAACATGCAAAGAATTAGTTTCTAAGTTTGTTTGGGACAATTGTACAACATGCTGTTATAAAACATCAAAAATTATAATGACATTGTAGAATAATATCATGTAAGGATATTCTTTGCTCTAAGCCATGACAATTCAATTTCAAACTGGCTGGCAATTTCTTTTTGTGTAGACAAGGTCTAGTTACATTTTCTGTACCTCTCCCAGGAGCAAGTAATGATAGTAGACGTGTTTTTGCTTTTGCTCCCCTCCTTTGGTGTCCATGCAAGCCAGAGGCCTCTCTTTAATTTTACACACAAAGGAGCGGTGGTTTGATTTTGTGTCATACAAAAAGGGAAGCTGGGTGGCAACACCTGTGTAATTATAATTCCTTGCCCCACCCATGTTCCTCCTGGATGAACCAAGGTGTTTGGTATTATTGATGACTATATTAGGTGGGGATCAGCCCACATAAGGGTTCTTACCCATGAAGGGTCAGGAACATAAGTCAAAAATACTTCCCCATTTTTGCCCATTTTCCCCAGGTAATATTACCGTACAGCTGATTACTGCTAGCATGGCAAGAAAGACATTCTCGGGAGTCTGTACCGTCTTCTTTACCATGCTCCAGGTGGTCTCCAGGCTGTTTGTTGTCCAGCTGGTCCTCCTCCTGCTCCTCATCTTCAGTGGATTGCTTGGAGTCGCTGCTCTCTGTGGCTGAGGTCGTTGATTGTCTGCAGCTGCATGGTGTGGCTCCAGGCGCAAGGTCCTCAGTCTGGCTAGTTTCTCTCTTGGATCCCTGTTGCAGTTTAATATTTCTAGCAGGAATCCACACGGGTTTGGAAAAATTCTCTGTAAATATACAAGCATACCCTCTGCCAAAGGTTAATAATGGATCAGGTCCCTTCCATAAACCAGATTCGGGATCCTTCCATTTAACTAGACCATTTTCTTTTGTTTTGTTCTGACACCAATGCAGCTCCATAGGTGTCTTTCCATCAGCATCACAAGTGAAAAAATTTAAAGTAATTAAGGCTTGGTGCAGCCTACCCGCAGGTGATTTCTCCATCATCCCCCCTTTTGTTTTTTCAAGTTGGGATTTTAGCCGCTGATGCTGTCATTCAATAATG
This sequence comes from Plecotus auritus, assembly GCF_963455305.1. Lineage (NCBI taxonomy): Eukaryota > Metazoa > Chordata > Mammalia > Chiroptera > Vespertilionidae > Plecotus > Plecotus auritus. The sequence continues at coordinate 113,353,060 of NC_137783.1, read as the reverse complement.
GCCTGTCCTTGGGAATTATATGATATTCCTGTAATGTGCTGAATTTTCCACCTTTTACAAAATTCCTGGAATTGACAGCTTGTGTAAGCAGGCCCATTATCAGTTTTAATAATTTTTGGAACTCCCATGACGGCAAAAGCAGCTAGGCAATGATTAATAACCTGTTTTGCCATTTCTCCTGTAGATGCAGTAGCCCATAGGACTTTTGAAAAGGTATCTACAGAGACATGTAATGCCCAAAGGCGTCCAAAGGAATTATAATGTGTTACATCCGTTTGCCAGATATGGTCTCTTAGCAAACCTCTAGGGTTGACTCCTGTGTTAGGCCCTTGAGGTAGATGTAACATGCAAGTTGGACATTCCTTAATAATCTGTTTTGCCTGTTGTCGAGTGATTTAGAATTGTTTAGACAACATTTTGGCAGGCTGATGTAAAAGCTGATGAGATTCTAAGGCTTCTTTTAATAAAGCAACCAATTGATCAGCATGTGCATTTCCTTTTGTTAAAGGACCAGGTAAGACACTATGAGCCCTGATGTGAGTGATATAAAAAGGATATTGTCTCTGTTGTACAATCTGCTGAACTTGTTTAAATAGTAAAAATAAACTGGTCACTGAGCCATTTCAACCGGGCAGTTTCAATTCTATTCACTAAGTTCGCAGCGTAAAAGGAATCAGAGACGTATTAAGAGGCTATTGGAAATCCTGCAATGCAGCCTTAATGGCTTCTAATTCAATTCTTTGTACAGAAGTATGACTGGTCAGTATGACTCGGTCTGAATTCATTGTATGATAGGCAGCTTTCCCATTAGATGATCCATCAGTAAAAACAGTTAAAGCTCCAGGAATAGGTTCCTGCCTAGAATTTTTTGGTATAATGATGGAGGTATTATATAAAAATTGTAGTAATTTATCTTTTAATAGATGACAGCTAAGTTCCCCTGAATATCCACTTAGCCCAATTTGCCAATTTATATCAGTCTGAAATAACATTTCTAATTGCTTTCCAGTGAGGGGGAGGTAGATACACTGGGCTCTTCCCCTCTAAGCTGTTTACAACGTCTTCTAATTTGAAATATTAATTGGGCCAATAGTTCTACATAAGTAACCACAGTTTTAGAGGATTGATGCCCTAGGTGGACCCATTCAATAATGGCAGAATTTTTATTTTGAAAAATGACTCCAGTGGGACTATTTGCAGTAGGGTTAATTTGTCCCAATAAAGGTAATTCGGGCTATACCCGTGCTACTTGGGCTGAGGAAATTGCCTGCTCAATTCTTAGCAACTCATTCCTAGCTTCATCTGTTAATGTTTGGGGAGAGGAAAGATTAGCGTCACCTCTAAGTAAATTAAATAAGTTTGTCATTTCTCCTGTAGAGATCTTCAGATAAGGTCTTAACCAGTTAATGTTCCCTAATAATTTCTGAAAGTCATTTAAAGTTTTAAGACAATCTTTTCTTATCTCCACCTTCTGAGGCCTAATGCATTGGTTATCAATTACAATCCTTATGATATTTGAAGGAAACCTCTTTATTTCCTTCCAAAATAATTTTCAGGCTACAGAGAGTTTCATTTAAAAATCTTTGTCACATGAAACAATTTCTCTTAAGGTTATGGTGACCACTAGTACAGATTAGATTTAATATTTTAATAACAATCCTCAGTTTATCCTGTAAATACCAGTGAAAGAGATTTCAAAATTTTCAAATTTCTCCTTTTTTGTTAAGCTGGAATTTTATTTATTTATTTTTTAAGAGTATCCCCATTAGCTAATTTGCATATACAGAGGGATCATGGGAAGCCTTCAGTAACTTTCTTAGAATACTTAATCAAATTGCTTACAAAGACATTGGCTTATTCCAAAGGAAAGGGTTGGCCCCTATGGCTTCCAAGGAGACCAGCAAGCCATGTGGCCATCATGGCGGCTGTCTAATCTGTTCTTTTAAAAGACAGTCAAATTTATATTGCAGACAAACAAAAATCTCACTAGCTGTTTCTGATCTTTATTAGAATTGTTTATAAAAATATTGGCTTTTCATTTAGCTGAAAACCTTGATTATAATTTAAAAAGCTAATATATTTAAGTAATTAAAGTAGGTATCTTCATTTAAAAAGCAAAGCAAATTTAGTAAATGTTTAAGTCTGATTCACAAGCAGCAAATGTTGCCCCACCTCTTAGCTTAATTAAGAATGCAGGCGGCTGCGGGCTTTTTGTCATTTTAAATTCTGCTGTTGGATTATAAGAAATATTTAGTTACTTCATTTTGCCCTTCTTAGAGGACAAAACCTTCATAACATTTAAAATATATTTATTAATTTTTATTTGATAAGGCTTTCCATGCAATTTCAAGTATATTAGATCTGTTAAATTTAAAAAGATTTCCTTTAAGAAGAGAGAATAAATTTCTTGTATTACTCCGGGCCCTTGGAGTTTTCCAAGAATCATCTCTGTTAAAGCCTTGAAATTTTAACATGGAAAAAAAAAACAAACCATCATATATATATATATATATATATATATATATATATATATATATATATATATATCCATATATGATTTAAAGATTATAATACTTTTTATAATTATCTTAAGATACCAATTAGATTTTAAACTAGTTTTTGCATAGAAAAATTTGAATTAATCCTCTTTTTTAATTAGACCAATAATAAGCAACTTATTTTGAATTCCTAATTATTAGAGAAAACACAACATTTTATTTTCTCAAAAATAAGTTCTTATACTTTAGACATTTAATTACCACAACTATATAATTTCTCCCAATTTAATTTGCACTTTGAACTTTTAAAGCTGGCAAGTCAAATATATTTAGCATTTCCTAGATTAATAACACTTTACATTTTTAAGAAAAATACAAGACATAATCAATTAATAGATTCAATTCTGTCCTCTAGGTTTTTTATGAGGCAAATTTAAACTTTACTTTTTATTTGCCAGTAGCTCTGTAAAACTCGGTTTGGTTTATTCTAATGTAAATTACCACATTTTTCAAAGATGGTTCCTGGCAGGAAACTAGATTACCTGTCTGCTGGGGGAAGGGCGTCTACCCCTTCCTCCATTAACAAAGGGCGTAGCCAGTTACCTGGGCTACTTAGCTCTTTATAATTAATACATTATTTATCTATATTTCAACAATTTCTTTGAGATTCTAGAGTCAATTATAATTAAAGCATTTACTTTGGATAAATTCTATAACAGAGACAAATTTACTTATTTTCTCGTAGGCCTTAAAAGTTAATTTTTAACAAGGTTCATTAGCATTTGAAAAACTACTGTTGCTGGAATTAGCTTGAATTTCTTTGGAGAAGACTTTTTCATGGAGAAAAAGGAAAGTTTAAATTAGCATACTGGGAGAGTGGGCTTCCATATTGGATCTCCATGTGTCTCCCTTCCCCCACATCCTGCTTACTTCCGGGTAAGTTTCAGCAACAGATCTGGCCGAATTTCTTTTCATGCCTAAAAGATAGACAGATCTTAAATTTTTTCTTTCTTTTTCGCTTTCCGAAGTAATAACTAGCACCCAATTTGGCCAAGATTTGCATTTCCCTGCGAGTTCTTTTATACTTTTTAAACAAAACCTTAAGTAATCTCATTGCGGGAGAGCGGATAGCCCTGCCCTCTCCTGCCACCTTTGAATTTCTCCGCACCAGAGGCAGTTTTAGCAATGGAGTTTCATTTCTTATTACAGATTTTAAATTCCAAATACCAATTAAGATTTTAATTTGAACAAGAAGCCACATTATTTTATAATCTAATTCTTCCCCATTAGCCTGGCTGAAAAAGACGTTCCCACCGTACTTACAGATCGCGACTCTGCAGCTAGTCCATGGGCTTTGCGTGCGGTGAATTTCCCTCACCTTTTCTCAGTGAATTTTCCACACTTTTCTCGGTGTATTTTTTTTCCTTCCTTCGCTCTTAGGCGAAAAATACCTTCTCCTTCAGAGGTCCCGTGTTGAAGGCGCCAGATGTGTGAACCCTTTTCACGTCCTGCGTGGTTCAGGGCCCACTCAGGGTCCGGTTTCTGGAGAAGGCCGCACACAAATGAAGAGAGAGACTAGAAAAGAGTTAATTTGGAAATATTGGGGGGCCAGGCGGGAGCCCACCTCTAGTGGGAGGACTACCCCCTGCTCTGGCCTTTTATTAAGGTTATGAGATACACTCATATCCTTTAGGCAGGAAATTCCAATAATAGAAATTTACATAGGAGAAACAGAGGTGGAGGCTGCTTCAGCTAACAATGTTTCAACTAAACAGTGAGTGATCAAAACAATTTAGGTTGTTGACAAACCTTCCCAGTTTCCTGGCCACATCTTTCTATTAGTGGTAGAATGATTGGTTTCCGGCACCACCTTGCTGAGAGTTTTTATCAAGAAAGGGTGTTGGATTTTGTCAAATGCTTTTTCTGCATCCATTGATATGACTATATGATTTTTATCTCTCAATTTGTTTGTGTGATGTATCACGTTTATCGTACTTGGTCATGGTGTATGATCTTTCTGATGTACTGCTGGATCCGATTTGCTAGAATTTTGTTGAGGATTTTGGCATCTATGTTCATGAGGGATATTGGCCTGTAATTCTCTTTCATTATGTTATCTTTATCTGGTTTTGGTATCAGGGTGATGCTGGCTTCATAGAAGGAGCTTGGAAGTGTTCCTTCCTCTTGAATTTTCTGGAATAGTCTGAGGAGGATAGGTTTTAGTTCTTCTTTGAATGTTTGGTAAAACTCCCCTGTGAAGCCATCTGGCCCTGGGCTTTTGTTTGCTGGAAGCTTTGATGACTGCTTCAATTTCTTCCATAGTTATCAGCCTATTGAAATTTTAAAATCTTCCTGAGTAAGTTTTGGAAGGTTGTATTTTTCTAGGAATGTGTCCATTTCCTCCAGGTTGTATAGTTTGTTAGACTAGAGTTGTTCATAGTATTTTTTAACAATCCTTGTATTTCTGTGGGGTCTGTTGTTATTTCACCTCTTTCATTTCTGATTTCATTTATTTCGGTCCTCTCTCTTTGCTCCTTGGTGAGCCTGGCTAGAGGTTCATCAAATCTTGTTTATCCTTTCGAAGAACCAGCTCTTGGTTTCATTGATCTTTTGTATTTTTTTTTTTTTTTCGGTCTCTATGTCATTCATTTCTGCTCTGCTCTTTATTATTTCCTTCCTTCTGCTCACTGTGGGCTTTTCTTGTTGCTCTCTTTCTAATTCTTTGAGTTGTTGAGTTAGATCATTTATTAGCATTTTTTCTTGTTTTTTTGAGGTAGGCCTGTGGAGCTATAAACTTCCCTCTCAGGACTGCTTTCATTGTGTCCCATAGCATTTGCAATCTTGTGTTTTCATTGTCATTAGTCTCCAGGATGTTTTTAATTTTTTCTTTGATCTCAATAATAACCCAATCATTGTTTAGTAGCATGCTATTCAGCTTCCAAGTGTTTAAATTTTTTGGAATGTTTTTATTGTAGTTTTTTTCTAATATTATACCATTGTGGTCTGAGAAAATGCTTGATATGATTTCAATCTTTTTGAATTTGGGGAGACTTTGCTTGTGACCCAATATGTGGTCTATTTTTGAAAATGTTCCATGTGCACTTGAGAAGAACGTATATTCTGTGGCTTTGGGGTGAAATGCTCTGAAGATGTCAATTAGGTCCATCTGATCTAGTGTGTCATTTAGAATTGCTGTTTCTTTGCTGATTTTTTGTCTAGAGGATTTATCCAGTGATATCAGTGGTGTATTAAAGTCTCCTACTATGATGGTATTATTGTTGATCTCTCCCTTGATATCTTCCAGGAGACTTTTTATGTATTTGGGTGCTCCTGCATTGGGTGCATATATGTTTACCAGAGTTATATCTTCTTGTTGAATTGCTCCCTTTAGTATTATGTAGTGGCCTTCCTTATCTCTTATTATGGCCTTTACTTTGAGGTCTATTTTATCAGACATAAGTATCACAACCCCAGGTTTTTCTCATTTCCATTTGCCTGAAAAATGTTTTTCCATCCCTTTGCTCTCAGTCTGTGTGAATCCTTTGCTCTGAGGTTGGTCTCTTGTAGACAGCAAATATATGGGTCATGTTTTCTTATCCATTCAGCTACCCTATGTCTTTTGATTGGTGCATTTAATCCATTTACGTTTAATGTTATTATTGACAAGTACATGTTTGTTGTCATATTTTTCCTTAGTGTTTGTGTTTCTTCTTGCCTTTCTCTTTCTTCTTTTTACAGCAGTCCCTTTAGCATTTCTTGCATTGCTGGCTTGGTAGTGATAAACTCTCTTAGCCCTTTTTTGTCTGTGAAGCTTCTGATTCCACCTTCAATTTTGAATGATAGCCTTGCCGGGTATAGTATTCTTGGATTCAGTCCCTTGCTTTGCATCACTTTGTATATTTCATTCCATTCCCTTCTGGCCTGATGTGTTTCTGTTGAGAAATCAGTTGATATTCTGGTAGGAGACCCCTTGTTAGTAACTTTCTGTCTCTCTCTGGCAGCCTTTAGGATTCTTACTTTGTTGTTGGTGTTCGCCAATCTAATTGTGATGTGTCTTGGTGTCGGTCTTTTGGGGTTCAACTTGTTTGGGACTCTATGTACTTCTTGGACTTGCATAGTTTTTTTCTTGCCAATATCAGGGAAGTTTTCTGTCATTATTTCTTCAAACAGGTTTTCTATTCCTTGCTTCTCTTCCTCTCCTTCTGGTATCCCTATTAAGTGAATGTTGTTTCATTTTGTATTGTCCCAAAGCTCCCTTAGGCTCTCCTCTTGCTTTTTAGGTCTTCTTTCCAGTTGCTGCTGTGTTTGTGTGTTTTTTTCCTACCTTGTCTTCTAATTCGCTGATGTGGTCCTCAGCCTCTTCTAGTCTACTGTTTAGGCCTTCCATTGTGTTCTTTATTGCAGCTATGTCGTTCTTCATCTTCTCTTAGTTTCTTTTCATGTTAGTGACATTCTCATTCAGCTCCTTATAGTTCTCATTGAGTTGTGTGTATTTGTCATCCATCCATTTAAACATCCTTATAACCATTACTCTGAATTCTATCTCTGATAAGCTGGTAGCCTCGAATTCAGTTAACTCCCTTTCTGGTGGCTCCTCTTTTTCTTTCCTTTGGGGATTGCTTTTTTGTCTTCCCATGTTTTCCTATAATGTTTTAATTGTAGATCCAATTGCTTTGCTACCCAGGTTCTTTTGGGAATGGTGCTACTGGCGTAATCTCTCAGCTCTCCTGGGGTTGTTAATCTAGTGTAGCTCCCTACTTGAGCTATTTGGGTTCTCTTGATGTAAGCCTGCGAGCTTGAGAGGCACAACTGCGGTGTCCAGAAGTCAGCCGCGTGGAGGGGAGTGTCCCAATTTTTGCCTTCTTGCACCCTTAATTGAAATCACGTGTGCCCAGCAGGGACTCACAGTGGCACCCAGGAACCGTCTGTTGGGGTGATGGGGCTCAGGGGGCCTGCTCTCTGGAAAGGCGTGACTGTGGTGCCCAGAGTTCTGCAGTATTGGGGTGGGCAGACCCAGCTTTTGCTGTTGCACCTGTGGTGGATAGGCGCTTACTCTTAGTGGCAGCTCACAGGAGCCCCCATGGATGTTTGCCAGCGAGGCACACTGAAGGACTCTGAAGGGCCTTGGCAGTGTAGCCACGCAATTGAGGCACCTGTGGGCCAGTAGCCAGGATGAGTGAATTCAAAACTTCTACTGCTGGGGGGTAGTGTGCCCCTGCGTGTTCAAGATCGCACCCAGGGAGAGCTCACAGTGGCTCCCACTAGCGCCCTGTGGGTAGATGGGCTCAGGGTGCCTGCCTGTTGGAACTTCGCCTCTGTGGAGGTGTGCTTGCCGGGCACACAGTTCTGATGCACTCTGAGGGGTCCTGGCACTGCAGTTGAGCCAGTGGGGTGAATGTGGGCAGTTATCCAGGAAGAGGGAATTCAGAATTTCTACTGCAGGGCTGCACACCCTTGTCTGTGCAGAATCACACCCTCAGGGGCTCTCAGCGGCTCCCAAGCACTGCCTAAGGAGTGGAGTGCCCTGGCTGCCTGCACAGCTGGATACTCGCGAATCCGGAGTTCTGCCGCTGGGGAGGGAGAGGTTGCACTTACTGCTGCCGAAACAGTGCACCTTTGGAGGTGGAGGTCCCAGGGTCCGCGGGTCTGCAGCTCGGGTAGCAGGATTTTGGCTGGAGTGGCTGCTGGGTCACGGGGCAGTTCCAAGGCCTGTCGGGTTGGTGATGTTGATGAGTTCCTAAAAAAGGCCGTTCTCCCCTTCAAGATGGTGTGGGCTCTATGCTGAAGTCCCGCCATCCGGGGAGTGCCTGCAGCGGTGGTAGTCTCTCCTTGTCAAGGAAAGCCTGTCTGCCAGCCCCTGCGGCTCCTGCGAGATTTAACTTTCCCTCACTCACTCACACACACACCACACACATCCACACACTCTCCTTTCATATCCTCACTCACTCACTTCCTTTCCCTCGCCTCCGTCCTGCCAGCCGCCATCTTTTCACTCCCTCATTTTTAGTTTTTTGAGGAAACTCTATACTGTTCTCCACAGTGGCTGCACCAGTCTGCATTCCCCCCAGCAGGGCCTGAGGGTTCCCTTTCCTTCACATCCTCGCCAGCACTTGGCAGTTCTTGATTTGTTGATGATAGCCATTCTGACAGGTGTGAGATGATACCTCATTGTTATTTTGATTTGCATCTCTCAGATGATTAGTGACTTTGAGCATGTTTTCATATGTCTCTTGGCCTTCTGTATGTCCTCTATCAAAAAGTATCTATGTAGGTCCATTGCCCATTTTTTGATTGGGTTGTTTATCTTCCTTTTGTCAAGTTGTATGAGTTCCCTGTAAATGTTGGAGATTAAACCCTTATTGGAGACAACATTGGTAAATATGTTCTCCATGCAATGGGTTTTCTTGTTGTTTTGTTGATGGTTTCTTTTGCTGTGCAGAAGCTTTTTATTTTTATGTAGTCCCATTTGTTTATTTTCTCTTTAGTTTCCATTGCCCTAGGAGCTGTATCGGTGAAAATATTGCTTCAGCATATGTCTGAGATTTTGCTGCCTGTGGATTCCTCTAAGATTTTTATGGTTTCCCCTCCCCCATCTGCATGTCTTTTGATGGAGTCTCAGATATAGATCCCACCTGCTGGTTCTGTGGAGGAAAGGCCCAGAAAAGAACAATGGTTTCTTCCAGCACTTTTCTCTGGGATAAAGCTGCTCTTCCAGTTCTTGCCCCAATGACAGACAACCCAGTTCTACTCTGCATGCCATTGGTGCCCCAGCAGACAGTGAGTGAGTTTGAGTAATTCTGTGTGGAGGCTCTTTAAGAGAAAATCCTGGAACTCCAGCAGCCCTTAGTCTCACTTAGCCAGAATCCATATGGTTTTCACAGCCAATAGCTGTGGGGAGTTTTTTTTCTAGTACTTGAAACCGTGAGCCGGGGGCCTGGTGTGGAGCTGGGACCGGCCTTTTTCTTGTCTTCACCTCCCCCACCAGTCTCCATGTGGCTTCTTTTTTACATCTTTAGTTGTAGGACTTCTGTTCAGCTAGATTTCAGATGGTTTTGAATGATGTTGTTCAATAGTATAGTTGTAATTGTGATGTGGTTGTGGGAGGATTCAAGTACTGCATTTACTTATATCACCATCTTACCAGAATCTCCTATAAATATTCTTAAATTTTGTTTTGATATACTTTTATATTACCTGGAAACAGATCTTTAAGGTCTTGTGTTTAAGATATGTCAGGCATGAGCCCTAGCCAGTTTGGCTCAGTGGATAAAGAATTGGCCCATGGACTGAAGTGCCCTGGATTCAATTCCAGTCAAGGGCATGTATGTTGGTTACAGGTTCCCCAGCCCTGGTCGGAGTGCGTTGAGGAGGCAACCAATCAATGTTTCACATCGATGTTTCTCTCTGTCTCTCCCTCTCCTTCCCACTTTCTCTAAAAATCAATGGAAAAATATCCTAATGTGAGGATTAATTTTTTAAAAAAATTGTCAGGCATGACCAAGACAACATTTAACTTAAAACCAACTACTAATTACTACCCACTACTGGGACTTTATTCTTCAAAATCTTATACTTAATTATATTCTGTGAAGTATGAGTTATTTCGTTGTGGCTGTGAACAGACCATGTGTGAATATTGGTTTTGATTCCTCTTATACTTTTGTGGTTATTTCTTTGGCTTCAGTTAGTTTCTTTACACATATGCACTGGTCAGTAACCTGTGAAATATTTGAGGGAGACTGCAATATTGTGATTCATAAGAAATATATACATTTGGTTTTTCTGATGAGCAAATATAGTTTTCATTTATTTTATCTTCATTCATGGTTCCTGCCTCACGATTCCTCAAACCCATGACATTTTCTAAGAACAATGGGAACATCTTGTGTTACATTAGATCTCTAGTCCTCAGTTCCTGAAATCACTTCAGAGCCATTAAAGTGAAATGAGTGTTACTTGTTATTCATTACATGCCCATTTCCCCCACTATGTTAATGGGATGACTTTTTGAAAGCCAGGGGTTCTTTGCCAGGGAAACCAACCATGTATTCAAAGGGTGGAACTTTCATGCCCTCACCCTCCTGGTGTCTGTGTCCATTGGTTAGGCTTATATGTATTCACACAAGTCCTTTGGTTGATCTCTCCCCCTTACCACCATCCTCCCCTACCTTCCCTCTGAGGTTTGAGCATCTAATCGATGCTTCTCTGTCTCTGTTTTTGTTCATCAGTTTATGTTGTTCATTATAAATGAGTGAGATCATGTGATATTTATCTTTCTCTGACTGATTTATTTTGCTTAGCATAATGCTCTCCAGGTCCATCCATGCTGTTGCAAATGGTAGAAGTTCCTTCCTTTTTACAGTAGCATAGTATTTCACTGTGTAGATGTACCAAAGTTTTTTAATACACTCATCTGCTGATGGGCACTTACTGGTAGGCTGTTTCCATTTCTTAGCTATTGTAAATTGTGCTGCTATGAACATAGGGGTGCATATATCCTTTCTGATTGAAACGAGAGTGGGGTGTGGAGGGCAATTGCGGGGAAGGGGGGGTAAGGACACATATGTAATACCTTAATCAATAAAGAAAAAAAATTGTTTTAAAAAAAGGCTGGAACTTTGAGTTCCATTCCCTGATTTTTGGAGTGGGTTAGAGATTGAATCAATTACCAATGATTAATGTCTTAATCTGTCCTGATTATGTAATGAAGCCTTCATAAAAACCAAAAAAAAAGGGGGGGGCATCTAGAGAGCTTCCAGATTGGAACACTTCTTATGCCACTATCTAGGTCCCAAACTCCACAAGCTCCTTTTTCCGGGACTTTGACATATATCTTCATTTGGCTGTTGACTCATATTCTTTTACCCTTTGGAATAAATTGATAATCTAATTATCAGGTTTTCTTAGTTATGTAAGCTTCTCAAGCAAATTAATTGAACCCAAGGAGCAGGTAATGGGAACTTCTAATTTACAACCAGTTAGTCAGAAATACAAGTAACAACTAAACTTGCAATTAGTGCCTGCATTAAACCCCTGGGTTGCAGCAGGGAGTCGGGGGAGACAGGTAGGACACTGCAATCTTTACACAGTTGGTCAAGCACAGGTAACAATATGGACTTGCAAATTGAAACCTTGAGTGGAGAATGGTCTTGTGGGACTGAGCTCTTAATGTATGAAATCCAATGCTATCAGCAGGTAGAAAGTATCAGAATTGACTTGAATTGGAGAGTTGCTCCTTGATGGTGTGGGAAACTTCCCCACTCCCCAAATGGTAATTGATGTCAGAAATTTTGCAGGGACCCTCTGAAAACTTCCAGGATTCTCTTTATGTGAAGTTAGTTCTCTCTTCTCCAGTGCTCTGTTTAATGGACTCTAAAAACTTTGGTCTTCTTTCATTCTCAGCTATTGTTCTGCAACTCAGGAAGTTCATGGGCTCTATCTGGGTTTCTGCTACCATAGCCTGGAAACTCTCTCAAAGCAGTGAGCTGAGGCAATTGTAGTATTTATTTTATTTATTTATCTAGTATATTTTTCTGTCTCTCAGGGATTATAGTTCTTTGTTGCCAGATATTCATTGTCTTGAAAACTATTGCTTTATACATTTTGTCTTAATTATTTTGGTTGTTTTGGATTGGAATATAAATTCAATCTCTCCTACTCTACTTTGATGAAAAGCAAAATTCCCCATCACCATTAATTCTTCATTGATCACATATGTGTTGAATAACTTCTACTAGTATATGCTCAGTACCATCCTAGGGTTCCTAATAAAATAGGAAATAAAGATTAATACTTTTTAAGGAGAGAAAAAAAGTTACAGTCACAGGGAAGACATAATAAAACCTTACAAGGAGAGGAAAAATAAATTACAAATAGCAGCTTTACAGAAAAAAAGGGCAAGAAAACCAAAATTTTTAATGAGACCATGGTAACTCAGTTTAACATAAATTATGCTATACTTCTCAAAAAAATGCAGTTGACAATGATGTGAAACAATATAATAATGGGCATGCATAACAATGGTAATGATAAAAATCATTCTCAAAAAGAAAATAGAGAATTACATCTTCAAATGATTTATCTCTGAAATAATCAAAACTAAACCTGGATTCTTAAGGGTCACTTAGGAAAAACCACTTCTAAAGAAGAGCTCATCATATATTTACGGTGAACAGTTGCTATACAACTGGTTTCAAGCTTGAATGTGTGATTAATTATAAGGACTCTGGAGTGTTGAGAAAAGCAAGTTTGGTACACCTTTGCATCCAAATAATTTGTTTTTATGACATCTCATGTGTAGCACATTTAAACCACTATCTCATGAGAATAGTTTAATAACCTCCCTCTGGCACCTTCCATCTAAGATTCTCTATTGCAATAAAGAACTCTGGTTGGTGCTGGGCATATATACCTCTATGAGAGGCTTCTAACGTCTCATAAGAAACCATCCAATCTCTGCTATGCCCAGGAGAATGACATGAAAAGAGAAGAATCATGCTGCTTAACTCACTTGTCAACCCATAAGTGTGCTGTTTTCATGAAGAGTTTGCAAAACATATAGAATAACTATTGAATTTATAGTCTTTAAAATAACAGGCAGCAGCATCTTTAGGAGCTGCTTAATGACAGTTTTCCATAAATTCACAAGTGGTGGAAGCTCACTGTCCTTAGAAAGAAAAGAAAATGAAGAGTTGGGAAAAGGTGATAGTACAGAAGTTTAATTGGACAATCCTGAAAAGTGTTATGGAGTTCAAGGTTAACTTGTAATAATTCACAGTACATATGTAAGAGGTCAAGGTCTTTTTTGGGGCTCTGGGACATGACTGGAGAAATTATATGCCTTAAAAGGATTTTTCAGGAGATTGAAGGTGGGACATATTTAATTGGAATAGTTAACTTTCTTTTGGATCTCCAGATAAAGTCCGTAAAGTATCTTTCTGGCTAGGATGAGTAACCCAGCACAGATAAGTGAAAACCCTGCAAAGGATAACTGAAAATTGAGCACATTGATAAACAGAATTTACTAGTATATTCTCTACCTGATTATATATCTTTCTTGTTCTCCTTTCAGATTTAGTGGCATATATTCTTCAGTTCTAAATAAGCCTCTGTAGGAAGAATGATCCCCCCCCAAAAAAATATGTTTTACATCAGAGTTTAAAAGGAAGCCTGGATTACTGGTGAGTTTTAAATCTTTGCTGGGGGTTAGCAATTATATGATACAGTGGGACTCTCTAAGTATGTAATTTATTTGCTTAAGCAAAATTTATTATGTGCTTTCCATATCCATACAGTTTTAGATTCTCATTACTGTGTGATATGTGAAGAGTAAAAAGCCAATCTTACAAGCATTTAAATTCAAATTTGATAAGGGAAACTCATTCAGGTAACAGTTGGAAGATGATATCAAATCATATGTGGTAAATGACAGATGTAAGAAAAAAATCAGTATATTCTATAGGGATTTAATGGCTAGAGAAATTTTTCTAACATGAAATATTCTTGGAAAAATTATATAGGATGTTGGCTATAGACTGATTTTTAAGCAATGAATTTAATTACTACCATTTGAGATAAAGCATGATCACATTTGAGATTACATCAGGAAGTGTGCAAATATTCTGATGTGGAAATGATTAAGTCTTGTATGGTGGTATTAAGAAACCAACCTGGCTAGAATGGAGAGTGACTAGAAAAAAAATGTTAGTTGAAACAAAAAACATTCTCATTGAAAAGGGCTAGGCATATAGGCACGAGGAGTATTAAAAAATAGAGGCAATAAAATGAACCAAGTATATACTTAAGTTTTACATATAGAGGCAATAAAATGAACTAAGTATATACTTAAGTTTTACATGGTAGTTGCAGGTGTGTTGATGTTTTTGGTGCTTGTATTGACTGGATCAGTGACAAAAACAGAAGGGAAAGAGAAGTATAAAAGAAGAGAATGAATTCCAAGATATTCTGGAAGATAGTTAAAGCAAAGGGAAGAAAACTGGTTATATCAAAAGGTATTTTGAATTGTGTTTAAGGAATTATTTGTTAAAGTTTTATATTATTCTAACACCAGCTAAGAAGTAATGACAATATCCACTTTGATTATTTTATCACTTTTTTGTATTTTGAAAAATCAATATATTAATTTAAAAGAACATATTGAACAACCTAGAAATTAATTGTATAAATGGCACCACATGAATTTTTTAATGCCTTGGGGGATCATGTGGGTTATTAAAATATCCTTGCTTTATTTCTGCATGTAAATAACAGGAAAAATGCCCAGGTTTCCAGATTCCTGAATATTATTAGGCTTTATGTTTATGTGGATAAAGTGCAGAAACTTCTTTTAAAGATTCAGCTAAGGTGAGTAAATATAAAATTAGATGCAAACATAATTAAATAGAGAAATAGAAAGCATTCTGAGAATACAGTTTTTCTAAGCTTTGGATAGAAACAAAAGTATGTCCTTACTTTTCATTGTCACTTGATCAATGATTAAAGTGTTATAAGCCAAAAGAACTCTAGTCACTAACATTTTAAAAGCATTTACCAATTGTCTTAATTTCAGGTAGTTATTCCAATAGGTTTGGAAACATCTTAGGATCAATACTTGATATAAAGATGCCTAGGAGTAGTATTGTCCAGAGGAGTTACATGGATTATGTCCTACTGATTTAAAATGTATGTTTTTCTTTCAATAGGAACATTTAGAACCTGACCTGGGCTGATCTCAAGAAATACATTTATGGGGTTTATAAACAATAGCTGGTTTCAGCCACCCACTTTTCTTCTAATAGGTATTCCTGGAATGGAGGCTGTACAAATATGGATCTCTATCCCACTGTGTGTTATGTATGCAATTGCCCTCCTAGGGAACTTCACCATCCTCTTTGTTATCAAAACCATCTCCAGTCTCCATGAACCTCAGTACATCTTCCTGTCTATGTTGGCAGCCACAGATGTGGGTCTGTCTTTATCAACTCTACCTACAGTACTCAATGTCTTTCTCCTAAATCACAGAAAGATTGAGTTCTGCTCTTGCCTAGCACAGATGTTCTTCATCCATACCTTCTCCTCCATAGAGTCAGCCATTTTGCTGGCTATGGCCTTTGATCGTTTTGTAGCTATCCGAAACCCACTACAGTACACTGTGGTCTTAACCCCTCCTCGGATTATAGGGATGGGGCTTGCAGCCGTAGTCAGGGGTGTGGTTTTGATGGCACCCTTGCCAATACTACTCAACCAATTGTCCTTCTGCAAAGATACTGTTCTATCTCATTGTTACTGCTATCACCCTGATGTTATGAAGCTGGCCTGTGGCCCTGTCAGAGTCAACATCATCTATGGGTTATTCCTTGTCCTCTGCTCCTTTGGAGTTGACTCTCTGTTCATTGTCATTTCTTACATCCTGATTTTTAAAACAGTGCTGGGTATTGCATCCAAAGACGGCCAGCTCAAGGCACTTAATACTTGTGTTTCCCACATTTTCACTGTCTGCATTTTTTATGTGCCACTTATTGTGCTGGCTCTAATTCATAGGTTTGGTACATTCACATCTCCTCTTCTCCATGTCACCATGGCCAATCTCTTCCTCTTCTTGACCCCTGTCCTTAATCCCTTGGTTTATAGCCTAAAAACTAAACAGATAAGGTCTGCAGTACAGAAGATATGTAAGAACAGGAGGAACTGGCTCAAATAGTCAAGTATGGCCTTAGCTAAAACGATGCCCTGATTCTCCCTTTCCCTTTTATTTGTCATTTCCCCTCTGAGAAACATGTCATCATTTAACAGTATGGTTTATGAAGAGTTAAGGTACTATCTGTCAAGAGGATGATGGTATTTTTGTTATTGTCTTGACCCAATTCATCATCCCTAGTATTTCATGAGGAATCTTACTGAAATAATGTTAATGTCTCTTTTCTATTTAAGTATTTGAGTTTAAATAGCTAAGTGGTCACAATTAATTATGTGATAAAGGCTAAGTTACTAACACGTTTTAGAAAGCTTTCAGTTTTCCTATTCCTACCCTTCTCTCCAACCTCACTCAACTCCAGCTACAGATTGCCACTTTTCAAACTAGACGAGTCAATATATTTATACACATATATGCCAGCCTTTACCTTACTCTAACTTTTTTACCAATTCCCTAATTTCAAATTTCAACACCAATCTTAAACAAAATTTTCTTCATTATGAATGTTCTTGATATCTTAGTAGAATTGGTACTTCCCATTAGCCTTTAATATACTCAATAGATGATTTTATTATAACACAGCAATGTTTTACTAATATCTTCATGTCTATGTTTCTCAATTAAAAATTATTGTGAGAGGCACTGTGTTGCTTTCTTCTGAATCTCTGATATATACTCTATTCAGTAAATCTAATTTCCTTCTTCAATAAACAAATGAATATTTATGGACATAGATAATTGCATTTATTAGTTACAACTCTTGTTACCTGCTAACAAAACTACTGTTTAATGGCAATCAAAGACCATGTCTATTGTCTTTGCCATTGCATCTTCATTACCTTATGAAATATCTGTAAGACTGTTTATAATAAATACATATTAATGAATAAATGGATAGATTAATAAATATATCAACTGAGAGATAACACTAGTAATATGCTATACCTGTGAAAGTGTTATTTTTGCACATTAATATGTAACTAAAGCAAGTGATAGAAATCTTTAAAATACTTTATTCTAGGAAGAGAGAAAGAAATTGTTATTTAGTGTCGATCTCAAGCTCCAAACATTAACTACATTACTAAAATTATCCTTTCTTTTTCTTAAAATATTTTTATTGATTTCAGAGAGGAGAGGAGAGGGAGAGAGAGATAGAAACATCAATGATGAAATAAAATCATTGATTGGCTGCCTCCCACATGCCCCCTACTGGGGATTGAACCTGCAACTCGGGCATGTGCCCTTGACCAGAATTGAACCTGGGACCCTTCAGTCCACAGACTGGCACTCTATTCACTGAGCCAAACTTGCTAGGGCTAAAATTATTCTTTCTTAAATCAAGGGAAGTGTTTTATTAGTTCCATTTATTTATTTATTTATTTTTTCCATCACCATTTATTCCCCTATATCCTCTTTTATCTCCATCTACCTCCTCCTCCTCCACAATCACCACATTGTTGTTCATGTCCATGAGCTGTTTTATTAGCTCCACTCTATTTATTTTTTAAAATATAGTTTTATTGATTTCAGAGAGGAAGGTAGAGAGAGAGAGAGATAGAAACATCAATGATGAGAGAGAATCAATGATGAGAGAGAATCAATGATTGGCTGCCTCTTGCACACCCCCTACTGAGGATCAAGCCCGCAATCTGGGCCTGTGCTCTTGACTGGGATCAAACCTGGGACTTTTCAGTCTGCAGGCCTATGCTCTCTCCACTGAACCAAATCAGGGTTTTAGCTCCACTTTACAAGAAAGGAGACAGTTAAAGATACCAAATACTTGGTCAGTATCTCCCTAATCAAAAATGATTGGGTTCCAGATTAAAAACATCAGATTTTATGTATAAGAATACATACATTTTGATAAATCTGACTTTCCCCCACCCTGATATGAGATTTAGATATATATAAATGCATAGGTGTCCTTGAATCTCATTTACTTAATTAATTATCATATTTAACCTAATTTTATTTATTTCATGACTACAAACCCTGAGGTCTAAGAAGAAATTTGCCAAAATGTGTAGCTTTATGACAATATGAAAGGGCAGTTCAGCTGATCTTTGAACAATTCAGGGGTTGAAGACAATGACTACACGTGTAGTTTGAAAATCCATATGTAACTTTTGACATAACCTCAAAACTTAACTACTAATAGCATGCTGTTTACCAGAAGCCTTACCAGTAACATACAGTTGACTAACACATATATTTTCTAGTAGCCCTGCACACGAATCCGTGTTCCAGTAGCTCTCTGCCGCCCTCCTATAGGGCAGTTGGGGCAACCAGGCTGGAAGGGCAGGGCTGCTGGGGGTGAGATCAAGCTGGCAGGGGAGGGCAGTTAGGGGCTATCAGGAAGGCAGAGGCAATTAAGGGTGAGATCAGGCCCACCCCACTCCTCCTCCTCATAGCTTGCTTCCCTGCCCCCTCTTGTAGCTCTCCACTGCCTGCTTGTAGTTCGCTGCCCCACCCTCCTGCAGATCCGTGATCTGGTCATTACGCTGTCAGTTGTTATGCCTCATGGCATAACAGATAATTAGCATATTCCTCTTTAATTATATAGGATTTTATACTAGTGGCCCAGTGCATGAAATTCATGCATGGTGGGGGAAAGGGTTCCCTCAGCCCAGCCTGCACCCTCTCCAATTGGGGACATCCCTCTCACAATCTAGGACTGCTAGCTCCTAATTGCTTACCTGCCTGCCTGCCTGATCACCCCTAATTGCCTCTGCCTGCCTGCCTTATTGCCCCTAACCCCTCTGCCTGCCTGCCTTATTGTCCCTAACCCCTCTGCCTTCCTGCCTGAACTCACCCCCAATGGCTTTCCCCTGCCAGCCTGATCTCACCCCCAACTGCCCTCCCCTGCTGGCCTGATCTTGCCCCCAACTGCCCTCCCCTGCTGGCCTGATCTCGCCCCCAACTGCCCTCTCCTGCTGGCCTGATCTCACCCCTAACTGCTCTCCTCTGCCAGCCTAATCGCCCCTAACTGCCTCTGCCTGCCTGATCACCCCTAACTGCCCTCCCCTGCTGGCCTGATCTCGCCCCCAACTACCCTCCCCTGCTGGCCTGATCTCACCCTTAATTGCCTCTGCCTTCCTGATAGCCCCTAACTGCCCTCCCCTGCCAGCTTGATCTCACCCCCAGCAGCCCTGCCCTGCCAGCCTGGTTGCCCCCAACTGCCCTCCCCTGCTGGCCTGATTGCCCCTAACCCCCTGCCAGCCTGATCTTACCCCCAACTGCCCTCTCCTACCAGCCTGATCACCCCTAACTGCCTCTGCCTCAACCCCCACCACCATGGCTTTGTCACGAAGGAAGTTGGACATCAAGAAGATGGACAGTTGACCTGGTCTAATTAGCATATTACCCTTTTATTAGTATAGGTAGTTAATATAGGATAGAATTACTTAAATGGGGGGTGGGGGAACCTTTTGCAGCAGGAGGAGATGCTCTTTGCAGACAAAAATACATAATCCCTATATCTGGACTGATAGCCAGCCGCATGCACTATAATGCCAAATGGGTCATTAAAAATTAAACCATTTTCTCACACCTTACACCAAACAGCTGTTGCCCTTAAAACCCCTTCTCAGCCCCCACCTTAGGTTCTGCCTTCACAGTTCACCCATATTAGGTTCTGATTGGTTGGTTTCTATGCCAGTCAGCGTCAGAAGCTCCGCCTCCTAGGCAGTCATTGGCTCCTCGCAGTTCACCCAGATTTGGTTTTGATTAGTCAGTTTCTATGCCAGTCAGCATCTCTGGGCCTATCTCTGGGCCTCATCAGAGAGGCAGGGCTGATCAACAGCTACCCCAGGCTGCTGGTGAACAGGCTGAACTGCTGATCTCTTGGAGAGAGAGAGGCATGGCTGCTGGCAAGGCTCCGAGAGAGAGAGAGAGAGAGAGAGAGAGAGAGAGAGAGAGTCTGATCTGCAGCTGCGGTAGCCACTGATCAGCCCCATCTCTCTCTCTCCCCAAGAGGTCAGCAGTTCAGCCTGCTTGCCAATCCCCACCCACCAGAGCCTGCTGATTGAACAACCCAGTGTTTGATCAAGCCTTCAGTCATTACGGACCCTGGGTTTTTATATATTAGGATGTATTATCTATATACATAAAAGCCTAAGTGACCGTCGCAACCGAAACAACCAAACAGACGACCAAACAGGCTATGTGGGGTGACCAGGCCAGCAGGGAGGCTAGTGAGGGACAACCAAACAACTAAGCAGTGGGCTGCGTGGGGTGACCAGGTCCACAGGGGGGGGGGGTAATTAGGGATGACCAGGCCGGCAGGGGGGCAGTAAGGGGTGACCAGGCCAGCGGGGGTGGAGTTAGGGGTGACCAGGCCAGTGGGGGGGGTAAAGTTGGGGGTGACCAGGCCATCATGGGGGACAGTTAGGGGTGATCAGGCAGGCAGGCAGGTAAGCAGTTAGGAGCCAGTGGTCCACGATTATGAGAGGGTGCAGGCTGGGCTGAGGGGAGCCCCCCTCCCCAATGCATAAATTTCGTGCACCGGACCTCTAGTCTATATATGTATAAATGCAGTGACCGTAATGACCGAAGGCTCGACCTAACACCAGAAGTCAGTCCTGCAGTCAGTGCTGGGTTGTCGTGGTGGCCCAGCATTGACTGCTGCCACTGCAGGCATGGTGACCCAGCACTGACTACTGAGGGGGTTTGGATCAGGCCCAGAGAGAGGCCTAGAGAGAGAAGCAGGGTCTGATCCATAGCCTCTGTGGCAGCTGTTGATCATACCTTGCCTCTTTCTTTCTCTCCGGGATTGGCCAGCAGCGTGCCTCTCTTTCTCTCTGGGCCTCCACGGGGGCTGCTGATCAGCCCTGCTTCTCTGATCAGGCCCAGAGATAGGCCCAGAGATGCTGTCTGGCATAGAAACCTACCAATCAGAACCAAATCTGGGTGAACTGCGAGGAGCCAATGGCTGCCTAGTAAGATTTCTATATGAACAACATTCAATTATACCAATTTAACTTAAGGTGAGTAGAGCATCTCTTTTCATTTGACTATTCTTCCTGTTAAACTCATTAATGGTACCATACCAAATAAATTTAAATATTTCCAGTCCTTCTCTTTTTATAAGATGAAAAAACAAATTATTATGATTTTTAGTGGTCTTCTGGGAAATCTCAAAGACTATTTAAAGTAAAGGTATCCAAAATCGAGGTATAATTAAATGTTTATATTTTATTTTAGTTTTAGGGTTCAATTTTGGGAGGCAAAAGTCAAAAATTCAAATTATTTGAATATTAAAGATAGGATTATAGGTACCTGAAAAGCAATACTTATTTATAAATATTACCTTGCTATAATTACACTTTCTACTCTCCAGCTTTGTATTAAACTTAAAAAATATCAACTTGCATCCCTATGCTAATTTCAAGTCACAAGAGGGAGAAAAATGGACCTCAGATCTTTCCAGGCCTTGTAATTTTCATTATTTGACTTATTTAGTGGTTTCTTGAAAGGCCCCAATTACAAGGTAGGCTCAAGTTCCTGCAGTACAAAATATTTGTCTCAGATGGTTGGGGTGAAGAGTGGTGTATGTTGAAAAACGTTACAATCAAGTGTTTTGATTTGGCCACTACTTTAGATGATAAATTTCTGTTGTTTATAAATTATCAAGTCTACTGGTAGTCTGTTACAACAGCCTAAATGGGTGAAGACATACACATGGCCAATAGGTATAGATGAGGATGCTCACTAATCACTGGGGAAATGAAAATTCACATCACAATGAGATATCACCTCATACTTGTTAGGATGGCTATTATCAAAGATAAGTGTTAGCAAGAAAGTGAAGAAATTTGAATCTTTGTACACTGTTGGTGGGAATGTATATGCTTTAAATGCTATGGGAAAAGTTATGGAGGTTTCTCAAAAATATAACTGAAACTACCATATGTTTCAGCAATTACTACTTATGGATTAAAAAAAAGTATATATATATATATATATATATATATATATATATATATATATATATATATGACTTGAGGATACATCCAGCCTCTTGTTTTTTAATCAAAGAGATTTAAAGAGACATCTCCCCTCTCATGTTATTGCAGCATTGCAACATTGTTTACAAAATAGCCAAGACATTGAAACAACCCAAATGTCTATTGACAGTTAAACAGACAAAAAACATGTAGTGTATGCACACAATGAAATATTATTCAGCCTTAAGAAAAGAAGGAAATTCTGCCATTTGCAACAACACGGATGAACCTGGTGAACATTGCATTAAATTAAATAGTCCAGTCCTAGAAGAACAAATACTGTATGATTCCACTTATGTGAGGTACCTAAAACAGTCAGACTCAAAGCAGAGAATAGAATGGTGGTCACCAGGCCTTAGGGGAAAGGAAAAATGGGCCATTGCCATACATTGTTGTGTCTGTGTAAGATAGTGATATGCTTGGAGGATGAAGGATGATAGCAGGAAAGCAAATATAGTTTATCATTTCTGAATACTGAAGTAATTTACACATACACTAAGTAGTGATTTATGTCTGAAACATTGATAAATTGAAGTTATATTAAAATTTAATGAGCCTTTGGTGAAATAAATTTTTTAGAATTCCCAACATTTATTATAAAAAAATATGAATGATACCAATGAGAATATGAATGATTTCAGACATATATAAATAATTTTTAAAATTGATTTTGGACAGATTTGAATTCATGCCAAGACTTGTGAAATTCTGTGTTGATTGGTTTGATTTTTTATTCACCTGATGCAAAAACAGCCTCAGAACTTAGGCCATTTGGGGATCATTTCTAAGAAGTAAAAAGGATTAATGAGAACTCTCAATTCAAGCGGAGATGGAATCTCAGGAGACTCCTATTTTCAAGGGAAAGCTCCATGAATAATAATAAAGTAACTCAAATCAGGTCACCGACGTTTTTATCTTGGACATAGATAAGAAAGCTGCCTTTGCATGATTTTAGCAACTATGCTGCCTTAAGATGCCAGGTGAGAATGAAAACAAGGTTTTACATGAGTTGAATTTGAAATAGAACAAATTTTAGAGACTTGTAATAAATTAGTGAGTAGGGAAAGTGTAGCCTGTAATACAAGGAATCATAAGGCCTACAGAATGTTTCTCTTTCTGAAAGTAGCCTTTAAAAAAAAAAAAAAAAAAAACTGATATGTTTGGACAATGACACTGAACCACGCAGAGAAAGTGGGCTTAAAGTATTCCTGAATCAAATAAAAAGAGAACTATCCTTGCCTATGAGAACATTGAACATGAGATTTAGCTACATCTCTGAACAGGAAACACATACTCTGAAAATGACAGAGAACTCCTGGATGAGAAAAGGCACTATAAAGAAATCTGGCAGCAGACACTTAACTCTAAGAGGCCCCATGATTAGAGGAGGCAGAATATGCTCCTATGAAATAAAAATGAGTTTTCTACATATTCTTCCATCTGCCCTGTCCCAGCATAATTCTAAATATATTTTTTAAATGTGATTATAATACTGCTGGGACTAATTTTAACTTTATTTCTCATTCTTTTTGTATTAGATAGCAGGTAGGGTATTAATTAATCATGTCTGAAAGTCTCACCCAAATGACCCAGACTGAGACTTTGACAAATTAAATAGTATACCAAGTGAAAGCCAAAAGCAGTGGGCAGGGTCCTAAGCTTCTCATCTTTAATAGGAGGGCAAGGAGAGTGTAAGGCTTGGAAGAAAAGTCATTTAAATTTTTATTGCTTTCTTTGGTAATATTCCCTTATCAAGAATTGGACACAAGTGAAATTTTTAGTAAATCATCTAGGAAATACTTAGGCTATCACAGGTAGAGTCTGTCTGTCCCATGCAGACAATAAAGATTTCGAAGTGCAAATTTCATAAGGCTCACACACACAATACCAGCAATGATGTTAGTGAGTGAGAATGGTGACAAGTCATGACGAATAGTTTACACAAGAGTTTATTGTTAATGGGGATGACTTCACAGGGATGTGAAGAGTGTGTATGGAATGCCTATGTAGATTCATTGTAAAACATAAGTATAAATTAAATGGTAGAAAATAATTAAAATGTACCCAAAATATGAAACCAAAATTTTATTATTAAAGTAACAGAATTATGTCAAATGTATATAACAAATGTATATAAAATGTTTTCTAAATTATTATTTTAACTTTCTATATCCATCTCTTTGCATAAAAAGCAGATCAGTGCATGCTATTAATCACTAGTCTAACATGTATCATTGTTGACCAAGGCAGAGAAATTTCATAGAATAGTGTGCTACTGTAATGATAAGGCAAAGTGTGAATCTATCTTATTTTATTGAGGATTTTAGTACTCAGTTTAAAATACCATTATACCATTTGTATGACTTAGGTAATTGCAACCTAAATGTCCATTGATAGATGTATGTATAAAGAAAATATTGCATATGCATAAAATGAAATATTCTTCAGCTTTAAAAAGAAAGGAAATACTGTCATTTGCAACAACATGGATGAACCTGGAAGTCATTAGACTAGTTAAAATAAACCAGATGCAGAAGGACAAATACTACCTGGTATAACTTATACAGTGAATCTAAAATAGTCAAACTCATGAAAGTAGATAGTAGACTTTTTTTTTCCTTTCAATTAGCTAGCATATTTGGAGAATTTGACCAACAGGATAGGTATTTTGTAGTTTAGAATCAAAATTTATATATGAGCATTTTACAAATAAGATCAGTATTAAAGTTTTCATAAGGTTAGGAATCATTTATTCCAAGGTATAGCACTAAGAGTGTAAAAAAAAAAAGTAATTTTTAACATTTGCTTTTGGAACAATGAATTTCCTTTTAGGAAAGGCATGCTACCCTGGCATCATGCATTATGAAAATAGTACAAACTCCATATTCTCCACCTTCCTGGTGACAGGCATACCTGGGCTGGAGGCTGTGTACATCTGGATCTCCATTCCCTTCTCTTTCATGTTCTTCATTACCTTAGTGGCCAACATGACCATCATTGCAATTATCTGGCGAGAACAGACCCTCCACGTGCCTATGTACCTCTTCTTGGCCATGCTAGCAGCTTCTGATCTGGGTCTGTCCCTCTTCACCTTCCCCACAATGCTGAGGATCTTCTGGCTGGATGCTCGTGAGATCACCTTCTCAGCTTGCTTTACCCAAATGTTTTTTATCCACACCTTCCAGGATTTTGAGTCAGCTGTCATACTGGCAATGGCTTTTGATCGCTATGTGGCCATTTCTTATCCACTACAGTATTCCTCCATCCTTACCCATAGTGTAATTGCCAAGATAGCTTTGGCCATTACTGTGCGAACCTTCACTATACAGGTACCCCTTCCTATCCTCTTGAGAAGGCTGTGTTTTTGTCGCTCCAATGTACTTTCTCATTCGTACTGTCTGCATCCTGATATCCTAAAGCTCTCCTGCTCCAACACAAGAATAAATAGCATATTTGGACTCTTAGTGCTGCTATCCACTATGGGGCTTGATTTTCTCCTCATTCTTTTTTCATACATTCTGATCCTAAAAACTGTACTAAGCATTGCATCCCATGGTGGCCGCCTCAAGGCTCTCAACACCTGTATTTCCCACCTCTGTGCTGTGATCCTCTTCTTCACACCCATGATCTGCCTGTCTATACTGCACCGCTTTGGCCCAAAACTTCCCTCACACATTTATGTGACCCTGGCCAACATGCACTTTCTCATTCCACCTGTGATGAACCCCATTGTGTATGTGGTGAAAACCAAGCTAATACAAGATAAGATTCTGAAACTCTTTATCAAAAAAGGATCAGGAAAATCCAGAGTCACATTTATAACATGAGTGAGCGCTATCCTAAGAATGCTTCATGAAATGAAGAACTTGCTACTATTCCAAATGCCCACAGAGATTCTGTTTGACCACTGACGGTTCTGAATAATATGGGATGTAAGCCTGGAAACTATTTCTTTTTTATGATTTGAATTGATATATATTGAATAATAAAAAGTATTCAGTAAAATAAAAATTTTAAATAATGAACTAGCTTCATTATTTCTTAGTCCAATGATTCATATATTATGGTCAGAGAAGTTTGTGATCTTATAGTTCATTTTTCACAAAGTAAATTACTACTTGTTATCATCTGTATATGTATCACCCTTGATAGACTGATATTTATTTACTGAATACCTACTATATTTTTTACTTTTTGAGGTAATGGAGATAACTTAAACAAAGTTCTCGCCTTCACAGTGGTTTGTTTTCTTGATGATATTGTTGTCAAAGTAAGGAACAACAGGTAAAAAACAAACAAATGAATATCTAATACTGAAAAGAACTATAAAGCCATGAAACAATGTCAACAATCTCTACCTAAATCTGTACCAACCTTGTCCTGGCCAAGTGCTCAGTTGGTTGGAGCATCGTTCAATACACTGAAATGTTGCGGGTTTGATTCCTGGTCAAAGCACATACCCAGTTTTTGGGTTTGATTCCCAGGAAGGGGTGTATGGGAGGCAATCAATCAATGTCTCTCTCTCTCTCTCTCTCTCTCTCTCTCACACACACACACACACACACACACACACACACACACACACACAATTAATAAACATATCCTTGGGTGAGGAATAAAAATAAAATTGTACCAACATTTCTATTGCCAGACTCTAAATCTCTAGCATAATGTTCTTTCACACATGCTCACACCTTGACTTCAGAGCCTCTGGACTTTGGCCTTGAGATCGCTAATCCTGGTCCTTGGAACATTCACCTTGTCTAAGTCTATGGCAACATTGTTAATTCATTGTCTTTCATAGTCACTATGGACCACACATACTCCAGGAAATGCTCCATCAATACTCATTCTTTCTTGTTGTTTTTGTTTTGTTTTGTTTTGTTTGTTTTTTGGGGGGTGGGGCTTGTTTTTACTTTTTAACTCTAAACTTATTTTGGAATCAATTTTAAAAATTTTCTATTTTCTACTCTTACACCTGTACTTTTTATTTCTAATTAAGAAAACAATAGATTTTTAAATTGTAATAACTACATAATAATGGTCTTTATTGCTTTGGTCTTTCAGTGACTGAATGTATATTTTTGAAACACTTGGTGTTTCCACAATCCACAGCTACAATTTCATATGTTCACAACTATTTCCCAGTTACTTACACCTCACAGCATACACTCTATTCACTTTTACATACATAAAGAAATTTATTTCTATATATGCCATAAAAAAGAAATTATAACCTCCTTTATTCAAAGAAGATAAGTTTCTTTTAATATAATCAGAGATGTTCAATTTGCCCTGCATCCATTTGCCAGGGCCAGCCTGACAGGTTGAACTGGGCTGAGGTAGGGAGGTGGGAATTGAGAAAAGAAAGAAAGACAGGAGAGCGGGATCAGGGGGACTACAGGTTATCGAGAGACTGCAGCAAGTTTATTAACTGCGTAATGCCTTTTATACACAAAACACTGAATAGGAGGTCTACCAAGAGGAATGTATTCTTTGTTCCTCTTAATCTCTAAGGGAGAGACAGAGCAGAAGGACAAATTCTCAGTACAGCAAATCTCAGTAAATAGTTACAGACTTCTTGGTAAGCTATGAAAGGTTGCTCTCATTCTACTGATAACCACCATCCAAACAAGCCTGGGAAAACTGTGTGGGTAGGAGACAGCCTTGCTAGTCCCTTCAGGTGCAAGGACCGTGTCAGCTTACACCTGGTCTCCAACATCCATTCTCTGTTTCTCTTTTTTTATATATATACTACAGGCCCGGTGCACGAAATTTGTGCACAGGTCAGAGAAGGGTGTCCCTCAGCCCAGCCTGCACCCTCTCCAATCTGGGATCCCATGAGGGAAGTCCAACTGCCCATTTAGGCCCGATCCCTCCTGGTGGGATCGGGCCTAAACGGGCAGTTGGACATCCCTCTCACAATCCAGGACTGCTGGCTCCCAACTGCTTGCCTGCCTGCCTTCCTGATTGCCCTTAACCGCTTCTGCCTGCCAGCCTGATCACCCTCTAACCACTCCCCTGCCAGCCTGATTGATGCCTAACTGCTCCCCTGCCAGCCTGCTTGCCCCTAACTGCCCTCCCCTGCAGGCCTGGTCACCCCTAACTGCTCTCCCCTGCAGGCCTGGGTCCCCCCTAACTGCCCTTCCCTGCAGGCCTGGTCACCCCCAACTTTCCTCCTCTGCCGGCCTGGTCACCCCTAACTGCCCTCCTCTGCAGGCTTTATCGCCCCTAACTGCCCTCCCTTGCAGGCCTGGTCCCTCCCAACTGCTCTCCCCTGCTGGCCATCTTCTGGTGGCCATCTTGTGTCCACATGGGGGCAGGATCTTTGACCACATGGGGGCAGCCATCTTGTGTATTGGAGTAATGGTCAATCTGCATACTACTCTTTTATTAGATAGGATAGAGGCCTGGTGCATGGGTGGGGGCCAGCTGGTTTGCCCTGAAGGGTGTCCCAGATCAGGGTGGGGGTTCCCTTGGGGATGGAGCGGCCTGGGTGAAGGGCCTGTGGTGGTTTGCAGGCTGGCCACGCCCCCCAGCAACCCAAGAGGAGGCCCTGGTATCTGGGATTTATTTATCTTCTACAATTGAAATTTTCTAGCCTGGAGCAGAGCCAAGCCTTCTGCTGGCTCCGTGGCGGCAGCCATTTCTGTTGGGATTTATTTATCTTCTATAATTGAAACTTTGTAGTGGAGGCCAAGGCAGGCCAGAGCTTCAGAAGCTTGGCTTCCTACATCACCAGGGGCAACCCTAGCCTCCTACTCTCTCCAGCTCCGTGGCTGCCACCATTTTTGTTGGGATTTATTTACTTTCTATAATTGAAACTTTGTAGCCTGGAGTGGGCCAGTCAGGGTGTGCAGAAAGCTTGGCTTCCTCCATCACTGGGGAAACTCAAGCCTCCCTCCTGCTCTCTCTGTGGCTGCAGCCATCTTGGTTGTGTTAATTTGCATACTTGCTCCTGATTGGCTGGTGGGCGTGGCTTGTGGGTGTAGCAGAGTGGTGGTTAATTTGCATGTTACTCTTTTATTAGATAGGATTATCATTATTAGAAAATATTTCAAGCATTACCTTTTGTGACAGCATGGATGGACCTGGAGAGTATTATGCTAAGTGAAATAAGCCAGTCAGAGAAAGACATGTATCACATTACTTCACTTATATGTGAGATCTAATGAACAAAATAGACTAATGAACAAAGTGGAGACAAACTCATGGATACAGAGAACAGATTGATAGTTGTCAGAGGGGAAGGGTTCAGGGCTGGGTGAGATAGGTGAAAGGATTAAGCAAAGGAAAAAAGAAAGATTAATGGACACAGACTACAGTTTGGTGATTGCCAGAGTGAAGAGGGAATTGAGGGGGTAGAAGAAGATAAAGAGAGGATAAATGGTGATGAAAGGAGACTTGACTTGGGTAGCAAATGTACAATGCCATATACAGATGATGCATGGTAGAATTGTAAAAAAAGAAACAAAAATAAAAATAAATAAATAATATTTTAGGCATCCCAAAGATGCAGAAAATAATACAACAAACATGCATATATTTTTCTCTTAATTCTATCTAATTATAAAATATTTTGTCACAATTGCATTAGTTTATTACATACTACAAATTATATCTAATAAAGGCAAAGACTTTTTGTATCTCTCTGAATCACAGACTTCCAACTCAATCCCAAAAGTCACCACACACATTTGAGTTTTGTGTTTATCTTTCCCTTCCTTGTTTTCTATTTAATGTTATAATAAGCATAAGAAGGGTGGGGCAAAAGTAGGCTTACAGTTGTGAGTATGCAAAACACAGAGTTTTTTCTTGAATTGTTTATTAATTACTCACAAAATTCATGTACTCGGGGGAGGGGGGGTTCCCTCAGCCCAGCCCACACCCTCTCATACTCCGAGCCCTCGGGGAATGTCCAACTGCCGTGGAGCCCTTTGAGAGTGCACTGACCACCAGCGGGCAGCTCCTGCATTGAGTGTCTGCCCTCTGGTGGTCAGTGCACATCATAGCAACCAGTCATTCCACCATCAGGCCGAAACCTGCTCTCTGACATCCCCTGAGGGGTCCCAGATTGCGAAAGTGTGCAGGCCAGGCTGAGGGATCCCACTGGTGCATGATTGTCCCAGGGAGGGACACAGGAGGTTGGCCAGCCAGGGAGGGACTATGGGAGGGCTCCGAGGCATGTCCAGCTATCTCACTCAGTCCCAATCAGCCAGACCCCAGCAGCAAGCTAACCTACCAGTCAGAGCATCTGCCCCCGGTGGTCAGTGCACATCATAGTGACTGGTCGACCGGCTGACTATCTGTCCCCTGGTGGTCAGTGCACATTATAGCAAGCAGTTGAGCGGCCTTAGCATATCATTAGCATATTACGCTTTGATTGGTTGAATGGAGGACCAGATGACTGGACACTTAGCATATCAGGCTTTTATTATATAGGATTGCATTACTTTCCATAAGAACAACTATAAACCTACTTTTGCCCCACCCTGTATATGCTATATTGCAGTATTTTTAATTTGCATTAAAAATTTAATTAAAATCAAGAATTTTTTAGTCCCAGTGCATTTTTTTTTAATTTACCCATATTCTTATATGTAGCCTGAAAACATTCATTTTCACTGTTGTAAACACTCCTCTGATGTTCAGGAGATAAAAAGGTGCACCAGAGATTCAGTTCTCCGGTTAGCCCTGCCTCTTTTTCTACTCTACACATTACCATTACTGGGATTAAAAAGATTTCTAGAACTCTACATATTCTTGCTATATCTATGACATCCTCAGTCTTAATCCTAATCTCTGCATGAGAACTATTAAAGTAATTTCATTACACCTCCTATTCCTAATTATGAGATTTTCATCTTATCCCTTTACTTTAATCCCCATATAGCTGCATAAAATTGCTTTTGACCTATATTCTGCTTTTTCAACAAATTATTTTCCTCTCTCTTCTTAAAGCTTTATTTCTTCCTTTTGGAGGCTTGATATTGGCCCATCAATTATCTGCACATCTTAATCTGTGAATATATTACCTTACTTGGCAATAGAAACCTTGTAAGTGTGATTAAGTTAAGGAGATCTTAACATTGGAAGATTATCCTGAATTTTCTGAGTGTGCCTGATGCAGTCACAAAGTCCTTGCAAGGGAAAGGCAAGAAGTCAGAAAGGAGCGGAGATACAATATTGATGGTGCTGAAGATACAGAAATAGGGCCAGGAGCCAAGCTGGAAAAGGCAAATCAATAGATTTTTCCCCATAGCCTCCAGAAAAAACCTCTCAAGAGACACCTGGATATTAGCCTAGTATGACTCATTTTGGACATTTAATCTCCTGAACTATAAAATAACATTATTGTGTTATTTTAAGTCACTGAGTTTGTGGTAATCTGTTTCAGCAACTATAGAAAATTAATACATCTCCCTTACTAAACATAATTCACTATACTTCCTTAGCTAAAAATAAATTTATCCAGCCATTCCTTCTCCACCAGCTGCTTTAAAACAGCTTAAAAAACATTTAAGACTTTCTGTTCATAAAATGAACTCTTACTAACCATATGGCTGTCAGTAGGTACTTAATTTATTTTTTCTTCTTTATTTCCACTTGGAAAAAGTAATGAACATTCATTATCTTCCTCTTGCCAAAATTTTTAAAGATTTATTGTGCTGAAATATAAAACATATACAGAAAACTGCATGGAAATAAATGTGTAATTTAACACATTTTTGTAAAATGGACATCCATGTAAATATCACCTAAGTAAAGAAATAAAATTATTGATGCCCAATTTTTTTCTGCAGCCTTACCTGAACATGACCTTACTATCACCACTATGTTAAACCAGTATTCTGATTTTTACAGTGTTTACTTCATTGTTTTTCTTTACATTGTGACTATTTATACATCCCCAAACAACACAGTTTACTTGTAATTAAACTAAACTAAACATTGTTTTCTCTTCAACTCCATTATAACCTAATTTTGCCTCTACTATTCCATTGAAATTGCTTGGGCAAGGTCATTCTAATTAACTCTAAATTACTAAATCATATTATTTATTTCAAATTCTGTCTCCTCATCACTGATTTTTCATCTATAATTGAAACAGTTGATTGCTCACTTATCATTGAATATTCGTACTTTGTAGGTTTCTCTTGCACCTCTGTATTTTCTGATCTCTCCAGCTAATTTTACTCATTGCATTTTCTAGCTTTACTTCTGATGTCAACCCGCTGGATATAAATGTTGCCCTCCTCAATCTCAAGCTGAATGTCCTGAACTCCAGACAGGTTCATACCTCCCTCTGGATAATTCCCTTTGTATGCTATATGGAAACCTTAAACTCAACTAGTCCAAAATAGAACTTGGAATAGAATATCAGGAAAGTCTCCTGCTCCATTCTCAACTGCTGCTTCTTCCTGCTGTGATGTTTGCATCTCCATTTGTGTCCTCATTCCAGCCAAAAATATGAACTATGTCAGGAATGCTCCTTACTTCCCTTTACTCATAATATCTAATCATTTACCAATAAGGTAGATTTTACTTTATTAGCATTTTCCCAACAGCCCCCACTTTTACATTTCCACTGCTCCTGACTCAGCTTAGAACTTAATAATTAAATAAATTACTTTGGCATTCTGCTAGTTGTCTTCCCTGCCTTCATTCTCAAACAACTCCAAACAGAACTGAAACTAGCTTTCAGAATCTAACATAATTATGTTGCACAAACTTGTTTATGCCTTTTCATTGATTCTCTTCATTTTTGGGTTAGTCTCTGCTCACAACTACCACAATTATTCTTTGATGATTTTCTGGCTCATTTTTTTAAATTTCTGATTATAGGCTCCATGCCCTAAAGCAAGTAACACTTCCTATTTAACACTTATTGCACCTCTAGCAAGTTATTCCAGTCATTCCAGATATACTTTCTTCCTTAAATATTTCCTTATTATTTAAGGGCCCATATATAGTGCCCACTTTATTTTGAATTGATAATTCCACACTCTCTTGTTATTTTCTGACACCTAGAATTAGGATTATTTTTAGGCCACATTAGAAGCTAGTCATATTTCACATATGCTGAATGAAAACATTTCTAACTCATGTCCATTGAGGTCATGGCATACTTCTGAAAATGCAGTAAAGCTCCTACCAGAAAAGAGTTACTGCAGCAGATATCTTTACTCCAGTTTTGCTTATTTCTGTAGCTAATGTTCATGGCTGTCTTCTTGACCAAACCTTGAGAACTAATCCAGAATATTTACACATTTACTGAGCAATAATGTTACTATCTGTGCCCAAAGCAGTAGGTCTACATGAACCAGGTGGGTAGCATGTGTAAGATAAACATGGAGTTTATTCTATGTACCTGTTGCTTGATCTGAGGTCTACACATACTTATAAGATGACAGATATGAGCCTATGTGACCAGCTCCATTTTAAGAACTCTGGATTCCAAAACTCAAGCAGGCTTCCCTACATAAACATCTCTCATGTGTCTCTGAGGTTTGCAGCTAGAGAGACCCTTGCAGAGAAGAAATGTTGGGAAGCCTGTATGTGACCTCTCTTGCCTTTACCTACGTTTAATTTTTCCTGCTGTACTTTCACGGTGTCCTTTGCTATACCAAATCTCAGCCATGAGGATAATTTTACTGAGTTGTGTGAGTGCTTCAAGTGAATCACTGAACTAGCAATTGGTTGTGTACCCAAGATGGTTCCTCTACCTCATTACTAACTTGGTTCTACCTCAATTTTCCAGGCCATTCCTACCCAGCTCCATACATATTGCAAACAGTAGTTGTATCCTGTATCACTCTCTCCTCAGCTTATAAACAAAATCCAGGCCCATTTTACATGCTCCTGGTGAATCTTTTTAATCTCCCCCACCACTTATAATCATTCCCCCAGTGAATATGAAGAACTCACTTTGAAGAGAGAGGAAGAGAAGGGACAACAGCAGTAAAAAGTAAGCTCTATGTTATTGTAACAAAAACCAATTAGTGCAAAATGAATTTATCCTGGAGGAAATCTATTAATATTATCACTCATGGAAATAGTGCTGTAGATTCTGTTCTTACTCCCCACCCCCTAAGATATTTATAATTTAAGGGGAAAGGCTGGATTTGGAGGAGGGATGTTGGAGGATATAAAGGATTGTATGTCCTGGAAATAGAAATATGATGAAAGATGTTCCTGGAACCAAAATAGCTATGATCTATTTGATGATTTCTATCTCTAAGCAGCTAAAAAGGTCTTAGGCTGGGTAGAGAAGAAAGAAAACCTGAAGCACAACAGGCTGCATGTTCTAAGCTTATAGTATTCTAGTAATCAACTGCAGATCTGGCAAAGACCTACAAGGATTAACAATAGACAGCTCTGTCTGGCACATGCTCATTTAATGCTTCTTTGAAAGACCATACCACAGGGACTGGATGTGAGCCTCCAGGGAGAGCCAGAACTAATATTTTATAAACCTGCTCTCTTAGCACTACATTCAAGCCAGGGAGCCTCACGAGGCCTCAGCTGCCCCACAACCCACAGAAATTGAATCTCTGACCTGGGGTCTGGTGAGTGATAGAAACATCTCGGGCTATAGTAGGTCAAATCATGTTGCATGTGTACTTGGGATGGAATTGAGAGAAGTCATGGGCTATCCTAGACATGGTTTCCAACTTTGTATGAGGATCTCTGAAGCAGGAAGGGCATTTGTTAGAGGTACACAACACTTCTAATCCTCCTGTCTGATATATTCTATAGTTTTGGGACACAACCTCTGGACTCTCTTTCCTCACTTAATAGTCACTCAATTCTTGCTCTTAGAATCTGAGGTCCACTGCAAGTCAAACTACATTTATGTATGACACATATTAGATAATATTTCTCAGAAATTTGTTTTAAAAAAGACTTCTGAGACATGGAGTTTCGCATTCTTTTTAGGGATGTTGCAACATCAGTTCAGCAGGATTTGGACAAGATGACCTTGAAAAATATAAGAGTGTTTGTCAATGATTTTTTTCTGACAAAGCTCAAATAAAGAAGTTAGCCTTTTGTTTAAGAGTCTAAGAGCAACAGCTCCTCTTTTCTGACATTCTTAGAAGGTTGAGTTAAAACAAAGACTTCCAAGTAGCCCAACAGATGATTCCCATTTGTGAATGGATCACCAGCCTGTTACATATCAACTTAGGCATGTCTTCTGAATATAAAACTATCTCCTTTCCTATACGTGTCATGCTTTAGGAATGGATTTGCTATTTTATTTATATCAGTTTGTTAAATATTTGCCCAGAAATATTAATTCTGAATCGCAGGTGTTTTATTTTTATCAATAATGATAACCTTTTAACATGTATAAGAATTTCAGACCATTATATTTAGTGGGATAATGCTTTCCTTTCTTTTGAAACCACATTGTGATTAACAGCCTATAAGGAAAACTTGTCAGAGGCAGGTTGATGGATATAAAGACTAGTCATTGCCTACCTCTCCCTCTGTAACCAAAATTCAGAGGGATATTTTATTAGAACAACATAGATGACTCCTAGATCTCACCCAACCTCACCTCTCCACAGGTAAACCCACATATTATTCCCCGATGACTTCCCAATGATAATTTCTTTATTGTTCAATTATCATGTTTGTTTTGATTCTGACACCATTGGTTATCCTTCACAGAATTTCTTCTCTGGGCTTTCCTTATACTAATGGTTAACATGTGAAATGGGGATAGCAGGTATTCTTCATGACTTTATAGAGCAGTGTTATAACTAGTTCATAAGAGAGGATTAGAATATAATGAAGACTGTTCTACTGGTAACAGCTACCACATAAATGACTGCCCAAGAAGATGCTGAAGTCTTCATTGTTAAGAGAATTTTCCTAAGATGTTAAGGGAGAAACTCATCATTCATTTGGACTTTAGGTATGTGACCAAAGTTTCCTGTGAACTCTATGTACTAGGGAGAAACTCATCATTCATTTGGACTTTAGGTATGTGACCAAAGTTTCCTGTGAACTCTATGTACTAGATTTCACACTTTAAACCCTTCTTTAATAGTTGTTCTTCAAGGTACCCAGGATGATTCTGGAAAAGGGTAAGTCATACAAAGCAGAGTGTGGTTTTACATGTGGGATCTTGTATCTTTCCCATGGTCAATGTCCTCATGAACTAGTGTATGGATCTGTCTATGGTGACCAGTCAATTCCAAAGCTTCAAAGGCAGAAACTCTATATTTACTCATTACTTTACTTACATTGAGTGCATAGCAGGAGCTCAGTAAATGTTTGATGCCATCAAATATATTGTGTTTCCAACAATAAATATTATCTAGTCTTCATCTAAAAATGAACACATTTTTAGAGAGCATCCTGTAACAAAGATTTAGAAGGAATTTTAATCTAGTAAACATTCACGTCAAGCCCAAAACCACTCCTGGTGTCTTCTTGTCTTCAGATATTATTATGTATATTCTGATTCTCTTTCCAAACAAAACATATATCTGGTAATATCAGGAATTCAGAATCAGTATTAACATTCTTCTACTTTATTTTCTAACTCCCAAACAGCCATTAAACATAATTATCCTTATCTAGGTTCCTTTAGAACTTTTCATTCTGGTACTAAAACAAATCCAGCTTAAGCACACACACACTCTTGTGCTCTCAGCACAGTTCCACTTTGCATTTTTTCAAACCTTGAGAAACATCTTCAAATGAGGAAGAAGTTTTCTCTCTAAAGGACCCAAGTATGCTTCTGAAAACTAAGGCAAACTACCAGAAGAGAGATAGACAGCACTCTTCCCTATTGTAAATGCCTAAATGAATGGGATTTATGCTGTGAGATGAGGAGAAGAAGGGCAATAGCTCTCTGGCAGCACAGACCATGGGTGCCAATGTGATGAGATGGTAGGAGAATGCTGTGAAAGAATAACTTTTTGCTTTCTTAATACTTTTTCCAGGCAAGTCCTTCCCAGAGTTATGGCAATTCCTAGCAACAATAATGCCAGCAGCTTCTTCTTCATACTGATGGATCTCCCAGGACTGGAGAGTGCTCACTGCTGGACAGCTATTCCTGTCTGCCTTATCTATGGTCTCTCTTTGCTGGGCAACATCACCATAATGTACATTGTCAAGTCTGTGCCCAGCCTTCACACACCCATGTACCTCTTCCTATCCATGCTTTCAGTGGCTGACTTGGGCCTCTCTGCTTCTACGCTGCCTTCAATGGCAGCAGTGTTTCTCCTAGGCCAGAGGAAGGTGGGAGCTGCAACCTGCTTTGTGCAACTCTTCTTCATTCACACTTTTTCAGTCATTGAGTCAGCTGTGCTGTTGGCCATGGCTTTTGACCGCTCTGTGGCTATCCGAGAGCCTTTACGCTATGCCACCATTCTCACAACCCAGCGCATTGGGGCCATTGGGCTGGCCATTGTGACCCGCAGTGCTGCCTTTCATCTGCCCCTGCCTATACTCCTTGGAAGACTTCAGTTCCAGCCTATGAATGCTCTGTCTCATTCTTATTGTGTTCACCCTGATGTTGTAAGGCTGGCCAGGTCCAGCACGCTTGTGAACAGTGGCTTTGGGCTCTTCGTCATGCTTTCCACATTGGGGACAGATGCTGTACTCATTCTCCTCTCCTATGTGCTGATCTTGAAGACAGTATTGAGCATTGCTTCCAATGCTGGGCGACTCAAAGCCTTCAACACCTGCATTTCCCATATCTGTGCTGTACTTCTCTTTTATACCCCACTAGTCAGCCTGTCCATGATCCATCGCTTTGGGAAAAAGAATCTACCAGCTCAGGTATACATGCTTCTCTCCTATCTGCATTTTCTTGTACCTCCAATGCTCAACCCAATTGTCTACAGTATAAAAACCAAAGAGATTCGGGTACGTATTCTGAAGATGCTCCACCTGAAAAAGCTTTGAGCCCAAAGGACAAAATATTGGTTCTGATAGTCAACCTGCTGATTAAGGCATACCACATAGGAGGTAGAATGTACCTCTCCTCTGATCAATTACTTATTCAAAAACTAATGACTGAATATATTATGGTGCTTCCCCAGCCATCAGAGCAGTACCTGTCCAAAGGGGAAAATGTTTTTTATTCTACAAATGTCACTGTCAGCCTGAGAGACCTCTGGTTAGGGCAAACAGCCTCTGGAAGAGTATCAGTTACATGTAAAAGTAAACAGATTAGAAGAGTAGGATTTAATGACATTTAAAATATCTTTCAACTAAAAACCTAGAATCCCACAAAATTAAGCTCAAAAGGGCCTTACTTGATTGTACTTTCTGAAAGTTTTGCAAGTTTGTGAAATCAAAATATGTTTTTCTCCTGACTTGCATACTAACTACACCTAGCCCTTTGAATAAAGGGAAAACCCTGCTCCTCACTTTCTAATACATAAATGAGATACTATGTGCCCTCAAAAACTACATCAAAATGCTGTAGTTATTGAATGGTAGATTCCATATATAAGTCAATTTTCCCTCCATACTTTTTTAAAAATATGTATTTTTATTTCTGTAGGAGAGGAAGAGAGGGCTAGAAACATCAATGATGAGAGAATCATTGATTGGCTGCCTTCTGCATGCCCCCCTACTGGGGATTGAGCCTGCAGCCCAGGCATGTGCCCTTGGCTGGAATCAAACCTAGGACCATTCAGTCTCTATCCACTGAGCCAAACCAGCTAAGGCTCCCTCCATACTTTAGACAATATTTTTTAAAGTCCATTTTTATGAGAACAGACTAGGTTTTCACAAACAAATCAAAGCTAGAGAAATTGATTTGCTCACTTTGTCATGGTCTTCCTTTCTGGATAAAAGCTTCAGCTAACTTCCTTTTATAGAGTTGCTCTATTAAAAACATAACCAGTAATAGGGTAAGCAAGTATTTCACTTAAGTGCTAATATTTTGTATCAGATTGTATTATAAAGTTATTTACAAAGTTGTGAAGGGAAGGCGAAAAAAAAAACATATTATCAACATTTTATTTCTGCCCTACATAATCACTCATTTAGATTATATTTATTTGCCTCTGCTGGGCCACCTCCTATTTAAAGTATGCAGAAAACAAAATAGAATACTGCTTCCTTAGTATGAAAAGTTTAAATAATTCAGTGAAATAGGTTTTAAACATATAAGTCTCCAGGTGCTTCCATGGCTAACAGTACCGTTAGAGGGAAGACACTAAGAAATTCGAGTTTACTTAACCAATGCTATTTCAAGAGATACTTCTTTAAAGTGATGAGTTTTAAGTGGATACCAGAAAGATGAAATATTTAAGCATTGTCTGTTTTTCAATGTCTGGCCTATTTTATATAGCTTTCCTGGAATTAGAGTTATTTGTTGGAATATATTCTAGATCCATTATAGCTGGGGCTTCCCTATTTTCTTTCATTCATACTCAGGGGTGTAACAAATAAGTGCGCCCACAACAAACAGGGTTTAGTTTTGTTTTCCATTTATATTGTGAAACAAAATAATTTTATAAAACATTATTTTTGTAGGACATGAACTGCCTGCCTTGGTTTTCAATGCTATGGCTAAAATTGTGATTCTATTTAACTACAGAGCTATATCCTCAAAGTTGAAAGTCTTTCATTTTATTGAACTTTTATTATTTCTGTTGCAACAATAAAAAGGGTCTTTTGCTGCATTTATATGAACATAATAATAACAATAAAATGTATTAAATATTTAATGTGTGATTTTTCAGGAATGATATATTTACATATATTAAATAGCATCAACTCAGGTCTTTCATAATAATAAAATAATAGTAACTACTTTAGTATTGACAAGCTGTTATAAGGTTTTTAATGGAGTACCCCATTTAATCCTCACAATGATGTGCATTAGTTTCTTTCACGGTGCCCATTTCACTGATGGGGAAACTGAGTCAACGAGAAGTTAAATAACATGCCCAGACATTCAGAGCTATTAAGTGATGGAACTGAGATTCAAATGCACACATTTTCACTTCAGGGCCATTTGTTGTTAAACATATATCTATAATCTCCCA
Source organism: Plecotus auritus (assembly GCF_963455305.1). Taxonomy (NCBI): domain Eukaryota; kingdom Metazoa; phylum Chordata; class Mammalia; order Chiroptera; family Vespertilionidae; genus Plecotus; species Plecotus auritus. The sequence goes on along the minus strand of NC_137783.1, from coordinate 113,312,841 downwards.
ATGGTAGTACTATTATATATTATAGACATTAAAAGTGAGGCTCAAAGAGCTTGTGCAACTTATGTAATTACCAGTGGAGACCATCTTCAACTCAGGTCTTTCTGATATTGAAGCTTGCACTCACAAACAGCCAATTACTTTTTAAACACAATATAAGGGTACTCAGTAACTAAGACAGACTTGGACAGGGCTAAAGGATTTTCAATCACAATTGAGTTTCTTTATAGCCCATTGCAAAACTTGTTTGGCAGTGACATGGTTAAAGGCAATTGCTGCCCCAAAGCCCATGGCTCCTGTTGTGTTCATTAAGGAATAATATCCAAGAATTGGCTGATTGGCTGTAAAATCACTGCTCATTGCAAATTCCTTTCCATTGTAACCTGGAGGAGGATGAGAAATGTCCTCAGCTCTTTTCTCCTTGTGGGTGAGTGAATAACATAGGGTTTAGAGAGGAAAGGGGTAAAGCCATTTGTCCCTTCTTAGTGCACACTTAAAAATAGTGTTAATATGTTTTGAGTTAAGTACAGTATATTAAAGATTTAGAGAAAGAAAAAGGGGTCTTCCGATCTATTGGATGAGTTTCCTGAATTAGTCCTCAAATGTGCTGGCATAATAGATAAAACCAATTAAATGGGCAATTATGATGGGCTGGTTACTCATCACAAAACTTCTCCTTGCTTTAAATACAGACTGATAGAGGTACACCTGAGGCTCTAAGCAAATGATTCTATTCCTCTCCAAGGTAGACAAGCTGAGATGAAAAGTTTGAGGAGCAGAATGATATAGGGATTTGCTCATTTGTGAAGACAGTTTGAAAAGATAGTCTGCTTCTTCTTGCAAGATGGAAGGTAACAGAATGATGATGTGAATTGATAAACCCACAGTAATCAAGGTTGGTTGCAAATCTTTCAAAATCTTTAAAGAATCATCTTTGAGAAAACTCCTTACATTTTGGTCATAGTAAGTGACTTTAAGACAAATATTAACAAGTATTATTTACATTATAAGTACTTTGCAGAATACTAGGAACTCTTCAAGTCTTTCATCCATTATCTTATTTTATCATCAATTAAACATATAAAATTGGTATGCTATGAAAATTAGTACAATTTACCAATTTTCAATTTTCAGTGTGTATATGGATATAGTTCTACAGAATATTTTGTGAACATGAAACCCATTCTCTTATTATTTCATATTACTATCATGGCAGAATATTGGCTCTTAATACTGTTGACCTGAAATCCTAACGTTGTTGCCAAAGAAAGTAGACTTCGTGTTGGGAAATTCAGCATTGTGTCCCACTCTGTTTACTATGATGCCACAGGTTTACACCTGATGGAAATTCTGCTGACAAGCCAAAATAAATAATTCTAATAAGGAAGTAGCTCATAGTGTATTCTTGAAATTTTGGAAAAGTAGCTCTTGCTTAAGCCCAAATTTTGTCTAAGTATTTTTCCCACTTTTTTTGTGCTGAAGTCAGGACCAAAAACAGATGCCTTGCCTTCTCAACTATATTCTTCTGCTTCTTAACACTAAATTCATTTACTCAACAAGTGTTCCTTAGAAATTGAAAAATGAAAAAAAAAAATCACACAATCACACATATACTCATGAAACTTCCTCTTCTGTACAGTCAACTTAGTGTAATATGTACAAAAACAATATTCTCCACATATATGAAAATCTCAATGCCTTTTTATAGGTCCATTTTCTCAAATGATAAGTTAACTAAAGTCAGGAATTCTGACTCTGCTTACACTATGGATATTCATTGTGATTGAATATATGCATTTGAAATCGATGGGTAAAGTGAGAAATCTTTCAGTTTGTTAAAGAAATGTGGGTTTTTTTTTTCTCTAATTAAAATACAGATAGTGACAGTGTAGGGTGAATGTAAGATGGAGAATTCATAAAGAGCATTCAGACACTTAATTTGAATGCATGGTTCTTCCCAGTCAAAGTTTTCTGTATTTTTTTTTAACATTTCCTCAACTTATTTCCAGTTGCTCCATTAGTAACTGAATAAAAATTCATAAATTTATATGTAGAAGGAATAATACAGCTTGTCCAATTTTCTAAAGCATCAGAATTTAGCTAACTTACACGTTACTTTATTAAAAATATTTTACTTTGTAGGCTAAATTATAAGAAAAAACAGAATCCTTATTTATTGTAATTACTATATGCTTCTTGGTCTTTAATGATCTGTGGTAAGATCATTTGACAAATCCTAATGAAAGAATCTGTGCTTGTGACTGAGCACCATTGGGCCCTCATCTCAGAGGTTAGCACCATTTTATTTTTTTTTTATTTTTATCTAAGAGTATTCCTTTATTCTTAATTTATTGCCCTTGCTTGTCTTCTACTTTCTTGCTTTAATGGGCCTGCAACAGCATTGCTCACTTCTCCTTATAAAGCAGTACTATACCTTCCCATGTACTGCAGTGGTTCTCAGATCTTTGGATTAGAATCACCTGGAGGTCTTGTTAAATTGCCAAATGCTGGGCTTCAATTCCAGAATCCTGATTCAGTTGCTGATGCCCAGGCCCTCCTTTTATAATCCAGTGCCACTAGATATATATTTAGCACAGAAGAGAATATCCCCAATCTGCTAGTCAGGTACAATGCAGTTTTCTTAAGTGATTGTGTTAGCTCTAGAGGTTGTCTCTGTTAACAACTCTCTTATTTCTATCATGATTCCAGCTATAATAGGAACCTATCTCCTAGTTAATTTGTGTGCTGATAACTTGAGATTTTTCCTGATGCATCTCTGTACATTCCTTACCAATCACTCACTCACTCACCCACGCACCTACAAATTTCCAACTGTCTTGCACCTTCTTACTGTTTTGCTTTTTCTCCATTACCCCCTTCTCACAGAGCTGTAACTTAAACTCTCAATCTAAAACAACACCGCTCTCGCCCTGGCCGGTTTGGCTCACTGGATAGAGCGTCGGCCTGGGGACTGAAGGGTCCCAGGTTCGATTCCGGTCAAGGGCATGTACCTTGGTTTGCGGGCACATCCCCAGTGGGGGGTGTGCAGGAGGCAGCTGATCGATGTTTCTCTCTCATCGATGTTTCTAACTCTCTATCCCTCCCCCTTCCTCTCTGTAAAAAAATCAATAAAAATATATATTAAAAAATAAAACAACACCGCTTTCTCTTTCCACATTGTATTTTTTTACATATTTGGAATAATATTGACTCCTTATTTGGGGGACCTTATTGTTAATTTTTTAATAGTTCTATTACCAGAATCTAGAACAGTGATTAGGACAGTTTAATTCTGGAAGGACTGAAGTAGAGAATAAGAGGAAAATCAGAAGTGGCCATTACATAGGAAATTTTTAAAAATAGAAATTCATGGGTGTTTATAGTTTTCTTTGATTTAAGGATTAAGCTTGTGTCTTGAATCTGTTGGTTAATAGCTGACATTTATCTTAAATTACAAACAATAATGTCCAGAATACAAAATCACTGGGTCAGAATTATTTCTAGTCTTGGACCCTCCTTTTATAATCTTTGAGACTTTAGCAAAGTTATATACCTGAGTTCTTAACAATTATTTTTATTAATCTGGAAAACTGATCTGCCAACCTCTAAGGGTTAAGAGACTTTAAAATGATCTAAGTGAAAATGTTTTGTAAAGTGCTTTACATGAAATAAGACAGTAATGAATTACAACTGTAATGAATTACATTTGCATGTTTACTTGCAGAAAAAAAGGTGACAGAATTCATTATTATGTGGACCTCCTGTTCACAAAGAGAAGAATAATAGATTGCACTCCATAAGACATATGAAAGGAAAGATGAAAAATAAAGAAAAAAATCATTTTCTAAAAACAAAACACCTCCAAATATATTATTAAATAAGGTTCTTCAAAAATAAGTTGTCCTTATTGTTGTTATTATTCTTTACTATTCTCTATTTCTGGAAAATTCAAGAAATCCCCTTCCTCTGTTCTTTTAATTAGGATGGAAGATTTAAAGTTTTCAAATTGAGTTTCCTTTAAAAAAGGAACAGAGAATTAAAAATTTATTAAATATAAGGAGATACCTGAGATGACAGGATGTGAAAAGTGGCCAAGGTTCAAGGGTGAGACCTCAAGGAAGACAGAAAATCTGTTCAAAGTTCATTGTATTTCTCTAGAGACTACTTTACTCTCCAGTGCATCTAAGTACTGATTCATTGGCAAATACATGTCTTTTTTCTAGTTTCTACATTCTCATCAGAATAATACTGAAGAGTAATTCATAAGTTTTAAAGTACCTGTTCAATATTCTGTAAGTTAAGAATCATTGTATTAAATGCTCCACATGTATTTATATAAATGTCTAATTTATTTTTGCCATAGCTTTGTATTTTAAATTATATGTGTGATAAGAAGTTGTGCATTTACACAGATGGTTGACATAAAACAAGGAATTATTTTGTATTCTTGTAATTATGAAAGATGCCTCTATGCAAAATTCTCATATTCACCATAGTGGAGAGGCACCTATTTGAAGGAGAACCTTACAGGAAGTGAGAAACCTTGATTCTGGTCCAGATCAGGCACACCAACTATATTGGAGCTAGAGTCCATTCCCCAAAATTTATAATGTAGACTGGGGAATAAGTCTATCTTAGTCACTTTCAAGAGCTGTTTCAAACTCTCATTTGGGGTAAAATTGTGTTGAGTGGCTTCTGAGACAGAATTACATGTTTGCAAGATTTCTTTTAATGATTCAAATACATCTTTTTTAAAAGACCCCTTATGTATGAACTGGAAGAAAGACTTGGGAAGATTATAAGGTCATAATTATCAGAGTAACATTTTGGGGAACTTAATGTCTTGGATTATAGAACAGGTTTTAATAGAGAAACTCCTTTGATTCCAGGCCCTGTAAATGCACATCTGCTTGGAGTTCTCCCCATCCAGGTCATCATGTCAGACTCCAACTACACTGGCACCTCCTTCTTCCTAACAGGCCTCCCAGGCCTTGAAGCTGTGCACACCTGGCTCTCCATCCCTCTTTGTGCCATGTATGTGGCATCTTTGACAGGGAACAGCCTGATCCTGTGGGTGGTGAGGTCAGAGCCCTCCCTGCACCAGCCCATGTACTACTTCCTGTCCATGCTGGCGGTGACTGACCTAGGGCTATCTGCTTCCACACTGCCCTCCATGCTCACCATCTACATGCTGGGTCTCAGGGAGGTAGCACTGGATGTATGCTTGGCCCAGCTCTTCTTCATCCACACTTTCTCCATAATGGAGTCCTCTGTGCTGCTGACCATGGCCTTTGACCGTGTTGTGGCCATCAGCAACCCCCTGCGCTATAGCACCATCCTCACGAGTCCCCGCATTGCCAGCTTGGGCCTGGCCATCACGGTGCGCAGCATCGGTCTCCACATCCCAGCCCCCATCATGCTGAAGAAACTGCCTTACTGCCGCAATCGCCTGCTTTCCCACTCCTACTGCCTGCATCCCGATGTCATGAAGCTGGCCTGTGCTGACACCCACATCAACAGCGCCTATGGTCTCTTCGTAGTGCTCTCCACACTGGGTGTGGATGCAGTGCTCATTGTCCTCTCCTATGTTCTGATCCTCCACACAGTGCTGTCCATTGCCTCCAAGGCAGAGCGCCTCAAAGCCCTCAACACGTGTGTCTCCCACATCTGTTCTGTGCTGCTTTTCTACACACCTATGATTGGTCTGTCCATGATTCACAGATTTGGGAGGTGGGCTTCCCCATGCAGTCGTGTACTACTCTCCTATCTTCACTTTCTCACACCTCCGGTACTCAATCCCGTGGTTTACACCATTAAGACCAAGCAGATCCGAATAAGGATGCTGCGCCTCTTTCGGTCAGATGGAGCTGGCATCAGAGAACCTCAAGATCATTAAGTCTTTTCTAGAAAGAAGGCAGGAGAAATTTTAATCATAGTTGTTTAATGAGCCACTGAGCTTACAATGAGTCCCATAGTCAAGAGAAAAACTGGAAATAGAGACTACCATCTTCCACATGAAGTTATCATTCATGGGGAGAAGTAACCATATTCTCATTTACTAATTTTTCATTGAACAAAGTTTTGTTTAATACCTACCCTGTTAAATGTACTGTTGTAGACCCTGGAGATAGAAATATAACTAAGATACAACCTCTGTTTTAGAGGAAAGGCTCATATCATTTAAGGCTCAAGAAGGAAACTTCTACTCTAAATGGAAAAGGAATCTAAAGAATAACTAGGAACTTTACAAATATATAAAGATGCACAAAATGCTTTGCCTAAGAGTGCAGGAGAAAGAATTATTGGCAAATGGGGTGATGAATATTTCTGAAATACAATGATATTATAAGTATTTTTTTAAAATCCTTTCTAAGTATAATCCCCACGAGGAAAGGTATTCTTTATCTCTGTTAACCATTACATCCCCTTTTCTGAATGTAACACTTTCCATATATTGGATTTTGGTTTTCAATTGCTGAATAAAAGAATGGATTAATGAATGGGTTACATTTTTGAGAAAAACTTCTGGTAAGGTGAAATGTTCATGTAATTCTAGATGTGAGAATCAGGCCTATAGGTCTTCTTAATTTCATTCTTATATTATCCCACCCCGTTTTTCTGTCTTCTCTGATTTTAATTGAGCATTTTATATTGTTTTATCTCCTTTAGGGTATAAAATATGTATTTTGTTTATCACTGAGTTTACATTATACATTTAGAACTGGTCTTAATCTACTTTCAAATATCTCTCTACCACTCACATGTAATGCAAGTATCTGACACACAAAGTATTGCCAATTCCTCCCTCCTTTCCCTAGTAATGTGATTTCCTTTCACTTATTCATATAGAATAATCACCCAGAACACTGTTTCTTTTCTTGCTTTAAATAAAAAGCATTTTTCTTTATATCAATTAAGATTTAAAGAAATAAGACTGTATTTTACCTTTATTTATTCCTTCTTTGACACTCTTCCTTTCCTAGTGGAGGGCCAACTTTCTGACATATAATGTTCCTTTTATCTGAAGGACTTATTTCAAAATTTCATTCTGGTCAGGTCAGCTAGCTTGAATGCTCGCATGAATTGCTTTTTTCCTTTTGTCTTTCTTTTTTTTTTGTTTGATAAAATCTGCATCTGCCTATCTCACTTAATTAAGGTCTGAAGAATATTTTCTTCACTGGATATGAAATTCTAGGTTGGTGATTTTTTTCTTTAAATATTTAAAATATTTCATTTTAATCTCCTCTTCCTTGCCTTATGTCTGAGGAGGATTTTGCTATAATTCTTATTTTGTTCCTCTACTGGTAAATGTTCCCTCCACCACAAAGGATCCTTTCAAGATTATATTTGTCTTTAATTTCTTCAGTTTAACGATTTGACTAGATGCTTCTATTTTGGTACTACTTCTTCTTGATGTTGAATGGGATTACTGGATCTATAGTTTGGTTTCAATCATTAATTATGGAAGTTCTCAGCCATTATTGGTTCATATGTTTCTTCTGATTTGTTTCTGCTTTTTATTTTCTGGTATCCAAATTACATATATTGTTTCATAGTTCTTGGATGTGCTATTCTGTGTTTTTAATTTTTTTCCTCTGCATTTCAGTTTGGGAAATTTCTATTTCTTGACCTCCAAATTGATTTATTCTTTATTATGTTTATTTTTTAGTCTACTGATGAGCTCATCAAAAGACATTGTTTATTTTTATTACAGTGTTGCTGTTGTTTTCATTTCTAGCATGTCCTTTTGATTCTTACAATTTCTTTCTCTCTATTTACAATGCCCATCAGTAATTTTCACATTTACTATTTACATTAGAGCCCTTATCATATTTTTCATAGATATTTAATGTCTCCATTTGATAGTTACATATTATGAAGTGTATCTTATTCTCTTTATGATAAATTACTTTGTCTCTTTGAAGTATGGTTTTATTTTTCCTTTGTGATTTTTGTTCAAATTAAGGCATGTTTTATTGGGCAATAAGAAATAGGTAAATGTGCCTTTAGCATGAGGATATTTGTTAATCTGATTAGAAGTTGGGTTGTGTTTACTTTAGCTATAGATACGAGAAGATATGTTCCTTGTTTTCTACTCACCTCTTGTACTTTTCCTTAGAAAAAAAATCTGTATTTTTCAGTTCTTTTAGTTCAATTTTAGTTGAAAAGTAATTTATTGTTTATTATATTGGAATCCTATTAGATTGGTGCTAAGGCATGATATGTGCAGGAGAGAAGCATACAATAATCTTCTAATTTAAATCTTAGAAGGGCCTGAGATGTCACTGGGTCTGTTTCTCAGAGCTCTGGCCTTCACAAAGATTTCTACAGAGGTCTTCATTTGTCCTCCCCACACACCTCCCTAGCCTCCTTTTTCTTCTTTCTCTGACTACAGCATGCTCAATGTATTGAATCAGGAACTCTTTTCCCACTTAGATAAGACAGTAAGATTGAGGAAGCTGGATATGAGAGGAATTTCTTTCCTCCAGTACAGATAAAGTTCTGAAAGTCTTTTCCCTTAACACATTAGTTTATTATGGAGAGACCTCTGGTGACATTTCACAATAGTTACACTTTCATTCCTTTGCCTGAGTCACAAATGCATCTTTCTTTGTTTCCCATTTATAACATATCTAAGTTTATAGAGCATAGAGATATTGTGGATGGCCTGGGAATGATTCTACTACCTCAGAATTTTGGCTGCAAGTATTAAAATATAGTTAAAACAAAAGTAACACATAAAAATTATTTTAATTATACAAGGACAGGCCATGAATGACAAGAACAGGGATGCAGCCCAAATTATTAAGTAACAGAATGTTGTTTCAGGAAAGAAATCAGGAATGAAATTAAACCAAATCCTTCTCTCTCCCACCCCCATCCCTCCTCAACACACACACACACACACACACACACACACACACACACACACACACACGATATATGCACTTCATATAGTTTTCTGTATTCTGTATTTTTTTCTCTTCATATTTTTATTCCTGTTTTACTTTATCATATTTTCAGATCACAGATATCCCTGGATACTTACTGGTGTCTAAATGAGATAGAATATCCCATTCACACTAGAGGAAGTATGCTTTGACCAAAAGTGTGCATGTGCATGAGGGTAATGACTTCTAAGATTATCCTCTTATTCATTAATTCTTTTGTTAGGATAGTAATGAAACATTTTAGAAGGAATAAATTCAGTCAGGATTATCAAAACCCATTCACTTATTCTGACTTATTCCAGGGCTGACTATATAGATAGTGGCTATAGAATGAAATCCAATTCTACTAAATTGAGAAAGATTTAAAAATAGGAAAATAGAAGCTGAAAATCTCCCCTTGATGATATGGGAAATAGGGTAGACTACTGAACACCAGCTGTAATTGTTCAGGGGATTTCAAGACATAACTTCCTTAAGTAATTCAGTTTAAGGTGAATTTTGAATAGACATTTTTCCAAAGAAGGCATATAAATTACCACTAAGTATATGAAAAGGTGTTGAACATTACTAATCATCAGGGAATTCAAATCAAAATCACAATTAGATATCATCTCACACATATTAGGATGGCTATTAGAAAAAAAATAAGTATTGACAAGGATGTAGGAAAAAGGATACCCTTAGGTACTGTTGGTGGGAATGAAAATCAGTGCCTACAGTATGGTTACTCCTCAAAATTAAAAATAGAACTATCATATGATCCAGCAATCCTACTTCTGGGAAAATAGTCCCAGAAATTAAAATTAATATCTCAAGGAGATATCTGCACTCCTACATCCATTACAGTATCATTCATACTAACCAAGACATGGAAACAATATACAGTATATGTCCATCAATGAACAAATAGACAAGGAAGCTGTGGTATATACATACAATTAAATATTATTAATCCTTATAAAGAAGGAAATCCTGCCATTTGTGACAACACGGATAAATCTGGACATAATGCAAGACACAGAAGGAAAAATACTATATGATGCCACTTAAAGGAAGGTTGAAATTTCTTAGCATGGCACGTAAAGTTCTCCTCTCTCATATTTCTATTATTCATTGTTGCTTTTATTGATTTCCAGTAACACAAAAACATTCCTAGTCTTGCTGTTTCTAGTATTTGTGCTTTAGTTTATCCTGGCTCACTGCCTGAAAAGCTCTTCCCAGCCCCATACATTTGTTCTAATACCCAGATCATAGTATTGTACCTCATTTTAGTTCTGTCTCAGGAATCATATCTAGCGACCAAGATGAGAGAACTCTTAAAGGACGCATTTTTTCCATACACTTTAAGCTTGCCTTGGCAATATGAATATTTACACTTGGATGGTGCCACCATTTTCTGTTACAAAAGAGTCTCTCTACAGCCCATTGCTAAACATGTTTGGTGATGACAATCCCTAAGCCCTGAAGGGAACCTGTGTTCCCCAAGGAAAAGATATTTGGGGCATTGGCCAGGTTGCTATAAAATTACTGTTCACTGTGAGCTTCCTGCCATTGAACTCTTATAGAGTAGAGACACAGTCTCAGCCTGGCACTCAAGTGTGAGTCAGTATTGTGGGGCTAGGAAAGGAAATTTATATAAATACTAGAGGCCCGGTGCATGAAATTCATGCACGAGGGGGTGTGTCCCTCAGCCCAGCCTGCACCCTCTCCAATCTGGGACCCCTTGAGAGATGTCTGACTGCCCCTTTAGGCCCAATCCTACCAGGATCAGGCCTAAAGGGGCAGTCGGACATCCCTCTCACAATCCAGAACTGCTAGCTCCCAAATGCTCGCCTGCCTGCCTTCCTGATTGCCCCTAAGCACTTCTGCCTGCCAGCCTGATCACCCCTAACTGCTCCCCTGCCAGCCCGATTGCCCCTAACTGCTCTCCCCTGCTGGTCTGGTACCCCCCCCAAACTGCCCTCCCCTGCAGTCTTGATTGCCCCCAACTGCCCTCCCTTGCAGGCCTGGTCCCTCCCAACTGCTCTCCCCTGCTGGCCATCTTGTGGTGGCCATCTTGTGTCCACATGGGGGCAGGATCTTTGACCACATGGGGGCAGCCATCTTGTGTGTTGTAGTGATGGTCAATCTGCATATTATTCTTTTATTAGATAGGATAGAGGCCTGGTGCATGGGTGAAGGCCAGCTGGTTTTCCCTGAAGGGTGTCCCAGATCAGGGTGGGGGTTCCCTTGGGGTGTGGGGCAGCCTTGGTGAGGGGCCTGTGGTGGTTTGCAGGCCAGCCATGCCCTCCCAGCGACCCAAGCAGAGGCCCTGGTATCTGGGATTTATTTATCTTCTAAAATTGAAACTTTTTAGCCTTCTCGGTGGCTGCAGCCATCTTGGTTGGGTTAATTTGCATAATCACTTCTGATTGGCTGGTGGGCGTGGCTTGTGAGTGTAGTGGAGGTGCAGTCAATTTGCATATTACTCTTTTATTAGATAGGATAGCAGGTAATCTGAGAGAGCAATGGATATAACACCCTGAAAAGAGCACTCCGACATTTCATTTCAAACAAGCTCTTGCATAGAGTTAGAAGGTGTGAAAAAATATAGTTACTGGGTACCCATGGTCTGCCTTCTATCATTGTCTTTGTAGATTAGCTCTCATGGGTTTGTTTCCCTTCAGGCATTTTCTGTCCTTGATCTGCTCTCAAAATGTATCTTCTTTCTGAGTAGTGGAGCCACCAGTGATGGACTTCAAGGTTGATTTATGTTTACAACTCTGTTTTCCTTTTCCACACTGAATCCTCCACAATTTCCCAAGCTACATAAGAAAGCCTCTTATCTTTAGTTAGTAAGGTGAATAATTGTTAAACAATTGTGATTCTATTCCCATTACATGTTCTTTCTTTATCAATAACACACTTGGTATGTATGAATTCTCAGTTAAATGTCAACTCCATGTAACAGATACCATATTAGCTATGTTAGCCACTGCATTTTTTTGTAAAAATAGTATTATATTTTACAAAAAAAAAATGGTTCTCAGTGAGTATTTACTAAGTGAGTGAAAAAATAATTCTTCAGTTGTAATTTGCAGAAAAATTTTATAGCAATTTAAAATGTTCATGTGGGAGGCAATGTAAGATATAAAAACATAAAGAAATTATCTTCAAAATACTTCTTGATTGTCATGCAGAGCACCCAGAGATTTTGCTGTTCTTCCTTTTTACATTAAAAAAAAAAAATGATGGAGGGAGAAAAATGGCGGCGGAATAGACAGACGTGTTCCGAGCCTTGTCCCGGAGCAGAAAGAAAGAACAGCTGAGGGTCACACTAGGAGTGTTTGTTGGCAAGTTGGGGGACAGCTGAACTCCAGAAGAAGGTGGGAGACTGCTAGACGGGGTTCCCCTGACCTGGCAGCTCCCACTGCGGCTGGGTCCCCTCCCGGAGCTGCGGGCTTGGACGCGGAGTCGCCGCCATCTGGAACCAGAAAGTGGAGCTTATCGGAAGCCTGAGAATCCACAACTGCGGCACCCACGGAACAGCTGCGAGCCCCAGAACTACGCTCCCCAATTGGCGCAAACACACGGGTTCAGAGGAGCTCTACACTTCACCACGGAAAGGTCAGATTTCGCCTGGGATAAGGTGAGGTCTCTGGTCCCGTGGGAGAGAGGAACGCGCGTTTTGCGGGAGCTGGAGGACCAGGGAAGTCTGTGCCTAGAAAAAGCGGTGGCTGCTGGGGCTGGCGTGATCTGTGAATGTGGAAGGGGGTCCTCATAGCTGCTAACAGAAGGGCTCTCTAAAAAGCAACCCATTTTGATCTGAAGTGCAGGGACACCCTAAGAATTTCAGGGGTGTGCTAGACTTACGCGCAGCCACGGAGTGCGCACACTTGGGCTTTTTCCTCTTGAAATTCTTACTTCTGATTACTAAGCCCAATTCATAGGTTCACCCAGTTGGGGTCACCCTGGGAGACTGCAGGGGAAAGTTGTTTTTCTGGAACCTGGGGATCGGAGCGGGGAGTGACCATCTGAGAGCCAGCTCTGAGGCAGCCCACTCCCACAAACCGGTAGGGAGTGCCACAGGGAAAGAAGGCTCTAACACTCCCTAGAGAGGCCATAGATAAACCCGGAAGTCAATCCAGAAACACTGCCACCCAGGGGCTGAATCACAAATTGACTCTTGTGTAATCAAAAATAAAGGAATACGAATTAAGACACACCGCCTGCTTAAAATCAGGACTGGCTTACATCACTGAAGAGCAGTGGAATGCAGGGAACTGCAATACTGTCCGGACTGAGAAACAGGCGTGCCAAACAGAACAGCAGAGGAAGTGAATGACCTTCACTACTCCACATTCTATTTTTATTTTTTTATTTTCATTTTTTGCATCTTTTACTCAAGAAACTAATTTTTTTCCTCACTTGATTTTACCTTTTTAATTATTACATTTTTATTTTCAATCCGTATTATTACTACTGCTATTTTATCTTTTTTTTTTTTTTTTTTAAGTGTCATTTTATTTTCTCTTCATTTTGTTTTGGGATTAATGTTCTACATTCTATTTTTATCTTTCCTTTAGCATCATTTTACTCTATCTCAAATCTACCTTTATGCCATCACTCTCTTCCTCACTTTTCCCTTTTCAGTGTCCTGTTTATCTTACCCCTTTCCTGCTTTAGATTTTCCCTATTCTTTCTGTTTACCCCCTTTTAAAATTTCACCCTATTTATATATCTAATCTCCAATCCCCTGCTCCAAGTCCATACACACCTCTCTCTTCGCTGTCTTAACTATCCAAAAAATTGTTCTTCTCTCTGTCCTTTTGTTGTTGTTCGTTTGAATGTAGATTATATCGAATTTTTATGCTTTTTTGTGAGATTGTTTTGCTTATTCTTCTTTTGTTTATTTTTTTGTTTGTTTAGTGCTTCTGTTTTCCCTTGCCTCACTCAATATTAGTTGGTGTTGTAGTTTGTATTAATCCCCAGGTACTTGTTGCTGGCATTTGCTGGGATAAGTGATTGTTCTATTGGAGTTTTATCCCCAATATATATAGTCTGTTTCCCTTTCTCTCTTAGTCTCTTTCTTGTCTCTCTTACTTTTTTTTCTTCTTTTTTTCCCTTTTCCCAATTTCATTTTGACACCCCCCTTTTTTTTTCTTCTTCTTCTTTCTTTCTTTTTCCTCTTCTTCTTTCTCTACTATCCCCTGATTTGCCTTTCTCTGGTGGTCACCTTTATTGGAGGTTGTTAATATTGTGAATACATTTCTGTTCAGTGCCTTGTGTGTTGTACCTGGTAGTGCTGTATTTTGTGCCTTTAAATCGACGCAGGAGAGAGAGAACTACATAACCAGACACCCAGAGAAGAGAGACCATGGGGAGACAAAGACACAGCCCGCATATGAAAGAAAAGCAGGCATCACCAGAAAAGGAAGTAAACGAAATGGAAGCAAGCAACCTTCCAGAAAAAGAATTCAGAGAAATGGTAATAAGGTGGCTGAAAAGAATGGAAGACAAATTCGACAATATGAGCAAGAACCAAGAGGAAATGAAGAAGAACCAAGAAGAAAAGAAATGAAAAAAAAATGATGGGTGAAAAAAGGGAAGGGAAATACCTATCGTCAGTTATATTGTGATAAGTTTGCATGGTGACAGGTCACATCCTAAAGTATAATAATACCAAATTACTATCATGTACATAATATAACCATTATAATATTATATACCAACTGTATTTAAATAAACATTTGTTTAAAGATGTAGTAGGGCAACTATTCTGCTGTTTGAATCTCTAATCATTGGCCAGAGTCACCAAGTAAGGAATGAAAAAAAAAAAAATCTATGTTAATTTGCCACTAGTTGGAAGTCAAACTTCTAATGACTTATTCATCCTGAATGCAACTCAGTACTCATCAGTGTTTGAAGTAATTATTTTGAGAATGAAATATGTATTTTCTTCTATTATTGCCATCATTAAGAATAATGGCAACTTTTTCAAAATTAGAAAAACTTGCTCTTTGGCTTCCTTACAACCAATTACAAGCAGCAGCTTAGAATATTATAGGGAGAAATGCAGGTTAAAACTAGCTGTCTGATAGCTATGATAATTTCCAAAAAACCAATGATAATTTTTAAAAAGTAAAAGTAAAAGAGGAACTATCAAATAGCCAGATAGTCCCATACTCTTCTATAGACTCTGGGATATCATTAACACTAAAAAGTAGTATACAATAACACTGTTAATGTTCCCAAGTCTTTAAATGAAGTATAAACTTAAAGTAATATATTTTACTAGTGGCCCAGTGCACAGAATTTATGCACAGAGTGGGGGTTCCCTCAGTCCAGCCTGCATTCTCTCTAATCGGGGACCCCTTGGAGGATGTCCAACTGCCCCACAGGGATTGGGCCTAAACTGGCAGTCAGAAATCCCTCTCACAAACTGGGAGTGCTGGCTCCTAACCACTCACCTGCCTGCCTGCCTGATCGCCCCTAACTGCCCTCCCCTGCCAGCCTGATCTCACCCCCAACTGCCCTCCCCTCCTAGCCAATTTGGTTCTGATTGGTAAGTTTCTATGCCAGTCAGTGTCAAAAGCTCCTCCTTCTAGGCAGCTATTGGGTCCTAACAGTTCACCCAGATTTGGTCCTGATTGGTTGGTTTCTATGCCAGTCAGTGTCTCTGGGCCTATCTCCAGGCCTGATCAGAGAGGCAGGGCAGATCAGCAGCCTCCACAGAGGCCAAGAGAGAAACAGAGGCACAGCTACTGGCAAAGCCCAAAGAGAAAGAGAGAGGCAACAGCTCACCAACAGATGCCATGGAGGCTGCAAATCAGACACTGCCTCTCTCTCTGGGCCTCTCTCTGGGCCTAATCCACAGCCCCCTCTGCACGCCACGCCAACCCAGCACTGACTGCAGGACTGACTTCTGCTGTTCGGTCAAGTCTTCAGTTGGTCATTATGGACCCTGAGTTTTTATATATTAGGATAACATATTACAGAATATATTCACACTAAATGTTTAATATAATAAAAATATTTAGTACCTCAAAGTAGCCACCTTTTTATTTATCAATAGTTCATGCTAAGCAACATGTGTTGAAAACTATCATAAAGATATAAGAAGGGACATTTTCATCTGTATGAGTCCTAGAGAACTATTCATTTATTCCTTCAACAACTATTTGAAAGTATGCTCAATTCTGTATACAAAATGGGCATGCAAAAGAGATATGCCCAATCTCCCGAACATTGTGGCACTTGGGTCAAACAGTCTTTTAAAAATATCAAGCTTTAAAAAGTCAAATAGAATGAAGTGGTTTGTTTATAGATGTGTTAAAGGTTTAAGTTTTATTCAACTGTAAGAGATATAGGAGAAATGAGAACCTTGCCGATCAGGTAAGACGAAAATACTTTCTGTTAAAGAAAAGAATAATAAGGGCTTAGTCCAATGACAACTTTAGGAATCGAAGAAACTAGCATTTAAAATAGTAGAGTTCAGGATACAAATAGAATGAAGAGGGATGGACACAAGAGAGGTGGTAGAATTGTTGACTTTTAGGCATTATTCTGGGACAAAAGTTAAACTTTGGAAGGTTTTTATGTGGTAAAATTACATGGAAAATTGCTATTAAATAATAAACACAATTTTGATTGTTGGGTTTCAGTTATCATGGTTTAACATTAAGACCAGGAGAACATTGTGCTAAGTGAAATAAGCCATTCAGAGGAAGACAAGTACCGTGTGATTTCACTCATATGCAGTGTCTAGTGAACAAAATGAACTAAGAAGCAAAATGGTAACAGATTCATAGATAGAGAGCAGGTTGACAGATGTCAGGGTAGGGCTAGGTGGGGGTTGAAGAAATTGAGATAAATAAATAAATAAATAAATAAGTTTAGAATAACTTAGGGAGTTATAAATGTGGGTTCCTGGGACTCATCTCCAGAAGATTCTAATTCATCCAGTTGGGGGCAGGGCCTAGGAATCTATTTTCAAAAGATCCCAGATGTGCAGGCAAGGATAGGAGCCTTTGTGTGAAGGATCTCTTGAAGAAGCAGATATGAAGCCCTCTGAACATGTGAAAAAGCATGTGTGTTCCAGGAATTTTCACTCCATCTAGGGATCATGACTATGGCAGCCTCACTGATGGTCCTCCATTGTGTTTTAAACAAAAATTATTTTGTTTCTTTTTGTCATAAGAAAGCACGTAAGAAATATCTACTTAAACTGGTAAAAAAGTACTAACTTACCTTTAAAAGTACTTTAATTTTTTTTAGATTTAAAAAAAGTCTTTACTGTTGAGAGTATTACAGATGTTTCCCCATTTTCCTGCCCATTGCCCCCCTCCACCCAGATCCCACCCTGCCTCAGGCCTTCACAACCCTATTGTCTGTGTCCTTGGGTAATGCATGTATGCATATAAGTTCTTTGGTTAATATCTTCTCCCCTCCATGCCTTGTACCATCCTTGTATAATGTACATAACTTTGCAAAGTAAAACTTGCAAGGCCTCTCTCTCCACTTCTCAACCCAGCCCTCTAGACAAAACTACAGGAGTTTTGTGACAGGAGTGCAAAACACCTCCTAGGCATTTATGTAGAGAATTTAATATTTTTAAAAGGCCAATACAAGTTCTATAATTCAACATTAGGTTCATTTACTAGAAAATATTATGTTTAAGGTCCTGGAGAGTAAAAAAAAAAGTCACTTTTTTTTTTCTATAGAAATAAAGAGGACCCGTGATAAGAATAGGTTATTAGGGAACATAAAGATTAGGAGACAATGAGAAAATGAGAAGACATTGAACTACAGAGAAATTGTAGAGGAGAGAGAGCTTCTTCTCATAGAAGAAGCCCAGTAATGGACACAAAAAGAGAATGGTAATTTGGTCAAATATTTTCAGTGTAGTTCTAGTGATGGTGGAAAAAAAAAAAAAATCTATCCTGAATTGTAATATTGTGGATTCCCCAGATCATTTCCCAACCCTTTTCATTCAAATCTTTTTTTGTGCCATTCCTCAAATCAGATATTTAATATTCTAATTTTGGCATTTAGCTAAATTATTATGTCTTTTAAAATGTTCATCGTTACTGTATTATTTTCATTGTTAGAATATTTTTATGTATTTACTTGTATCTTTATATTATATTATATTCCATACTTGATTGTAATTTTCAAAAGAACAGAGACATTATAAACTCTTTAATGTTTCTATGCTGGTACTGTACACAGGGCTTATGAAAAAACTAGAGGTCCAATGCATGAAATTCATGCATGGGGGAGGGGGTCCCCTCAGCCCAGCCTGCACCCTCTCCAATCCAGGACCTCTTGGGGGATGTCCAACTGCCAGTTTAGGTCAGATCCCCTGTGGGATGGGGCCTAAACTGGCAGTCAGACATTCCTTTCACAATCCTGGACTGCTGGCTCCTAATCACTCACCCTCCTGCCTGCCTGGTTACCCCTAACTGCCCCTGCCTCCACCAGCCTGATTGCCCCTCACCGCCTCTGTGTGCTGGCCTGATCGCCCCTAACTACTCAACCTACCAGCCTAGTCACCCCTCACTGCCCCCCCTGTCAGCCTGGTTTCCCCCAACTGCACCACCCCACCCCCTTGCTGGCCTGGTTGCCTCTTACTGCCCCCCCCCAGCCAACCTGGTTGCCCCCAACTGCCCCCCCTGCAAGCCTGGTCGCCCCTCACAGCCCCCCCACTGGCCTGGTCACCCCATACAGCCTGTTGTTCAGTCATTTGATCATCCCTCACTAACCCCCCTGCCAGCCTGGTTGTAGGCAGCCATCTTGTGAGGGTGTGAGGGTTAATTTGCATATTACCTCTTTATTATATAGGATAAGTGACTACATAAATGAATAAGCAACCCCCCAAATGTCTTCCATTGGGATAAATTTTCTTTATATAATTTAGTTTGATGATATATATGTTATAATTATAGATACCGTAGATATAGAGGGTTGAAGATAGATTGTGACTCTTGAAATCATATTTTGCTGTTGTTAGGACCTCAGGCCTGCTCTATTAGAAAAGTTTTCTATCCTCACTGCAGGAAAATCTTCCCAGGAGAATGCTGCACATGCATCATCCACCACGAGGGAATAGTGGTGTCCCAGGAGCTTTGGTTCATCTGGCTCACAACGCTCTTCACTCCTCCTCATAAATCTGAGCCTCTGCCTCCCTGTGCCATAAGGACTGGTAAGGAAGAAAGCATTCGTGAGGCTAACTTAGGTGTTGCAGAGCAGCAGCCCTAAGCTGACACTGTCACCTGCTATGTATGGTGACTGTGGCTCAGAGAGACTAAAAGTGAATGAAGTTAAGGAACTTACTTGCTTAAAATGGTCAGGACATTGACTTGCTTCTATAACCTCTGAGACTGAATACTAAGGAGATTCCCTGTGAAATCGTCATAGCTTATTCCAATGAGTTGAGTGACCCTGGAATTCTACAGTAAGCTTTACCTGTGCTAAACTCTGAGGGGC
The DNA here is from genome assembly GCF_963455305.1 of Plecotus auritus. Lineage (NCBI taxonomy): Eukaryota > Metazoa > Chordata > Mammalia > Chiroptera > Vespertilionidae > Plecotus > Plecotus auritus. The sequence continues at coordinate 113,293,426 of NC_137783.1, read as the reverse complement.
TGTATTATCTGACTATTCTCAACGAGAGCAGATGGTTGAAACAAAACTGTGATTAAATACTTTTCTTATCTTGAAAATTACCTTCAAATATTCATGTCTGCTTCTACTACCAATTCCTCTGTATTCATTCTTACAGGGTTTCCTGGCCTGGACCAGTACTATCCCTGGTTTTCAATTCCCTTCTCCTCCATCTATGCTATGGTTTTCCTGGGAAACTGTCTGGTGCTGCATGTGATTCGGACTGAACCGAGCATGCATGAGCCCATGTTCTACCTCCTGGCCTTGCTGGCCCTCACTGACCTGTGCATCGGGCTGTCCACAGTGCACACAGTGCTGGGGATCCTGTGGGGGCTCAGCCAGGAAATCAGCCTGGATGCCTGCATTTCACAGATTTATTTTGTCCATGGTCTCTCCTGCACAGAGTCTGGAGTCCTTCTTGCCATGGCTTTTGATCGCTTTACTGCAATCTGCAATCCTCTGAGATACACATCCATCCTGACTAATAGTAGAGTCATTCAGTTCATGGTGACCATTGTCCTGAGAAGTGCTGTGTCCATTCTTCCTGTCATTCGTCTGAAGTTCTTCCATTACTGCCGCCCTCATGTCCTCTCCCACTCTTTCTGCTTGCACCAGGACCTGCTCAGGCTGGCCTGTTCTGACATCCGCTTCAACAGCTTCTATGCTCTGGCTCTGGTGATCTGTACCCTGCTGTTGGATGCTGTCCTTATTCTCATCTCCTATGTTTTCATCTTGTATACAGTGCTGGCAATTGCATCTCAGGAAGAGAGGCTCAAGTCTTTGCAGACCTGTGTTTCCCACCTCTGCGCTGTCCTGGTTTTCTATATTCCCATCATTGGTCTCACCATGGTTCACCGCTTTGGGAAGCACCTCTCGCCTTTGGTTCATGTTCTTATGGGCAACATTTATATTCTCTTTCCACCCCTGATGAATCCAATCATCTACAGTGTCAAGACCCAGCAGATTCGAAGCAGGATGAAGAAGTGGTTTTCTTTGAAAATGTAGTGAAACCTTTGAATTTTATTCAGTAAAATGTTTTTTTTTTCCCTTTATTGATTAAGGTATTACAAATGTGTCCTTATCCCCCCAATCCTGCTCTCACCCTCACCCCCTGTTGTCTGCATCCATTGCTTATGCTTATATGCATGCATACAAGTCCTTTAGTTGATCTCTCCCCTTTACCCCCACCCTCCCTATTCAATAAAATGTTTTAAGATAAAAAACAATGTTAGTTCCCATATGTTCAATAACTTACAATTTGTATAATATTTTCTAAAAATTTCTGTTCTTTTATGAGGATTAAAGTATTAAAAAAATGTGTCTTGCCAATGGGAGAGAGGTGGTAGAACTAAGTTTTCCTAATACACATCCCAGAAAAGATTTCTGAAAGCTTGCTGGAGGATAATCATAGCAATTATGGACATGACAATAAGAGTCTTTGCATCTGATTGACATTTTCTTTCTTTCAGCATGGTTGCCATATGAAAATTGTGTTACCCTTAGTTTGACAATATTTTTATTTAAAACTAGACACACTTTTGTTTAAGACTTTGGAAGTGTGTTTATAGTTTAGATTTCTTAAAAATGGTGTTCATATCAAAATACATGTGCATTCCTAGAGGTGAGTTGATGCTGAACTGTGATGCTGACCCTTCCCTCCCCTATGTTCCTTTTTTCCCATTAATGACTTAGTGCAAGTCCATTAAAATAATTTTGAAATACAAAGATTTATGATTTCTCTATTTCAAAGATATTTCTCTTTAATTCTTTCTACACTATGAGGATATATCTTATTGCATATAACTTTTTTGTTTAAAATTTTTTTAAATTTATCTTTATTGCTGAAAGTATTACAGATGTTCCCCTTTGTTGTTGTTGTTTTAACCCCTTGACCCCCTCCACCTTGCACTTGCATATATATATATATATATATATATATATATATATATATATATATTCCCTGGTTACCCCCTCCCACATCCCAGAGTATTATGCTAACAAAAATAAACCAGTCAGAGAAAGATAAGTATCACACGATTCATTTTACATTTTTATACATATTTTATCATTAAGATTTCTTCATGCCATTTTAACTTCATAAAATCTTCAGGAAAGGATTTTAGAAGTGATTGCAAAAGCACAGTTGAGAATTATTGGTGACCTCTCTTAAAGTAATGGTTGTGAAAATAAAAATATAACAGAGATGAATGATATTGTGGACAAAAAGGGGCCATATGTTAACCTGACTAACTCAGGGATGACCTGTGTGGCAGCCTTGCAAACTCAAGGGACCTAAAGTAACCATAAAGGATGGTCTGAAATGAAAACCTTGAATTAAAAAGTAGTTTATAGTGGGTAGTCATGTCCTAGGTTAGTATCTTCCTCAACAAAGATCAACTTTGATCTTCACTGAACCTATTTTTTGCATCTAAGATAACAACCCTGCTGAATGTCAAGGTAACTTGTAACTTCCCTTTTTCCAGACCCCTCAGGGTACAATCAATGCACCAGGGCACCAGGGACAGAGACCACAAATTCCCTTATTGTTATTGTTAATTGTTGACTATTAACTATCCTGCACCCCCCTAATTTAAAAAAGTATGTGTCTATCATTTTATTTTTATCCAATCCCAGAGATTCCCCCCACACTTTGCTTTTACCCTGACTCCCTAATGAATCACCAATGGAGTTAATGTAACCCACTCACATCTCCTCTTTTGATTGTAATCTATAAAACAAGGTAAAAAAAAAAATGGCATTCTCGGAGCACTATCTCAATATGTTGAGATTCTGCTTTCTGGCAGTTGTTGACTCAAATAAACTCACAAAAATTCTTCACAGGTTTGAGTGTGGGTTGTTTTTTTTATGTTAACAATACTTAGTATATGTAAACAAATTTTAATAACTGATTGTGGGTTGGTTTCATAGTTGATGCTTAGGTTTCTGATGTGAAATCAAGTTGATTGTATGTCATTCAATGAGATAGTGACAGAGAATTACTATTGTTTATAAAAGGGAATAGTGAAACCCACTTTGAATACATAAAATTTGAGGTGTCTGCAGAACGTTTATAAAAATCCATTTAAATTCTCGCTGAAACCGGTTTGGCTCAGTGGATAGAGCATCGGCTTGCAGACTGAGGGGTCCCAGGTTCGATTCCGGTCAAGGGCACGTACCTTGGTTGCGGGCACAACCCCAGTAAGGGGTGTGCAGGAGGCAGCTGATCGATGTTTCTCTCTCATCGATGTTTCTAACTCTCTATCCCTTTCCCTTCCTCTCTGTATAAAATCAATAAAATATATTAAAAAAATAAATAAATAAATTCTCAAGTACTCCCAGTGTTTCAGATGCAGTATTAGACACTACTAAGGTACAGGAAAACAGTAGAAAGCAAAGAGTACTCTGCCTTCATTATAACTGGTGATACAAACAAAAATTATGATAAATGCTATTATTAAGAAATGAAGGGTAGCCCAGCCGCAGTGGCTCAGTGGTTCATCAGCCTATGAACAGGAGAGTTGCAGTTCGATTACTGGTCACAGCACATGCCTGGGTTATGGCCTGGATCCCCAGTGGGGGCATGCAGGAGGCAGCCAATCAATGATTCTCTCTCATAATTGATCTTTTTATCTCTCTCTCCCTTCCTCCCTTCCTCTGTGAAATCAATAAAAACATATTTTTAAGAAATGAAGGGTAAAATGACATTCTAATAGGAGTCTCTAACTGAGCAAAGAGAATATGAGTAATGACTTCCCTAAGCAAGTGGTATGTAATTGAGGTCTAAAGATAGAGGGTAAGTAATCTCGGGAATATAAAAGAGAATGAAATTTTAGACAAAACAGAATAGGAAAATAGAAGTTGAGAACATATTGGACCATCTGAAAAACAAATAAGTGTCTATGAAACTTTAAGCATAAATGTTGAAAATTAGACAGAAAGAGGGTTATGAAAGATGAGATTTTACTTTAGTTTTAATTCTTAGACAATATGCAACTACTAATTAATTGCAATTAAATGATGAAATGATCAAACATGTATTTAAGAATGTCTGTCCTGCCGAAACCAGTTTGGCTCAGTGGATAGAGCGTCGGCCTGAGGACTGAAGGGTCCCGGGTTCGATTCCGGTCAAGGGCATGTACCTTGGTTGCGGGCACATCCCCAGTGGGGGGGTGTGCAGGAGGCAACTGATCGATGTTTCTCTCTCATCGATGTTTCTAACTCTCTATCCCTCTCTCTTCCTCTCTGTAAAATATCAATAAAATTAAAAAAAAGAATGTCTGTCCCATTATTGAATATTTGAGAAAGAGTAGAGTTGCCAGCAAAGAAAAAAAGATAAAAGAGTCTTAATAAAAGGATATAGTAATAGTTGAGTAGAGAGTTGTATCTCTTTTATCCTAACTAAAATTTCAGGAAATGTGAGGTTTTAAGGTAATTCTTATTGTAGATTTTCTTTTCTCTTCAAATCTGTATAATTAAATCATGTTCTGTGGAAGTCTGCTTTCTTTTGTGGCCTTTGATTTAAGATACTCTTTCTAAAGATGTAAATTTCTCTCCAGTTCACCAGATTTTTAAAATGAGCCATGGATGCTCTTTGTGACTGGCCCTGAGTACTGTTTGGAGCTATCAATAATCCACAGCTTGTAGAGTAATGGGCCTTTGGAAAGGACCAAGATGTGCGTCAGGTCTGGTTTTCCTAGCCCAGGGTCCAGAAGGAGATCAGGCAAAGACTCAAAGCCTCCAGAGATCTGCCTCTGCCTATAAACTCATTGTTATTCTCAGTCTTAAATAGCCTCAGGATATCAACCACAGCAAGGCGTAGACTCCACAGGATGAAGGGAGAGGTTTTTCTACAGGGTGGCACAATTGCTTCCCCAGGCAAAAGTTGCCTGGATGTTAAAGTTCTCCTGGAGAAAGATGTCCAAGAGAAAACCGGGGTAGCTGCCTTCCAAACTCTAATCTTAGATCCCCCAACCATGGATAGATCCAGAGACACAGAAACATGGAATAGACTGTAGAATCTCAGAGGGAAGGCAGAGTTGGGTGGGTGGGTGGGTGGGAAGGGATCAACCAAGAACTTATATACATATATGCATAGCCCATAGACACAGACAATAGTGTGGTGAAGGCCTGGATAAGGGATAAGGGGGGAAGGGGTCAATGTGGAAAAAGGGGGACACATATAATACTTTCAACAATAAAGATTTTAAAAATAAGTAAATAAATAATAAAATGAGCAATGGAGATGTTAAATGAAAGTCACTTCCGGCACCCCTGTACATTTTTCTTTCCATGTTGACAGTTAGTGACTTGGGATTCTGTGCTGCTGTCACCTTGCTCAAACTTTTCTCATTCAATGACTGTAAGGCAGACTTTGATGCCTGCCTCATCCAGATGTTCTTCATCCATGTTTTTTTCTCAACAGAGTCAGGCATCCTCTTCACAGTGGTTGATGACCACTAGGTGGCCATCTCCAACCCACTCAGGTACACTACTGTTTTGAGGAATTTCACCATTGCTAAGATAGGTGCATGGAACTTTTGCTATGGGCTGTGGCTGTCATTTCTAGGACCCTTTCTAATTAAGTGAATGAGGTTTTGGAAGTCTAATGTGTTATCCCACTCATACTGCTCACATACCCAAATATCACTGAGCTCTCCTGCTGTGACCAGCACATCACAAGCATCTATGGCCTCATCACCATTCTTATCACTTTTAGAGTGGACTGTGTACTCGTTTTCCTTTGTTATTTGAAGATTCTGTCACTGGGTAGTCATTTCCTCCTGGGAAGAATAGTTCAAGGCCCTTAACACTTGTATTTTCACATCTGAGCTGTGCTGCTGATCTATGCCCCTATGCTGGGGATATGCATTATGCATCATTTTGGGAAACATGTTCCACCCATGGTGCACATTATCATGGGTTATACATACCTATTGATCCCGCCTGTTCTCAAGCCTGTTTTATGCACTGTTAAAATCCAGGAGATAGGCATCTGTACTTTGGGTAATCTACTGAAATTATAGCCGAGAGAACTTTAGGGTCATTTACAGATTTCTGTAATAATTCCTATTAAATTGACTTCTAACTGGAGCAAAGGATATATATATATATATATATATATATATATATATATATATATATATTCCTGTGTTTACAATCCTCTTGCATTTGTTTGTCTCTCTCACTATTCTCAAATTTTTTGAACAATATCTTATGACCTTTTGTTTACCACAAGTAACTAAACTAAGATAGGTAATAAATAATTGTACAAATAAAGAGTGCATTTTCAATAATCTATATAATCAGGAAGCCCCACTATTCATGGAAAGCAGTGATTTGTTAAAATATCTGTAATGCAAAACATAAGGCATTCCATGATTTTTCACAACCTATCCTTGAAATTATATTTAGTTTTCTCAGCTTTCATTTATGAGAGTTTTATCTTGCTTAGTATGACTTTACAAGTATATTATTTTACTTTACTATGTATATAACCTAACTTCTTTGAATCTATTGGCAAGTACACATGTAAAACTTAGATAATGAAGCAGAAAATTACAGAATGGACTGAAATCAGACATTAACTAGTATCTTGACATGCCAAATAGTGGTCTTTGTCTCACAATTTTACTTGCTGATTAACACTTTTCTGAGTTATGAAATTATATAACTAAACTTAAATAAAATAGTCTATTAACTCTTAGTAGCTGTTGGAAAGTGTGTTGCTAAGAATATCCAATAGAAAAAAGATATATTTTATTTGGACAGAACCCACTTTAAATATTTTTGCCTCCAAGCAGTCATTAGAATAACATAAAATAACATAAAAATAGAGAAATGTCAGTGCTTTAGGTAGGTCCCATTTGCATCATGCCCTGCCAAGAATGGGAAAGAAATACTTCATGAGCCAGCACACCAACCTCTCAAAGGCTACATAGGGCCTTACATATTCCTTGCTCCCACATTTTGCTGATTGACTATGACTTTTTTATACCTATTATATGAAAAAAACAAACAAAACAAAAGTTTTCAAAACATTACTCTTACAAAGCATAGTTTTCTAGACATGCATGAGAAATTCATATTTCTAAAAGGTTGAATGACAAAGTAGGAGCTTGTAAGTTTCACACATTATCTCATCTGTGCCTCTAACCACTCTATTGCCAGCCTACTTCACCCTCAGTCTAGATTCTCTGGAAAAACATATGAACACTTTTTGCAGTTGTTATTTTTAGTTCCTTATTTATCTTTCTCATCTTTCATATCATCCAGAACTCTTTATTTTTGGAATTTAGTGCCCTTATGTTTCCTGGTAAAAGAATTTTACCAGGAAACACTGAAGATTGTCTATTTGTTTAAGACAAGGAACATGTCTATTCTTTCCACTGAAATATTTGTACTAAAAAGGAATCAAGCAATGCATGTGACCTACAAAATATATATTGGAAAAATTAAGAAGTAAATGAATGGCTGCGAATCATTTGAGACATAAACCACAAAATGTAAAACAAAGAATCAAGACCAAAATCTATGCCAGGAAAAATTGTAAAATCATATAAAGAAGAAGAATTAAAAATGATTTTGTTTTGGAGCAGTGTGGATATTTATGATTAAACACCATCTTTTGAGATCAACTAAATGATGAGACTGAGACCTATATTTTGGTATGTAAGAAAATTCTAAAAGAATATCATATTATTAAACCCTATCTTAAATGTTCACCACTGGAAAAGGAAGCAAAATTTTATATTATTCAGTATTTTCTGACTTACATTAAATAATTTCCCAACACTGGTGATAAGGGTGGTCATGGATGTCAACAGAAGAAATGTCATGATGAATTCAGATTGGTGAATTAAAACAGGTGATTTACTAGATCTCTTTGAATAAAAAGTGTTCATGATTTCAGAGTTCAAGAACACTTTTAACTAAGAGGGTCCATGATTTCGGAGTTCAATATATAGCACTTGTAAACATTGGTAAATATTTGCAATTATTATTTTTACCATTATTGCTACATTGTTCATTCCTGTGCTGACATGTAATATGTGGATATAGCAATTAGCTTTACAAACGTAAAAAAGATTCAACTCAATTTTTCTAATTAACTTTTTTTATTTTTTCAGGAAGAACAAGATGTCTCATAAGAGAGAAAGTAAAATACAATTAATTTTGAAAATAAAATTATATATAAAGACCACTGGCATTGATGTATATCTCCAAATACTAAATAGCACCATAATTCTTTATTTCCACTAAAGAAATCTTCTTATTTTAATGGTATTCTGTAACCTTTGCAATAAACTTGCCTGACTTTTCTGGGTATGCAACATTTAATGAGTCAATTTTTGTTTTCCCTCAGGTAAATATATATCTGTAAACTTATTTTAATTAATAATAGGTTTGTATTTGTCCTTAGTCTTATGATGTATAATCTCCACCAAAAATTGGGGTTTATAACATAGCTTACATATTCCTTTCCTAATCAAGGTTGTATATCCATACACATAAATTGTTACTTTAAATGGTAGGCCTAGTCAGCTAATCTAAATATAGACTGTGGGTCTCAGATGCTAGAGCAATCACTCAGTATGAAAAATACCCAAAAGACTTCTCATCCCAGAGGTTATTTCTTGAGTTGTTTTTATAAATATTGATGGACAATAAAGATGACTATATATATGCATCTCTTTCTTCTCTGAATTTTTGTAAGCTAAACATGACTATCTTGCTCATGAGACCTAATACTTAAGACCTAAGAATATCACTAGGAAGAAACATCTGCTTTTTTATGTTCCCAAAGATTTTGAAAAATCATGCATCTAAAAGGTAAATTAGAATAGCATAATGGTTAAAAATCTGGGTTCTGCACTTAGGATCCCTGGACTTTAAAACACGCTTTATGTATTTACTAATGATGTGACCTTGGAAAAGTCCTTCAGTGCTTGAGTTCCCTTCTGTGTAAAATTGGGATACTAACAAGAATGGGAAAGTATCTTTATATAGTAGTGGTGATCATTAGATTGGGTAATCCACGTAAAGGGGTTAGAATAGTTTTTAGGAAAATGTTTAGCACTTGTAAACATTGATAAATACTTGCAATTATTATTTTTACCATTACTGCTATGTTGCCCATTCCTGTGCTGACATGTGATATGTTCTCTGTTTAAATATGCTGATATTTTCTGTGTGATGGTTATACAGCAAAGACAGGCACTGAAAATGAAGCAAAACCTCTCAGTCTTACAAGGCTAAACACAGTGGTTGCACCTCTATATTGTTAACAAAATAACCATTAAAAAATCTCTCTCTCTCTCTGTTTGAGATTCATCAAAAACCACATCATCTTTTCTATGGGTTTGCCTTTTGATGAGAATTTTTTGTCTTCTTTTCCTTATCTGAATTGTCTGAGAGAGAGACAGAGAAAGAGGGACAGAGAGGGCGAGGGAGAGAGAGGGGGGTGGGAGGAAGAGGGAGGAGATAGTATGAAGAAGAATAGATTGAAATATTTGTTGATCTACATATTAATATAATCATTGCCCAGCCAGTGTGCTCAGTGGTTAAGCTTTAATCCATACACCAAGAGGTTACCCATTCAATTCCCTGTCAGGGCACATGCCTAGGTTGTGGGCTTGACCCCCAGCAGGGAGTGTGCAAGAGGCAGCTGATCAATGTTGATGTTTCTCTCTCATAGTTGTTTCTAACTTTCCCTCTCCCTTTTCTCTCTCTCTCAAAAAAACAAAAAAACAACAAACAAACATATATTAAATAATAATAATAAATATAATAATGTGATAATGGGTTAGAGATCTTGACATACAGTATGGTTTTTCACTACCTAATGGTGTGACAAACTCACATGAAAGCCAGAACCATGCGGATTCTAGATTTTAGTGGTTCTTTTTCAACAAATAGCATTTATTATTCGTAACTTTGAAAATTCCTAAGATCTGCAGTCAGAAAGTCTTCATAAGCATACTTGGTGCCTTTGCAATCCACTGCATTTGATTACAAACTTGACTAATTAAATTAATGTGTCATAGTCCTGGTAAATAATTTTACATGTCAGTTATTCTTTTAAGAAAATCAATTTTATTTTATGATTTGTGCTATATTAAAAGTAAGAACTGCTGTTATTTTTTTAAAGTTGATATTATTTTATTAGAGAATATGAAAAGTAGTCACTCTATCTGTAGAAAGCTTTCAATAATAGGTATTGAATAATTATAAACCTGATATTCTTCAGTGACTTTCTTGTTCTGAATGAGAATAGCCAATACTCTGAATTTTTGTCTTCTTTGACTCTATTTTATGATCCTTGAGATTTAATGCTTATTAAGGTATGCATAATACTACAATGTTAGCATAACATTAAATTTCACATTAATTCAACCATTATCTTCAAGAGTTCAAATGAGAGACAGATGAATAAAACTTTTTTCTTTATTGTAGAAAAATTAGGCCAAATGAACATATTTTATGCCCTTAGGATGAAAACAAGAATAGGAGTCTTCATGCTGGCTCCAGTTATATATCACTCTACCATCCAACCCATCTCCTTCCATTAAATTTGTTCATCACAGAATGGAATATTAATTCTCTCCAGTGTTATATCCAGTTTTGTGAAAAGATAAAAAGTTATGTTTGGGATTTAAGAATTTATTATCAAGTTAGAATGGCAAAAACTGTATAGATAGTACAGTTAAAAGTTTGAAACTCATATACATCAATTATGTGAATATAGCAATTAGCTTTACAAAAATAAAAGATTCACCTTAATTTTTCTGATTAGCTTTTTATTTTTTCAGGGAGAACAAGATGTCTCATAAAAGAGAAGTGGTTTGCCCATACGCATTTAGTTCTTTAATAATTTTTCTCAAAACATTTTATTCTCCTTCTACCTCATCATGCCAAATTAATGATTAGGACTTGAGTAGGAAGAGAGATTACTCATTTTCTACTATTACTTACATTTTTTTCTCTCTGTTTTCTATGTAACAGACTTTGACTACCTCTCTATAACAACATCCAACTATACATCCACTCCCCTCATTGCATTTCTGCTAACTGGAGTCCCAGGATTAGAAGACTTCCAAATCTGGATCTCCATTCCTTTCAGCTTTATGTACCTTTTGGCTGTGATAGGCAATGGCCTGGTTATGGCAGTGGTGGCCTGGGACAGGAGTCTCCATGAACCCATGTATTTATTCCTGGCCATGCTGGCACTCAATGATGTCCTTCTTTGTACTGTCACAGTGCCCAAAATGCTTCTCATCTTCTGGCAGGGCCCTTCCCCATCAATGTTTCCTGCATGTCTCACACAGATGTTTTTTGTTCATGCTCTGTTCCTCTCTGAATCTGCTATTCTACTGGCCATGGCTTTTGATCGTTATGTGGCTATCTGTGCACCACTCCATTATGCAACCCTATTTACAGGCTCTCTCATCAGCAAGGTGGCCTTGGCTCTGGTATTTCGAAGTGTGGCTGTAGTTACCCCTGGTGTCCTCCTCATTCTTCGTCTGCACTTCTGCCGGAGCAATATTATCCACCATACCTACTGTGAGAACATGGTCATTGCCAAGTTGGCCTGCAATAGCATTGCCCTTAATAGCATTTATGGGCTCACTGCAGCTCTCCTCACTACAGGGCTGGACTTTGTTCTCATATCCCTGTCCTACTGGGTGATCCTGAAAACAGTCTTTAAACTACCGTCTAGAGAAGCCCAGACAAAGGCCTTTGGAACCTGTGGAGCTCATATATGTGTCATCTTGATATTCTACACTCTGGCCTTCTTTTCCTTCTTTACCCATCGCTTTGGAAAACATGTGCCCAGGCACACCCTTATTCTCTTGGCAAACCTCTACTTACTGGTGCCACCTACCATGAACCCCATTGTTTATGGGGCAAAGACTAAACAGATAAGGATGAAAATAATAGTGCTCTGTAACCATTCAAAATGATCCAAGGGTTACAAAGCAATGAAAACAGGGAGTCCAGGATGGAGGACTAAACTTAAATGTCATCTGAATTAATCTGGGCAGATCATTCTCCAGAACACCTAACCTCTGGATAGAACTTGAAATATTCATATTTCCGAGTGCTAGCTCCCTAACACGGGGGAACGGGAAACTAAAGGAACCGTTCAGGTTCCATCAAGAAATATCTCAGCATATTAAGGTAACAAACAGTGGAATATCACTATAACAGCATAGGGGATTTGGGTATCTTTTTTATAATACACAATGCCTCTTCTGTGTCAGTTTGCTATAGACAGGACAAAATGTAAACTCCATAAATTCAAGGGTTGGTTCTGATCCTAAACTTATCATTACATTCAGAGGGCCCAGAATATACAAATAAATATTTGTTTACTAGATAAATGCCTTAGCTAATCACATAATAAATGCTAATGATTTCAACGTACTTAGTTTTAGTTTCTTTTCTTTTCAGAAATCATCCCCTAAGCTTTCAAAAAAAATTTCCTTCAATATCTCAGTTTAATAAAGATTTTTTTGTTGTTGTTGCACATAATAGAAATTTACCCTGATTAGATTAAGTAAACAAAAAAGCAGGTTCTGAGTAATGTCATGACATCTAAGGATAATTTGAAGATCTATGACTCAGGAAGGACAAAAGCCAGGCTGCTCTAGGGCCTCAACAGCAGGAAGCAGGAACTTCTCTAATGGATTTGGTGATACTATTCTGTCCCACCTGCAGTGATTATGGGACAAGAAATATAATTGGCCCATATTGGGTCATGTTGCTAGACCTGTATCAGTTATATCCCTTCATATTCTGATTTAATAGGAATGAAACTGTGGCAGAGCAATTCTCAAGAGAAGAAATTATGGCAAATAGTCAGGATTATGTTCACGGGATTCATGGGGCTCTTTTATATAAGCACATGCAATTTTCCTAGTTTAGCTCTTCCCACACCAAACATTCTTGCTAATTGCATTCTACTGCAGTTGGCACAAACTTTATCATCTGTAAACCTATCTGCCATAATTCCTGCAGTGTAATCCTTTTTACGTTCTCCTCTTGATTAATAAAAGAGCTAAATTATTTCCTTGGCATCAGACAATGAAAAGGGAGATCATAAATATAATGTAAATATATGCACGGTCTAGTGGTTGAATTAATTGGATTGAATGCCTTGAAAATACTTTATAGCATTCTCTTTATAAATGCATATGGTTCTAGATTCTATGTCTATACTTGTTCAAAGATGAAAACTAAATAAAGGGGAAAAGAACGACTTTTATACCTTTCAACATTTGTATAGAATCCCACAGGTTGAGAACCACTAGCAGGGTCGCCTAAGACCACCGGAAATCACAGATATTTACATTACGATTCATAACAGTAGCAAAATTACAGTTATGAAGTAGCAACGAAAATAATTTTATGGTTGGGGGTCACCACAACATGAGGAACTGTATTAAAGGGTCGCAGCATTAAAAAGGTTGAGAACCACTGGTATAGATCTTAATAATAAGTACTATGCCATGTGTCTGCCCTGTGCTTTTGAAATAAATTGGTCTATTTCCTGAAGCAAAAAAAAAAAAAAGTACTATGTTCTCATGTCTTATTCTAGCTATTGTTGGAACTGTAAGAATCAGCATTATGCTTTATGTAAAGAGGCATTTAATTATTATTGAATATATAAATGATAAAGAAAAGAATGAGGAATAATGAAATGAATCATGAAATAAAGAATGACTAGTTGGGTGTATTTATTTTTTTTATCTTGGAAGAAAATATTTTATCTGTCATGAGCCCACATTTCATATAACAACATTTTTATTTCAAAATTTAGGCATATAGAATTTCCAAGTACCTATTTCTGCTCTCTGGTTTTAATTCAAGTATGTTTGTTCCCACCCCTCTTTACCCTATTTCTTGATTCTATTTCTAATTACCCCTCTCCTTTAGCACATTCACCTTGATGAAAGAGATAACAACTAAAAATAAAGCAAATTATGTGAATATAAAAATTAGATAATATTTACTATAATAAATAAAATTGATAGTAAAAAAGGACATTTTGAGGAGACTGCAAACATTACCATCAGCTGTACATTGTTTGTATAAGTAACAATTAACTATTTATAAACATCTTTAAATTAAGACCTTCAAATACAAAATATGTTCTTAACCTATGGATGCTGAATACACCATTGCTAGTATTTATGCTCCAAAAATAAAAGTTTTATCAAAATTTTGACAAAATATATTTTACGTATCCAATTAGTCAATTTTATGACTTGCTGTTGAGTAAGTTTTGTAGGCAGTCTACTTCATCCAAGCTTTCATTCATAACTTTTTCTCAACTCTGCATACTTCTGTATTGACTGATCATTACTCCCACCACACACTATGATTCTTTTATTAGACTGGTTTCAGTTCTTAAAACTATTCGAACAACATGTTAAAAGTCACACTGGTGCCATAGCTGGTTTGGCTCAGTGGATATAACGTTGGCCTATGGACTGAAGGCTCCTAGGTTTGATTCCAGTCCAGGTCACATGCCTGGGCTGTGGGCTCAATCCCTAGTAGGGGGCATACAGGAGGCAACCAATCAATGATTCTTTCTCATCATTGATGTTTCTATCTCTCCCTCTCCCTTCTTCTCTGAAATCAATAACAATATATTAAAAAAAAAAAGTCACACTGGTCCCATAATAAATAGTTAACATCTATATATATAAAAACCCAGTGACCAGAATGTGGTAATGACCAAAATGACAGGACAACCGGTTGCTATGATCCCCACTGTGGCCTGCCAACTGGCCAATCAGGGACAGGGCCAGAGGCCAATCTCCCGCAGCCCCTCCCCCCAGCCAGCCCCACCCCTATTGGCCTCCCCTACCCTGAATGAGGGTTCTGGCCAGCCAACCTTCTGCAACCTCTCCCCCCAGCTGGCCACACCCCTGATGGGACACCCAGATCGGCCCATAGCCCCTCCCCCAGATGGCCCCACCCCCTAACAGCCCCCACACCCTGATCAGGGAAGGGTCCAGATGGCCAACCTCCTTGTGGCCTCTCCCCCTGGCCAGTCCTATCCCAGATCACCCCCCTTCCCAATAGGGGGCGGTGCTGGCTGGCCAACCTCCTGCAACCCCTCCCCCTGGCCAACCCCACCTCCAATCAGTCCCCCCACTCTGATCAGAGGTGGGGCCGGCCAGCCAACTGCCCACGGCCCCTCCCCCTGGCTTGCCTGGCCCCCAATCAGCCTCCCCACTCCATCAGCCCAGGGCCCCTCCCCTCTGTTGGCCCTGCTTCCATTTGGCCCCCCACTCCAATAGGTGGCAGGGCTGGCCAGTCCACCTCCTGTGGCCCCTCCCCACAGCAGGCCCAGCCCTGATCTGCCCCGATTGGGGCTGGCCCGGCCAGATCCCACCTGTGCATGAATTCATGCACTCGGCCTCTAGTATGTATATAAATATATATATATGTGTGTATATATAATATATTACATATAATATAAACTATTATATATAAAATATAAACACATTTATTCTGAGAAATTTATAAACAGAAAACAATCTAACAGGATACACACTCAAATTTGGAGGAGTCTAAATGGATAATGGATAGAAAGGAGTAGACAGTGCATGATTTAGCTGTATCACTGCAGATTGACTTTTTAACTGTGCAAATGTACTCAAGTTTAAAGATTGCTGAAAACATCGTTTCCTATTGCACTTGGATTGAATTTAGTTTTTTTTATTGATCTATAAGGTCAATGACTTGGCCTGTGCCTCCCTTTAACCTTCTCAAGAAACACTCTTTCCCTTTGCTTACTTTGCTCCAACTATCTTACCCCTTTCTTTTCCTCAATACTTAGCAAGAATCTTCTCCCAGTATGAAAGTTACCCTTTCCATTGTATTCTGACAACCTTTTCCTTGCAATACTCATTCACAGTTCTTTGAATGGCTGCTTTAAATGTCATCATGCAGGTCTCACTTCAAATATTAACCCCATCAAAAAGGTCTTCCTGACCTTTTTCTAAGTTCTTCCTACCTCTAATCAGTCTCCATCACATCAACTTCTTTCCTCCATCAAAGAACTTTTCTATATCCTAAAATATTGTTTTTAAAATCAGCTTATTGTTGAATTCTCCCACTACAACAAACATTCCTAACGTAATGGAACTTGTATGCTTTGTTTGTTACATTCCCAATCTCTAAAATATTTCCTATTAGCTAGTCCAATAAAAAATAATTGATTTAATTGATAAGTGCAGGAATGTGAAAAAATTCCATGTGCATGGTGGTCATAAAGTTTCTTTGCAGGATGATATTCAGAGCAATAAATATGCATAGTCTGTGGGGGGTTTTCTTTACTTCTATTACATTTCTGTCACAGTTGCACAAAGAATGGACCTTCGTAATTTTTCCTAATCTGTGGAACAATGAAAATACATTATCTAGGAACTGGAGAATGATTAAGAGAAATATAGAACATAAAATAAAGGTTATAACCATTAAAATTATAACTATGAAAACCATAGCATTAATAGATATGTGTTGCATTATATTTTCTCACAGAAAATTAGGAATTATGTATATTCACCCAAGTCCAAAATTATTATGTAAAGTCAATGTGGTTATTGGAAACAATTTCATGTAAATAACATCTGTATAAACCAGTGGTCGGCAAACTCATTAGTCAACGGAGCCAAATGTCAACAGTACAACAATTGAAATTTCTTTTGAGAGCCAAATTTTTTAAACTTAAACTTCTTCTAACGCCACTTCTTCAAAATAGACTCGCTCAGGCTGTGGTATTTTGTGGAAGAGCCACAATCAAGGGGCCAAAGAGCCACATGTGGCTCGTGAGTCATGGTTTACCGACCACTGGTATAAACTAAGTAATTCTGACCAACCATATGTCCCCAATGAAAATAGTTTTTATTTTATAATGAACCATATTCCAGAGAAGAAAGTATTTGTTTTTTCCCCTCTTTTTTCATCTCTAATAAAAATGTGGGAGATTGACTCTGAAAACTGGTACTTTCTTTTGCTCAAGAGTTTCTGCTCTGGCAGATGTCAAGGTCCCCCTGGAAAAAAGCTCTACAGGCTCCTAAGTCATTGTCTTGGCTCCTGAGAGGCTGTTGCTTTAGAACTATTAATATAGTTGAGGTTAGCTGAAAAAAGCAGTGAACCAAATAAAAACAGACCAGGAGCTCTGTTGATACAGGGCAGGTAAGGTAAAAAATTAACACAAGCATCTCAGTATCTCCCTTCATCACCAGATGAAGGAGCAGGAGGTCCTGGGTACCTGTTAAGGCCAAAGGGATCAGAAAACAGAATGACATTGGAAGATTAAAATGAGTGCCTAGTAGGGCATGAGGGAATGATGGGGTGACTATTAGAATATTCTATAAAGGAAACATAAAGTCATTTTATTACACCTTTTACTTATATTTCTCAATTCAAGGTCTGAATCAACTGTGTTATTTCTTAAACCACAGATATTAATTTGTTTTAGGATTTTTCTTTTTCCCAGTAGCTTTAGAGACTGCACATCTGCTCTTGTTTCTAGGAAAGGCATGTCATACACTTGAGGTTTTCTAAGGAAAAAGATGCCCTGTTGAGTCAAGCCCTAGGGCAAAGTACACACATCAGCATTTGGTGTTTGTAGAAGAGATCCAAAGATAAGCAAGACTACTTAACATATTTATCAAGGAGTTGAGAATGAGGAACTCTGGGCTGTGAGACAGAAAAAAGCACCTGGGAGGAGAGGGGTTGTGTGAGTTTACTCTTTTCTGATTCCGCATTCTCAGGAATGCTACCTGCACACCTCAAGTCTGAAACACCTATCATTGTTGCTGAAGTGAGAAGCAGAAGCATTGTGATATACTGAAGAAAACTCCATTCCTGTAATAAAACGGGAACAAAGAATAATAAATTCCAGCAAGTATGTGTCCTTGTGGCTTCTGGAGAAATAGACTGAAAGATGGTGTTCCAAATAGAAATGAGGTAGTCTGAATCCTGTGTTTTATTACACCCTACTGCAAAAATAATCTAAGAATATCTGAATTTCAAACTCAGGCTTCAGTTACTAAGTCTCCAGAAGAAAGTGAAGACTCCAAAAATGGTGAGTCTATGGTTTGATGAATGTGGAAAGAAAGTCTTTGTACAAAACTAATCCTCCTGACATATTAGGCTTATACTATGGGTCAAGTAATCCTAACGTGCAACGTCTGTGAAATTTCACAGTAAATATATTGATTGCTGTTTTGCATTTCTAAAATTGCATAATTTATCTTTAAAGTTATTCTTAAAATTGGTAAAATTTTGTCAGGTTTGGTCCTCTTTTAAATGGAATATTCTCTCTCTCTTTTTGTACTGTTCTACTCAATTCTACTTTTTTTCTTTTTTTCATTTTCTGTCTCTTGTTTTTCTAGGAATTACTGTTTGTGTTGTTTGAGAATTCGTAATTCAAGGTTTATTTATTTATTTTTATCACCCATATAATAAAAGCAATAGTCTATTATTTTACTACAAAGTTCAGAATTGAAATTATGCCACAGATGGCAAATGTTCTCATATTTTATAATGTTGCTTTGAACTTGATTTAATCTTTACATATTAATATCTAGTTTCTAAACTATTTTACTTGCTGAAATAGAGGTATTATTCAAAAAAAATCTTGACCTATACAAGGTGAGGCTAAAATAGACTTATAGTTATTCATATGGAAATAATACAATAATTAATAAATAATAACAGAATAAACTCCATGTCTGGAGTAGTCACAATTGTAAATCTACTCTTTCCCCACCCTGTATACATTGAGCCAAGTTCCTATTTAAGTACCAAATATTTTTAGATTACCTCTTTGTCTTTCATTTTATTTATTTTCAAATGAGAAAATTTTTCTTATGCTTAGTGGTTGCTAACTCCAAAATTGAGTGACATCTTTATTTCTTCTCCCATGGCAACCTCTAAGCTTTTCTACTGTCAATTCTTTTCTTTTTTTTAATATATTTTATTGATATTTCACAGAGAGGAAGAGAGAGGGATAGAGAGCTAGAAACATCGATGAGAGAGAAACATCGATCAGCTGCCTCCTGCACACCTCCCACTGGGGATGTGCCCGCAACCAAGGTACATGCCCTTGACCGGAATCGAACCCGGGACCTTTCAGTCCGCAGGCCGACGCTCTATCCACTGAGCCAAACCGGTTTTGGCACTACTGTCAATTCTTTTACGCTCTGACCAACACCTGAAGTAGGTGTTGAGGATCACACTTCTGAGAAGATGTGCATCTCCTATATATTTCCTAACAGAGATGGACTTTTTTGTGCAATCACCTCTTTGTTCTATCAAAATAAGTGTAGAGAATACAATTAATAATATTATTAACTATGTATGGTGCCAGGTGGTACTACCAGGGGTCCTCAAACTTTTTAAACAGGGGGCCAGTTCACTGTCCCTCAGACAGTTGGAGGGCCGGACTATAGTTTAAAAAAAAAAACTATGAACAAATTCCTATGCGCACTGCGGGCCCGGGAGGAGTTGGCTGCTAAGCAGGACAGGCAGCGGCACCTGGCGGGCTGCATGTGGCCCGCGGGCATAGTTTGAGGACGCCTGTATCAGGGATCACTTTGTAAATTATATAAATGTCTAACCACTATGTAATACATCTCAAACTAATAGAATATTGAATGTCAACTGTAATTGGAAAAAATAATAATGATAGAATCTGCTATTTTTATTTTTGCAGGCTCTCTACTAACCTTCATTTTCATCTCTATTTTTTTCTTGTTTTAATTTACATATTTTTTTCTTGTTTAAATTTATGTATGTAATTTACAGTGTACCACTATAATTGTTCTTATATATCTGGTTATAAACTTTCCTCAGAGTTAATAGTGGGAATTGTAAGCATAGCATAGCTTAGCTATACATTGCTAAATCCAGCAACCTCCCGAATTTTGTAGTCTAAACTTGTTGGATGGAAAGGTTGGAGAAAATAAAAGATGTTTGAAGAAGGAAGAGGATAATTACTGCCTGGTTTGAAAATAGTTACCAGCCATGTGAGGGTTGCTCCTAACTTTTGCTTAGTCTGAGGAGACAGATGCAGAATGTGACTGGATTTAGAACCTTTTGCTGTCACTCTTATAGCTCTCATTCCTTGGAAAAACAGCCTAAAATATGTGCAATTAAGATTCTATATCAATGAATGCTAATTAATATGGCATAGTGGACAGTCAAGTGAAATTTAGGAAATAATCTGTTGTTCTTTTCATTCTACAATGTCATTGCCATTTAAATATATTTCACAAATAGCTCTGGGCAAATTAATTTTAAACCAGGTTGATAAAGTTAAGGTTATAGTCTTCCATTGTAAACTTGATTTAGCTTACAATTTTCTCTTTATTTTAAAGGTTCAGAATGCTTCAGAACCAAAACTAAGTATCTTATCTATGAATCCTCTGACTCATACAACTGGAATAAATATCCCTATCTATTGGCTAATAAAACTGCTTGTTTGTATAACTTCATTGCATTAATCACATGGGAATCTAATCATTGATTTGCACCAATTTCTCTCCTACTAGAATGTTAATATCTAAAGTTAGGTATTGGACCCTCTTTATCATTTTATCCTTAGGGTATAAAGTATTGTCAAGTATTTCATATAAATTAATAAATAAAGCCACAATTAACTAAATGGACAAGTAAATATAAAAGAATCTACACAACTGAATGCAGCCAGAAGTTTTCATCATGTCATTGACAAATAATACCAATTTTCATCCCAGTATCTTTCTTCTCCTTGGTATTCCAGGGATGGAATCCATCCACACTTGGCTATCAGTGCCCTTTTGTCTAGTTTACCTAAGTGCTCTCCTGAGAAATTTATCTATTCTATTTATTATTAGAATAGATTCCAACCTGCATGAGCCCATGTACTTCTTCTGTATGCTCTCTGTGGCTGACTTGATCATCTCCACTACTGCTCTGCCCAAAATCCTCAGCATTTTTTGGTTCCATGACAGGAAGATCTATTTTGAAGCTTGCCTTGTACAAGCATTTCTCATTCATTCACTATGCAGCATGGCCTTGGGGTTTATCTTGGCCATGGCCTTTGACCGGTATGTGGCAATCTGCAATCCTCTGAGACATTCTGCTATCCTGACACACAGAGTCATCAAGAATTTAGGGCTGACTATTGTCTTCCGTGGGGCTTTGCTTTTCAGTCCTCAACCCTTCATGCTTCGGTGGCTTTCCTATTGCAGAACTAATATCATCCCTCACACATACTGTGAATTTATGGTTTTGATCAAGCTTGCCTGTGCAGAAACCAGGATCTACAGAATATATAACCTAACTGCTGCCTTCCTTACTGGGGGTTTAGATTTCATATTAATTCTATGTTCCTATATTGTCATCCTTTACACTGTTTTCCATCTTCTATCCAAGGCTGCTCGACTCAAGACTTTGGGTACCTGTGGATCCCATGTGTGTGTAATCTTAGTAGCCTATACTCCAGCCTTTTTCTCTTTCCTTACTCACCGATTTGGACACCATGTGGCTCCTCACATTCATATATTTGTGGCTAACATCTACCTGCTTATCCCACCTATGGTGAACCCAATGATCTATTGTATAAGAACCAAGAGGATCAGAGACCGATTTCTTCAAATTTTGACTTCTCACAAATTATAAAATACCTAACTCTTCCTTTAACACATCTTTAAGACTTATGGGGGCGGGGGGAGGGACATTAACCCTCTTTATAGAAGGCTGAATTCCTACATTTCCTATTTGTAATCTGTAAAGTACTGTATTAGTAAGCATTGACTAGATTCTGTTCTACTAAAAAATATATATATTTGCCTAATAATGCAATATCTCTATTATGTGATCACATTTGCTATGTTTGCTCCCACAGTCTATTCTGTTTTGTCTTATCAGAGGTGTGTTATTGACTCATTATCTCTGACTTTCACTGATACATTTGTAGGACTTAATTAATGGGGTTGTCTACATCTCCTGGACAATAAAATTAAAAGCATTTTAATCTACAACCTTGGAAGTTGAGATAATATGCCTCCCAGAGGCCATCCTGCAATTTCTTGTGGCATATTATTTTATTATATATAGCTAAAATCATTTTAACATTTCTAAATAATAACATTTCTCACAAACACCCCACAGAAGACTTAATGATATCCAAAATTGTTCTACCATTTTTCCTTTTTCTATTCCTTCATTGTGGTTCAAGTTGATTCTTTGAAAATATTTATAACTCCCTCTCCCATTTTTTGATCATCTCCCAACCTATCTATATATATATATAAGCCTAAGCGACCGTTCAACCGTTCTACTGTTCGACCAGTAGCTATGACGCACACTGACCACTAGGGAGCAGATGCTCCGACCGGTAGGTTACCTTGCTGCTGGGGTCCAGCTGATTGGGACTAGGCGAGACAGGTCGGACATGCCCTGGAGCCCTCCCGCAGTCACCCCTTAGCCCTGATCATGCACTGGTGGGGTCCTTCGAACTGGCCTGCACCCTCTCTCAATCTGGGACCCCTAGGAGGATGTTGGAGAGCTGCAGGTCAGGCCGAGGGATGCAACCAGTACACAAATCTGTGCACTGGACCTCTAGTATTATATAATAGAGAAACAGTTTGTTTTGGTATTTCTTCATAATTTATCATCTAGCCACTGTTGACTGTGATATCATCCATTTTTCTTCTTTTTTTGAAGTTGAATAACTCATATTTATATAGAATATCATTAGGATTAGATGTTATGAGTATATAATACAATTTAGCATTTTCTTTATTACACTACTTTCAATGGTAACTCAAATAGTTTTGGCATTAGGCCATAGTTAAAAAATTCTACTATTGTGGAATAAACAAATGAAGCAGAAATGATTCATTCAGAACTTACTTAACCACAGTATTAACTATCATTGTTTGCCTTTTGCAGAGATTCAAAGGCTGTCAGAGTGGTAGGAAAATTTTATAGGGAATGCAAGGGAAGGTTTGAGGTATGCTCTGAAAAGAGGTTGTCAGCATATCAAAACTGGAAGTGGGTTAACTAGAAGTGGGCTTCTTCTGTGATTGGCTTAGGAAATATATTTGGCTGCCTCTAGTTGATCATGGAGACAAACACAACTAGGGAGTTGGCAGTTGTTGATCAAGTTCTATTTTGGATTAATTGCTGGAGAGGTTGTGGGTAGGGCTTCCAGGCTTCCCATGTGGATCACAGTTCATTGTCATATAAGATCTGGCTACTTCCCATTTGTTTATTCAGTCTCTGATAGAAAAAATGATTATAAGAAAAAGTAGACAAATTTAATCATAGTTTAAGATTTAAAAAAAATCTCATTAAATTATGAAGCAAAATATTAATAAAGATAAAGAAGATTTGAA
This sequence comes from Plecotus auritus, assembly GCF_963455305.1. NCBI lineage: Eukaryota > Metazoa > Chordata > Mammalia > Chiroptera > Vespertilionidae > Plecotus > Plecotus auritus. Next base: position 113,270,000 of record NC_137783.1, on the reverse strand, counting down.
TAACATGATTAAAGGATATAGAAATCATTTTATATCACAACAAGGCTGTTCAAGTACACATAAGACATTTGCAGAAATTGACCATGTATTGTGTCACAGACTCAACAAAGTTCAACAGATTGAAATGCTATAATCTCTGTTATTTTACTACAATAGGATTAAACAAAAAAATAACAAAACAGTGATGTGAAAGTGTTTCATTTATATCAAAATTTAAAGATTACATTTTTAAATTTCCAATTAATCAAAGGGAATTAAAAGCACAATAAGATGAAATAATCATCCTGTGAGATGTAGTTCAAGTTGAGGTTAGATAGAAAACATAGATTTAAATATATGTGACAGAGAAGAATATTGGCTATAAATAACAGCTAAACACACATCTCAAGAATTTGGAGAAAATGTATAAACCTATAAGCAAAGAGAGGAAAAGAAAGTAAATAATGATGAAAAAAGAAAACACACAACACATGCATGCACTTAAGATAATCAAATATTTGATAACCATAAAAACTGGCTGCATGTAGGAGCTACACAGCAACATTATAGATGTAAAATCATTGTGTCACCCAGCTGGGTGTGGCTCAGCAATTGAGCATCAACCCAGGAACCAAGAGATCACTGGTTCTATTACTGGTCAGGGCATATGCCCGGGTTGTGGGCTCGATCCCCAGTAGGAGACGTGCAGGAGGCAGCTGATCAGTAATTCTCTCACATCATTGATGTTTCCATCTCTCTCCATCTCCCTTCCTCTCTCTGAAATCAATAAAAACATTTAAAAAATTGTTGTGTCTTTTACCGTATGTGGACAGAGATAGGAAGCTGCAATAGATTTTAGAAATTATGGAAAGAGTAAAATTGGGGAGGGTGACTATAGACAACTGTTTCAGGGGTATTGCTGTAAAATGAGTAAGATAAATAAGGCAATAGCTAGCAGATATGTGGATCATAATTTTCTTTTGTAAAAAGAATTGTTTTAGATGTGTTTAATAATAGCTTATCACATGACAATAGAAATAATACCACAGGAAGACAACAATGATTACCCATGAGAAGGAATGCAAAATTGCCATACCAAAATATTTGAGTTTCAAGACAGGATAGGATGTATCACTTTAATGGATAAGTTAGTACAAATACAGTTCATTCATAGTAGCAGGAAATCAGTGGTAATATATGAGTTTAGAGGCAGATGGATTGATAGGCATGCAGATGGGATCTTCTTTTGATTCTTTTTTCTCAGTGAAATTGTAATCTAGGTCATCATCTGAGACTAGAGATGGGGAAGAGTGACAGAGGTTTGGGTTGAAAGAATATATAAAATAATTTTATTTATTCTTTATTGATTAAAATATTACATATGTCTCCTTTTCCCCCCATTGGCCTCTCCCCAGTCACTCTACCCCACCCCCCAGTACATGCCCTCACCCCCCTAATGTCTGTTTCCATTGGTTATGCTTATACACAAGCATACAAGTCTTTTGGTTGATCTCTACTCCTCCCACCCTCCCTGCCTTCATCAGTTTATGTTGTTCATTGTATTCTACAAATGAGTGAGATCATGGGATATTTATCCTTCTCCACCTGGCTTATTTCACTTAGCATAATGCTCTCCAGGTCCATCCATGCTGTTGTGAATAGTAGGAGTTCCTTCTTTTTTACAGCAGCATAGTATTCTATTGTGTAGATGTACCATGGTTTTTTAATCCCCTCATCTGCTGATGGGCACTTAGGCTGTTTCCAAATCTTAGCTATTGTCAATTGTGCTGCTATGAACATAGGGGTGCATATATCCTTTCTGATTGGTGTTTCTGATTTCTTGGGATTGGTGTTTCTGGTTTCTTGGGATATTCCTAGAAGTGGGGTCACTGGGTCAAATGGGAGTTCCATTTTTAATTTTTTGAGGAAACTCATACTGTTCTCCATAGTGGTTGCACCAGTCTGCATTCCCACCAGCAGTTCATGAGGGTTCCTTTTTCTCCACATCCTCGCAAGCATTTGTTATTTGTTGATTTGCTGGTGATAGCCATTCTGACAAGTGTGAGGTGGTACCTCGTTGTCGTTTTAATTTGCATCTTTCAGATGATTAATGACTTTGCACATGTTTTCATATGTCTCTTGGCCTTCTGTATGCCCTCTTTCGAAAAGTGTCTATTTAGGTCCTTTGCCCATCTTTTTATTTGATTGTTTATCTTCCTTTTGTTAAGTTGTATGAGTTCCCTATACATTTCAGAGATTAAACCCTTATCGGAGATAACATTGGCAAATATGTTCTCCCATGCAGTGGGCTTTCTTGTTGTTTTGTTGATAGTTTCTTTTGCTGTGCAGAGCTTTTTATTTTTATGTAGTTCCATTGGTTTATTTTATCCTTAGTTTCCACTGCCCTAGAAGCTGTATTGGTAAAGATATTGCTATGAGATAGCTGATATTTTGCTACCTGTGGATTCCTCTAAGATTTTTATGGTTTCCCATCTTACATTTAAGTCCTTTATCCACTTTGAGGTGTTTTTTTTTTTTTTGTGTGTGTGTGTGTGTGTGTATGGTGTAAGATCATGGTCTACTTTCATTTTTTTTCATGTATCTGTCCAATTTCCCCAAGACCATTTATTGAAGAGACTGTCTTGACTCCATTGTATGCTCTTGCCTCCTTTGTCAAATATTAATTGAACATAATGAGTGGGAAATTAGGAGTCTTGCAGGAGAGAAATGTGGAGAGAAATGTGAAGAGCATTAAAAGCTGAAGCAAGAACATGACACAGGATCTGAAAGGTAGTAAAAAAAAAATTATAGACTGGTTGAGACTCAAGGAAACTAAGAAAATGAGCTGTGTAGCAGAAAGTGATACCAAAAGGGTTGCAGGGACCAGGTTATAAAGATACTTACTGGTCATTTTGGATATTGCAATTATAATCCATGAATTTTACCACTATGTATAAGAAAGATAGAGACTTTAATTCAGACATATCTTATTTTTTAATCTTAGTAATGTAGTGGTTAAGTATATGAAATGTGGAACCAGGGATATCCAGATTCAGATCCTGGCATCACTGTTATTAGCTGTAAAATTGTACATAAATTATTTAATCTATTAGTCACTTTATTTTCTCATCTGTTTAGTGGTATTTATTTTTCCAAAGGCAGCTGTGCAGATCAGTGAGAAATGGATGTTAAACTTTAAGCCTAGGGCAATGAACATGATGACCTTACAGTACATAAACATAATCCTTTTCCTTCATTTTATGGTTTTATAATATTTTGCTGATATATTAAGCAAATATATTCCATATCAAAGCACTCAGCAGACCTTTGGGAAATAATAATGTCCTTATTTATTATCTTAAGTATCAAAGCACTCAGCAGACCTTTGGGAAATAATAATATCCTTATTTATTATCTTAAGGGATAGCTAATAGCAATTACTCTACCTGAATGTAATTTAAGTCTTGTAGTTTGGGAAAAGACCCCATATCCCAGAGGACCACTGAATCCCCTGCCACCTACCTGCTTTGATCCAGTGTGATTAGGAGCGGAGTAAAACCTAGCTCTTGTTCACTGTGCATACTCCTAGCAACTACTCCTTATAGAAACTGGCTCTCTGGATGAATCTCAGCTTTTAATTTGGGTGAGTTGGTACATATGCAAGAGAGGAAAGGGCTACATCCAAACATCTACATTTATAGAATTATAAGATTCTCAAAAAAGTAATTAATGTGTACCTCTTTGTAAACCCTTAGTAAAGTTAAAGTAAGTACTGTAGCCTGGCCAGTGTGGCTCAGTGGTTGAGCAACAATCTATGAACCAGGAGGTTACGGTTCAATTCCTGGTCAGAGCACATGCCCTTGCTTGATCATCAGTGTGTGGTATGCAGGAGGAAGCCAATCAATGATTCTCTCTCATCATTGATGTTTCTGTCTCTCTCTCCCTCTCCCTTCCTCTCTGAAATCAATAAAAATATATTTTTTAAAAGAGAATAAATACTGTAGACATACAATATGGTGAGAAGGTGAAATGGACCTTTTTTCCACATAACTGATGTAAATGCAGCTACCTGTTGGCGAGCTAAAGTATAGGGATACTCTAAATTAGAATTAAAATAACTTTAAAGCTGTTTGACTAAGAAAGGCTTTTGAGTCAGAGAAAGCCATGATCAAAGAATGCATTTCTTTCCACTCAGCATTAAACGTGATTAAGCAACACTTATGGGAGGAAGAAAATTTAGGACTAAGGTGAAAAAAATCTCTGTTTAATAAGGCAATCAGAAGACAAGCCATAGCCAACCATTATTATTTTTTGTTTTGTTTAGTTTTGTTTTGTTTTTTTTAAAATAAATCTTTATTCAGATTATTACAATTATTTCTCCTTTTTCCCCCCATAGCTCCCCTCCACCCATTTCCCACCCCACCTTCTGCCCTTACCTCCCCCCCACTGTCCTCATCCATAGGTGTATGATTTTTGTCCATTCTCTTCATGAACCCCCCCATACCCCTTTCCCCCTGAGAATTATCAGTCCACTCCCTTTCTATGCCCCTGATTCTATTATATTCACCAGATTATTCTGTTCCTCAGGTTTTTAATTCACTTGATTTTTAGGTTCGCTTGTTGATAGATATGTATTTGTTGTTCATAATTTTTCTCTTTACTTTTTTCTTCTTCCTCTTCTTTAAGAATACCTTTCAGCATTTCATATAATACTGGTTTGGTGGTGATGAACTCCTTCAGCTTTTTCTTATCTGTGAAGCTCTTTATCTGCCCTTCAATTCTGAATGATAGCTTTGCTGGGTAGAGTAATCTTGGTTGTAGGTTCTTGCTATTCATCACATTGAAAATTTCTTGCCACTCCCGTCTGGCCTGCATAGTTTCTGTTGAGAAGTCAGCTGACAGTCGTATGGGTGCTCCCTTGTAGATAATTAACTGTTTTTCTCTTGCTGCTTTTAATATTCTCTCTTTGTCTTTTGCTCTTGGCATTTTAATTATGATGTGTCTTGGTGTGGTCCTCTTTGGATTCCTTTTGTTTGGGGTTCTGTGGGCTTCCTGGACTTGTAAGTCTATTTCTTTCACCAGGTGGGGGAAGTTTTTGGTCATTATTTCTTCAAATAGGTTTTCAGTATCTTGCTCTCTCTCTTCTTCTGGCACCCCCATAATTCTGATGTTGGTACGCTTGAAGTTGTCCCAGAGTCTTCTTACATTATCTTCAACTTTTTGGATTTTTTTTTTTTGCTTTTTGCTTTTTCGGTTGAGTGTTTTTTGCTTCTTTGTATTTCAATTCTTTGACTTGATTCTTGTGTTCCTCTATTCTGTTTCTGGGTCTCTGTATAATATTTTTTATTTCAGTCAGTGTATGTTTAATTTCTAGTTGGTCCTTTTTCATATCTTCGAGGGTCTCGTTATATTTATCGGCCTTTTCTAGGATATTCTTAAAAAGTCTTATAACCGTGGTTTTGAATTCTATATCCAGTTGTTTGTTTTCCTCCATTTCTTTCGTTTGTGATCTGATTCTTTGACCCCGCATTTTCACTGATTCCCTGAGTTGGTAAGGTAGATATTTGTGCTAGGTTTCCAATATGGCCCAGTGGGTCTGCTTCCCCAGTTAACCTGAGGTGGACACTCTTGGTGCACCCCTTTGTGGACTGTGTGTACAGCCTTGTTGTAATTAAGTCTTTATTGTTGTTGGTATCACTGGGAAGAATTGACCTCCGGGCCAGTTGGCTGTAAGGATCAGCTGTGTCTATGCTGGGAGAAATTCGGTGCTGGAGACAGCCTTATAGGATTAGACTTGCCAAATTGCAATAGCCTCTGTGCTCAGCTTGGATGGGGTGGAGTCTCAGTTTTGGCTTCCTGTCAGCCTTGCCCTTGCGCGCATGTGCGCTTTCAGTCCTTCGCCTTCCCCAGCTCGAGTCTCCACCTGAGAGTCCAGACTTCCCCCACAAGAGCGTGGGTCCCCAGAGGCTCGCCTGGAACTGGGGTTCACTGCAGTCAGAACTGGGGCTCAGTGCCGTCAGGAGCCTCTGACTCCCTTCCACTAGGGAAAGCCTGTGGCAACCTCCGCAGCCTTTGTGCGCACTGGCGAGCGCGCGGTGCGCACTTTCAGTCCTCCGCCTTCCCCGGCTCCCGAGTCTCCGCCCGAGAGTCCAGACTCCCCCCACAAGAGCATGGGTCCCCAGGGGCTCGCCTGCAACTGGGGTTCACTGCAGTCAGAACTGGGGCTGAGTGCCGTCAGGAGCCTCTGACTCCCTTCCACTAGGGAAAGCCTGTGGCAACCTCCGCAGCCTTTGTGCGCACTGGCCCGCGTGCGCCTTCAGACTTCTGCCTTTCCCAGCTCGAGTCTCCGCCCGAGAGTCCAGACTCCCCCCGTAAGAGCGTGGGTCCCCAGGTGTTCGCCCAGAACTGGGGTTCAGTGCTGTCAGAACTGGGGTTCAGTGCGGTCGGAGGCTTCTTTCCCCCTTCCGCCAGAGAAAGTCAGCCAGGCTCTCAGCCGCCCTTCCTCTCTGCACGCACAAAGCCCCTTTGCCGTACCTCCAATTCTCTGTGAGCTTTCCTCTTTCCTTCTAGTTGTAGGATTTTCACTCAGCCAGCTTTCCTGTGGTTCTGGATGGTGTCCGTTCTGTCTTTTAGTTGTAGTTTTGAAATTGTTGTGCGAGGCAGCAGTTTAGGTGTTTACCTATGCCGCCATCTTGGTTTCTCTCCCCAACCATTATTTTTGATGTAGTTTATCTTCAAACTAGTTGAGCTATACTAGATAAGAGAGAGGAGAAAGTAGAGAAAGATTTTCAGACTAAATTTTGTGGGACATAAAAATTTCTCCTGAATGGATTTTTTAAGAGAATTGACATCTCTTTCTAGCTGTTCCGTACCCAGATCTGGATTTCTGTCCTAAAGAAAGACTAATAATTCTGAAAGTAATCAAGGTATGTTCTGATAAGTAAAACTGAGTGCTTTGTTTGTGCATGTAAATATCAGCTTATTTAAATAAATTTGTTCATATGGGAATGCACTTATCTGAGCATTAATTTGGTGTGCTTGAAGGAGCCTTTATATAGTATTAGAAAATTTAAAGAGTCCCTGTGTGCTTGATTCTGGATATATTATTCCATAATATATGGTAACAATAAGAAAATGTCAAATGTACTAAAATATGTTTGTTTGCCTCTTTAGCCAGATGTGAGTACATATACCTAGGTCTTCTCTGAAGGAATATGTTAATTTTAAAAGGTTTTGGGAGCCAACAGAGAAATGTGAATAGCTTTATATTTCTCTGGAAGTGGAGATCTAGGTAATCAAGATCTTTAAGCCCACAGATAAAGCAGTAATTGACTTGAAACCTACCTCAGTCTCTATGCCTGGAGTCCTATCTTACAATCATAGCAGAGCAAAGCAGAAACAAAGTTCTACCAAGGAGAAGAAACTCCTTGATTTCACTACTAGAGGCCCGATGCACAAAATTCGTGCAAGGAGCTTGGCCCTTGCAGCCTTGGCAGCTGCCCTCGGCCCTCACAGCCCCAGTTTCATCCAGAAGGGAGTCCGGAAGGTCATTCGGCTGTCCGGTGTAATTAGCATATTACGTTTTTATTATTATAGATAGACAGATGTGGCAGAGAGTACTCTTGTGAAACATCATCCAATGCCAGTCTTTGGGCTAGGTTATGCTAATACCTACCTATGCTATAGTTTCTAGACTGAGGAGAATTTAATCTTATAAGAAAGACAGGAGTCATAATAATATATTAAATAATCTACCTTTTGATAAGGTCTATCACAATCAAATGTAAGAAAACATGTAAAGATGCACAGAAAATTATCCTGCATATTTTTGTCTAAGCTAATTCAGCAGAGTCATAGAGGAGATTATTTTGACTAGATACTACAAGGAAACTGTAGTCTACAAAGGGAAGAGATTATAAGAGAGGGAGAGAAAAATTATAATCAAAATTATGTGAAAAAGGGCACAATTTCACAAAGAGTATGTTGTTTCTGGAGAATAATTAAAAGTTTGGCGTTATCTTGTGGAGGGCATATAAGGAGTACCTGGTGAAAAGGATGGTTTTTTTTTTTTATACTAAATGCTAATTTGATCACATCATGCTTAAATGTTTTATTGGAGTCACATTATGTATGGAATAATGATCAAGTCCCAATACTTAATTTCTTAAATTACTCTGTGAAAGATAACTAACTTGTTAACATGTATTAATTAACTTAACCTTCCCAACAACTTTTTGTTTTCTTCACTTCACAGTTGAGAAAACTGGGGGAAAAATATAATAAGTATGAATAAGAAAACTTAAACCTTATTATGAAAATAAATGCATTTATTTATTTATTTATTTATTTATTTATTTGGAAATAAATTCCTTTAATACAAGAACATAAAAAGAGCCTATGATGGAAATAAATATGATCACATGCAAGGGGGGAAAAAGACAGAAGTGATAGCATTACTCATGATAGCTGATAATTTTCAAGAATTATTGAACTTTATTTACTCTCAATCAAATATCATAGTAACTCAAAGTAAATGATTATAAAATGGTCATTTAGTTGCATTATTTTTTCAACTAAAAATTAACATCTACAAAGATTCCAGATGATATCCTTTTCATATTAGAATCACTAAGTATTACTTTCCTTCTTTTCTTCATAAAAAAATAATAATATGAACTGAAATCACACTAATAGTGTATAAATCAAAAGAGATACCAAGTACATGGGTCTCTGTAATGTCTAGGATCTTTAGACACAAAATAAAAAGTTAAGAACTTGGTACATTGGGAAATATACAGAAGAGATAAGAAATTAAAATTTTTAAAAAACTGAGCTTAAAATAAGTAGATACATAAGTTGGAAATGTTTCATAGAAAAGGAGGAAACTTAGTATAGGCATGAGGCAAACCTCAGGTTTTGTGAAGACTTCTATGCAGAAGGCAGGTGTGTCTATAAAAAGTATCACAGTAGGAAAGGGCAACCCAATCTCATGGCTCCTGGGTTTGGTTCTGTGACAGTACTAGGACATGTAATGGACTGTCTAAGACATGAGTATCCATACTTAAGAGTACTCACACATCAGCTAGAAAGTTATGTTTAAAAATTACTCTCAGATTCGTTTCATTTATAATATCAGACATTTCTATCAAAAGCTAATTTGGTCTTATTAAATCAAAGTGTGAATTCAAAAAATGATATTGAATTTTATTGTACAGAGATATTAACCATGTTGGATTTTGTTTGTTTGTTTGCTTTAATATATTTTTATTGATTTCAGAGAGGAAGGAAGAGAGAGAGATAGAAACATCAATGATGAGAAAGAATCATTGATCGGCTGCCTCCTGCATGCCCTCTACTGGGGATCGAGTCCCAACCGGGGCATGTGCCCTTGACTGGAATCAAACCCAGGACCCTTGCGTCTGCAGGCTGACGCTCTATCCACTGAGCCAAATCAGTGTGGGCCTTGTTGGGTTTTTTGTTTTGTTTTGTTTCTAATAAATTGTGAGATTCATGACTTGGTTTATAGTAAGCACTTTGTGTCTGGTTGCATAGTTTTTGCCTAGCTTTACTAAGTTTTGTTTTGTGGGTTTTTTGGTGTTTTGTTTTTTTTTCACTATAAATTACAACCTTTTATGTTTTCTAACATGATGTTTTGGGGTCTTCCAGATGCATTTTTCATTTGTTGCCAGACTTGGTGTGATGATCTTGGAAGATAACTTTGTCTTAAAAAGGTTTCCATCTACAAAAGACAGAGAGCAGCGGCACCATGGTACCAGCCAATAAATCTCAAACATCTCCAAATACCTTCTTGCTGATGGGCATCCCAGGATTAGAGCACCTGCATGTCTGGATTGGGATTCCCTTCTGCTCCATGTACATAGTGGCTGTGGTGGGGAATGTGACCATCCTGGCTGTGGTGAGGGCAGAGCGAAGCCTTCATGAGCCCATGTTCCTCTTCCTGTGCATGCTGTCGGTCACTGACCTGGTCCTCTCCACATCTACACTGCCCCGCATGCTCTGTCTCTTCTGGCTTGGAGCCCATGACATTGCCTTTGATGCCTGCTTGGCCCAAATGTTCTTCATCCACAGCTTTACTGGCATGGAATCAGGCTTCTTTTTGGCCATGGCCATTGACCGTTATGTGGCCATTTGTCATCCACTGCACCATAGCACCATTCTCAGCCATGCTCACATTGCCAAAATGGGAGCCTCTGTTGTACTCCGAGGAGCAGTCTTCTTTTCTCCACATCCCATCCTGCTCAAACAGCTGCCCTACTGCAGGACTCGAGTCATTGCCCACACCTACTGTGAGTTCATGGCTGTGGTGAAGCTGGCATGTGTGGACACAGGAGCCACCAAACGTTACAGCCTCAGTGTGGCCTCTGTCATTGGTTCTTGTGATGGCTTTTTTATTGTCATCTCTTATGTTCTAATCCTCCGTGCAGTCTTTCGTCTTCCATCACGGGAAGCAAGTCTTAAAGCTCTAGGCACATGTGGCTCTCATGTCTGTGTCATCCTCGTTTTCTACTCCACAGCTGTCTTCACCTTCCTCACTCACCGCTTTGGTCACAATGTGGCCCCCCGGATTCACATCTTTATTGCCAATATGTACCTTCTGGTCCCACCTTTTCTTAATCCCATTGTGTATGGTGTTAGGACCAAGAAAATTCGAGACTATGTTCATAGTTTTCTAAGGGTAAAGTTTGCCTGATTATGCTGAAATTATGTGCAGAGACAGTATCAGAATGTGAAGGGAAGAGTACAAATAATTTATTTCATCTCATAATAGACATGACATTTCCTTCTGCTGAAATAAGACTTTTTATCAGATTCCAATGGGGAAGAGTAACCACACATTATAGAAGTTTCCCAATTCTAATGCAACTAGTAGGCACATTTTATTTTGTGTACTTCTGAATTTTAAGGAGCTTACTTAGAACTTGATAAATTGGAAAGGGGTCCCCTTCTGCTCCCTGCTACTACTGACCTTCTGTTATATGAGTAGGGGGTTATAGTGTATTGTCCAACAGGTAGTGATTAAAAAAGCAAAGAAACTCATAAGAACCTCAAAAAATTCCACAGGAACTATTACTAACTGAAAAATCAATGATCACTCAATATTCTGTAGAAGAGTCAATATAATAAGATTCATGTCTTCTGAATACAAGAAATACTTGCCTATTATTTTCACAACAATAGAATTGTAGAAAAGTTCCACATTGCAATAATCGTGTTCACAGATTACTATAATAAAATAAACCTTTATGTATTACCTTTCTCATGTTTCTCCTGTCATACTTATGCATCCTTTGTATGCTCTGTTCTGTTTGTAAAGACTCCCGCCTTCGTCCAAAAAATAAGTGTGTTTTTTTTTTTTTTTATATCTTCATGGTTTTACTTAGAATGCTTCCCTTTGTCCAGGCACCTTCTTATCTACAAAAAAAAAACTTAGTTATACTTCAAGGTACATCTCCTGTTTAAACTCCCCATGTTAGTAGAAATTTTATTTCCTCAAGTAAAACTAACTAAAAACTGTCCCTACTATTATTGTGAAAAATGTCACTATATACTGTAGTTAACCTGGTATGTCTTTGTCCAATTAAATTCTTAATATAGTTAGAGGTTAAGTGCACTGGCTCTAGAGTCAGAGTGCCTGGATTCATCCTTTATCTCTGTCACTTACTATCTGCATATCCAGTCACTTTCTGGGCATTATTGTCATAATTAATAAAATGGGGATCATAAAATTTCCTTCCCTATAAGAATTTTAAGGATTAAATGAGTGAAAGCACATAAGAAAGTCACTTATACTAGAGCCACATGGTAGACTTTAATAAATAGACACTACATAACTGGATTACCATAACAAGTATAATTTTGCATGTTTATTATATGCCAGACTTTGTCAGATATGTATGAACAATGTACACATGCAAGCATATGTTATCACCAGAATCATCAGAGTTTTAGTCCGATTTCATAGATGAGAAATTTGGACTCAGGGAGTTTAAATAATTTGCTCAATGTCACATGTTGATTAAGTGGTGATGCCTGGATTTAAATAAACACAAAAGTACTCAACCCCATAGTTAAAGAGTATCCTCCATTTATTTTTTATCACTAATACCTCTCAGTATCTATGAACACATGAATTCAATGAATGCTTCTGAAGGAAGGAATGATTCTATAAGACGTTTGAATTTATGTGTCCTGTATTTTAGAACTCCTAATCATGTGATAGTTATAATTAAGATACTAGTTGAATTAAAATCATAAGGACAGGGTTAATGATGATCTTTTTGTAAGATAATGGAGAAAAATGACAATGATAGTAGGAGTAGGGACAGATCTCTCTCGGGCTAAAGAGAAGAGAATCCTTATGGAAATGTAAACTTTGGGAATATTGCCATTATGTTGGATATTTCCTGAAGATGAATTGCCAAGATAGACCTTTTGGCTGTATTTTCTTTTTTAGTTGGAGTACCATGAATTATGCAATCCTATCTAATAAAAGAGTAATATTCAAATTGACTGTCACTCCAACACATAAGATGGCTGCCCCCATGTGGACACAAGATGGCCACCACAAGATGGCCAGCAGGGGAGGGCAGTTGGGAGGGACCAGGCTGGCAAGGGAGGGCAGTTGAGGGCGATCAAGCCTGCAGGGGAGGGCATTTAGAGGTGAGCAGGCCTGCAGGGGTGGGAAGTTGGAGGCTACCGGGCCTGTATGGAAGGGCAGTTGGGGGGGACCCAGGCCTGAAGGGGAGAGCAGTTGGGGGGGACCAGGCCTGCAGGGGAGGGCAGTTAGGGGTGATGAGGCTGGCAGGGGAGGGCAGTTAGGGATGACCAGGCTGACAGGGGAGGGCAGTTAGGGGTGACCAGGTCAGCAGGCGAGGGCAGTTGGGGGGGACCAGGCCTGCAGGGGAGGGCAGTTAGGGGTGACCAGGCTGACAGGGGAGGCCATTAGGGGTGACCAGGCCAGCAGGGGAGGGCAGTTAGGGGCAATTGGGCTGACAGAGGAGCAGTTAGGCATCAATCAGGCTGGCAGGGGCGTGGTTAGGGGGTGATCAGACTGGCAGACAGAAGCAGTTAGGGGCAATCAGGAAGGCAGACTGGCAAGCAGGATCAGGCCTAAATGGGCAGTCAGACATCCCTCTTGGGGTCCCAGATTAGAGAGGGTGCAGGCTGGGCTGAGAGACACACACCTCTGTTCACAAATTTCATGTACTGGGCCTCTAGTTTAATTATAATACATTCCTTGACAATTATCAGAATTGTTTATACGTTACATTTTGAAATATGAACTAAGGAGTTAATACTTATAAGCTATCTACCAATGGCTCTCAAATTTGAATGTTTAACAATAATAGTCACAAAACTAAATCTTCAAAAGCCCTGAATTAAATTCTAGTCAAATAAAAGAGATATGCAACTTATTCATATATTCATACAACAAAAATCAATTTATGGGGTGGCTAAAATGTGCCAGATTTGGTTAAATTCTGCGGAGAAGTGAGCAAAAGAGAAGTTTAAGTCTCAGAGAGTTTATATCCTCATGGAAATGATATAATTGAGGGATGTTCAAATGCATAAATATACTGGATATTTAGTGCTGTCAAGTAATAATATTGATTTCTATAAGAGCACATAACATAGTGTTTTGATCTAGTCTAGGAGAATTAAGGAAAGCTCCCTTAAAAATGGCATTTACTTAAATGCTGATTAGGAGTTAAAAAGAAAGAGAGGTCCTGAATGGGGTGATAATGTTACAGGGAGAGAGAACAGGATGTGTGAACATGTGTGGATCTTAAGATAGGAAGGGGTGTCATGCATTCAAAGAATTGAAGGAAGTCCATTTCATGGGCTGGAATAGAGGGTGAAATGAAGAGTTGCTGAGTAAGGCTTGGATAGTAGCATGCAGGGGTGTGTAGGGTGTGCTAAGGATTCTCAAATTTATACTGAAAACTAGACAATATAAGTTCTATGCACAGGAGTGACATAATCAGGTTTGCATTTTAAAAAGATCCTGTGGGCTTCCAGTCCAAGATGGAGGCATAGGAAGACCCTGAATGCACCTCGTCCCAGGAAAACAATGAATTTACACCTACAGACAGAGCACTCCCTCCTGAAGAAGAACAGATCTGAATGGACAGCTTCTGCAAGAGAGACAGAGAGAGAGAGAGAGAGAGAGAGAGAGAGAGAAACTTCCAGCCACCTGACTTGCCCATGGGACTCCCCTCAGCTTGCACACACCCTAGCATGGCTCCCACCTAGGTGTGTCTTGTCCCTAGGACTTCCTGCAGATTACACCTGCTTTAGCCACAGTCCCAGGGGCTTCCCTCTGGCAGTTCCTACAGTTCCAACCCCCTCCAGCTTCAGCTCCAGATCTGTGTGGCTTGCCCTGGGACAACCTGAAACTCAGTTTCCCTTAAACTTGGTATTGTGCAATATTTTTTTTCTAAATCTTTTCTATCGCTCCTACTTTAATCTTAACTCTCTGTGTTTCTGTTATATAGTTTATTTACCAAACAATGGCTTTAATTTAGTCAATTAAAATTTACTTAGTGCATACATTTTTCCACCTTTTTTGGATTCTAATTGCATATAGGAAATTAAAACTTAATTTCACTTTAAGTTTTACTTATGGAGTTGCCAAGGTCACAGGAAAGTAAGATGTTTTAAACTATTGGTTTTGAAGCAAGCTATAAGCAATTTGTATAGAATTATAACGCAAACAGTTCTGCCTTCTTTTACTCTAAGTTTAACCTCATACTAAATGATTCCTCAGCCCTAACTCTTCTCCTACAGTACCTAAGCCATACACGTCACCTCTTACAACACACACACACACACACACACACACACACACACACACACGCACACATACACACACACACACAAATTAGTTTTACAATGCTCCCAAACATCTGCTCTTTTAAATTTTAAATTTATTGGGGTAACATTGGTTAATAACATTATATAAATTTCAGACGTATAACTTCATAATACAACGTCTGTATACTCCATTGTGTGCTCACAACCCAAAGTTTACTCTCCTTCTGTCCCTTTAACTACATGTGCTACCCTCAATAACTGGCTGTAGGCTTTGTTCCTCAGAATATTCAAGCCAAGTAAAGCACTTTGCCTAACAGAGAGGCCCCTAGAGACCCTGAAGTGGGGAGAGGAGGCAGTGACAAACCAGCATAAATCTGCCTCCAGCTCAGACACTTCATCTTAGTCTGGACATCAACAGATCTTGTCTGAACTTCATGTGGACAGTTGCTTTGCTGGTCCCAGTCCCACTGTGGTCAGACTCACAACCATCTACAGGTACTATTCTAGGAAAACAGAGAAGAAGAAGGAGGGAAAAGAGTAGAAACTCCTGGGATGCAAAGTCATGTAGGAAAAACAGATTCCTAAATACTAATCACCAACCCTTTTAAGTCCATGGTTGGGTTCTGCAATTTTTAGAATATCCAGTGGCATTCTTTAGGGAAGAATAAGTATCTTTCTAATTTTTACACCTAAATTGATGATCTCTTTACTTGAAATTAATGTTGATATTGTTATTGCTGGCAATTATTTTTGATAGCTCAGGCAAAAATTTACCATGTTGCTTAAAGCACTAATAATATCCTAATGCCACCACCATATGGGGAATTTTATCTACTGTATTCCTGATTGATGATCATTCAATTTCTAACTGATAATGAGTTTGTGATAGGGCTATTTCCCCTATTGAACTAAAATGAACCTATTAAATTTTTTTAGCATCTTTTTTTGGTCAGGTATCTCTCTCTGGTGATACTAAATTCTTTTTTCCACTCAAGAATATAATGAATCTAAAAATATTTGAGGATAAAATTACCAGGGCCATCAAATCTTTCTTCTTATGTTATCAATTCCAGACTATTAATTTATCTTAGTTACAGTTTCTTTCTAAGAAACAAAAAACAAAAAGAACAGTATGCCCTGGCCATTGTGGCTCAGTTGTTGGAGTGTCATTCTCTGCACTGAAGGGTCACAGTTTCACTTCCCAACCAGGGCACATACCCAGGTTGTGGGAGGCAACCAATCAATATCTCTCTCTCTCTCTCTCTCTCTCTCTCTCTCTCTCTCTCTCTCTCTTTCTCTACCTCTCCCATCCTCTCTCTCTAAAAAATGGAAAAATATATCCTCGGGTAAGGATTAATTTAAGCAAAACAACAAACAAACAAACAAAAAAGAACATTACTTTTTGCATCTTTCACTTAAACTTTGTACTTCATACTAAAAGAAGAAAATATTCCAAGAATTATGTCAAGAATATTGTTTTATATAATGTTGGAATTCAATGGTGGATTTAATCCTCATTACAATTTTTAATGTAAGCTTTATCCCACTTTTGATATGAAAAAAAAATGAGGTTCAAAGGCTTAAACAATTTGTTCAAATTACATCTGAGTGATTTCAAAATAAGTGGCAGGGCTGAGATTGTATCTCAAACATGTGTAATCTCAAAGATCTTGCTATTATCGCTATACCAAGTTAAATTCCAGGAGACCAACCTATCATTCAGCTATGCTGTGCCTTTTACCAAATGCAGTTGATATATGACATACTTAGATCTGAACATATCAATTACATGATGTATATATGTGGGGTTTTAGCAGACATGCCACTCTGTTTTGGTATTTAAATATTTAGAATAAATTAATTACCAAAAAATATAAATAATCCAAGTTCATCAACAATTAAAATGACACAATATTAATATTACTATACTTTTATTTTTAAAGCAACTTTGTGTTATATTGTTTCATCCTAATTTCAGTTTAAGTTTTGTATATGGTCACAGGAAATGAAAATGTTTTAAACTTGATTTTGAAGAAAGCTATACCAATTTGTATATCATTATAGTTGCAAACAGCTCTGCAACATTTTAAGAGTTTATTTTAAACTTTTATTGAAAATTTTCTTTGGTGTGATTCTTTTAAATATTATATAGTTGGACTATTTCTAACAAAATCTGGAATTTAAACTTTAATAGTGAAATTTAATTTCAATCATATTAATAACAAAAAAGCTTTATTTTTATTCCTTTATTTTTATTTACTATATAGTTTTTTTGTTTTTTACTTTTAATCTGTTAAATATACTATTTAATCTATAACATCAAATAATTTATAAATATGCATTTTTATTCAAAAGAATAATGTAGGTGAAAAGGTTCAGCAAATACAGTAGTCTTATTTCTATGGAAATTTGTATTACAATTAATCACTGAACTATGTTCCCCATACAAAACCACATGAATTCACATATATATGCCACCCCATTAAACTTTACTTTTACCCACTCCCTACAATGATTTAATACTAAACTACTGGAACTTGAATACTAAACTATTATCTATTGAGGCTTTTTTTGGATTCCGCCTTTGTCATCCAAAATATTCATTCCAGAATTGTGTCAGGTGTAAGATCAGCCGGTTTCTGAGGTTCTTTGTAAAAATCAACAAATACTCCAGAGAAACCTAAAGAACCAAGGCCAATCTCAAGAGCTGAGGACCCTGGAATGATAAAAATCAACTTCCTCATCTTGAGTGAAAGCCATGAATTCTAGCTTTTACCTATAATGTTGAAAATGTGGGGTCTCTTGCCAGGCCCTGCTATCTGAGAAAAAAAATCCTATAGGATTTCACACAGTGAATATTAAATGGGATCAGAGCCACAATCTAAACTATGGAGTTGATATGTCTTTATTGAGAATTAATCCCTGAGACTATTTCTTCCTTTTGCAGCCTAGGATTATCTCCTTTCTCATTACAAGTTGCAGAAACATTTATTTGATCATTAGTTGACATAATATAATTATGATTGCCACCATAAAGTACTACCCAGTATTTTAAATGGAAATATACACTGATTTCAAAATGTCCCTTGTTTCTTTCTCCCCAGGAATCAGCCCTTGGAAAAAGGAGCTCAGGGTAGGGATGTCCTCTTGCAACAGCTCCATTCCTCAGCCCTTGACATTTGTCCTGGCTGGAATTCCTGGCCTGGAATCTTCCCATGGCTGGTTCTCTGTGCCTTTCTTCTTGGTCTTTGTCATTACAGTCATTGGCAATGCCACCATCTTATGCATCATCCGGGTAGAGAAGAATCTTCATGAGCTCATGTTTCTCCTCCTGGCCATGCTATCAGTTGTTGACCTCTCCCTGGTCAGTGTTACTGTGCCCCGCATGCTAGGTATCTCTGGATGAATGCCAAAGAAATCAGCATCAATGCTTGCCTCACCCAGATGTTTTTCATCCCTTCCTTTTATGTCATGGAGTCTGGGATCCTCCTGGCCATGGCTTTTGACAGATTTGTGGCTATCTGGCACCCTCTGAGATACACAACTATCCTTGCTAACAACATGCTTGTGAAGATGGCACTGGCTGTCCTGGCCAGGGCAGTGGCAGTGTTGACCCCAGCACCCATCCTAGCAAAAAGACTGGAAAGCTTCCAAACCCATGTCATTGCTTACTCCTACTGTGCCTACATGGCTGTGGTGCAGATAGCCTGTGGAGACATCTCTGACCACATTGTCTATGGCCTCATGGTTATCGTAGCATCTGTGGGATTTGATCTGTTTTTTATCAGTCTGTCATATGGGCTGATCCTTCATGCTGTCTTTCGAATACCCTCTTGGGAGGCACGGGCAAAGCTCTCAGCACATGTGGCTCTCATCTTTGTGTCATTGCTCTCTTTTATTCTCCTGTTGTCTTTTCTGTTCTGGCCCAGATTTTAGGCTATCATATGGCTCCTCATCTACAGATTATCATTGACAATCTCTATTTCCTGGTGCCTCCCATGATCAACCCTTTGATATATGGAGCCCGGACCAAGCAAATGCGGGAGTGGGTGCTTCGGATCCTGCACTGTCGTGGAGACTGAGGTTGATACCTGAGGTAGACAAGGACCTGGGATATGGAGCTGGAAATCATGTTATGTTGGAGGTAGAGATAAATCATGCCAGATTGGGGAATTCATGGGAAAAGGAATAACTAAGGCAAGAGGAGGCCTTAGTCAGTGTGGGAATATAACTGAGACATGTTCTTTTCATCAGAATATTGTTTTTGGGAAACCCTCATGACTGGAAACCTCCTCAAATGCTGATGCAAGTAATAACATAGGAAAACATATTGTTTTTAATTTATTGTTTATCTGATCGCATTGCATAACATAAATGGGAAGAACATTATTTCAAATGAGGTAACAATAAATTTAGGTATACGGTATCAAGACCTCTGAGCACAACTATTTATCCTAATTTTTTTTTATTTAATGATTTCTCTTTCACATTTATGTTTCAGATATTTCACCAATATGGAACTATATATCATGGAAAGTAATCCTAATGGAAATAAGTATGTATAAATGTCCATGCTCATGTCAATGAGTAAAGATCTTTTATGTCTGAAGAGTTTTAATAAAGAAGATTCTTCTTTAGAGATTTACTATTAGTGTCATAATCTGGAACCAATATACAGTAGACTGAATTTGATAGGAAACCATGGGGGAGGAGGGAGAGAACCTAAATCTATTCTTTCTCTAGCTTCACATTTTCCTTCTACCTACCTATATCTGTTTTCACAAATTTAAGTCACCCAAATCTGTATCTTAAACCATGAATCATGTCTGTCTTCCAGAAAATGTATTGTAACAGCTTTGTGAACCACTCTTCACATGCATCTTAAGCTTAAGTCTTTCCAAACTAAGCTTTTAGTCTCTGTTGCAGCTAGTTTATCCCTCTATGTTCCGCATGTTTGTTCATTTGACTTAAATTAAGTTTAAATAGAGTTAAATTAAGTTTAAAACCTTGATATTCTTATTTATTTTTATTTTCTTCCCTTCATCCAAACAATCACCAAGATTTCTCTGTACATTTCCACTATATTTTTTTCTGTCTTGCACTTTATCACTTATGATTTCTGTACTGCAAAATTCTTCTAACTAATTTTCATATATATTCAATTTCTATCATATTCAAGGTTGTTATTAACTCTGTAACTGGAGTTTTATTCCCAAATATCTTCTTTTGTCTCCTTAAAATCTTCAACAGTCTGTTTCTCAAGATAAAGTCTTAACTTCATAGCATGGCATTCAAATAATTGCATGACTTAACTCTAGTCTGCATTTCCAGGTGCTTTATTTTTGCTAAATCACAATATAAGCATCAATCTGGCCAAACCTACTGCTTTATTTGTAAAGATGCTACACATCCCTTGCTACTTTAGATCAGTCTTTGTGTTACTTAGGAGACATTTTCCCTTGATCTTTCTTCGTCAAAACCCTTCCCATCTCAAGAGACACTTTCTTCAATTTGTTTTCCTTAATGCCTGTCTTCACATGATACCACCCTGTCATTTTCTGTACTG
Source organism: Plecotus auritus (assembly GCF_963455305.1). Taxonomy (NCBI): domain Eukaryota; kingdom Metazoa; phylum Chordata; class Mammalia; order Chiroptera; family Vespertilionidae; genus Plecotus; species Plecotus auritus. The sequence continues at coordinate 113,249,620 of NC_137783.1, read as the reverse complement.
CCAGACACTTTAGGTTTCTTTGACATATATTTGTCCGTGATCTGTCCTGTACTTCAGATATTAATCTGCATGCCTTGCCATCCCTCTTACACTGACATTTCTTGAAGGGCATGGGCCATGCCCAGAAATTGATTTTTATACTACACATAAGCAGATCTTAAAATCTTGTCTTAGTTTTTTAAAAATGTTATTAAACACCAGCTCATAAACCAAGGGAAATATGCATGTAAATTATGACCATCTCCTTATCCCTAAAGTTCATAATTTAGATATCTCCAGCTCTACCTGAAACAAATATGACACAGGCGATATTTATTTCATACACCCATACACAAATATACATGCTTTTTATTTCAGATACATACCTCCTATCATCTTATTTGTTTATAGACATCTCTCTTTGTCTCTTTCTCTCTCTTTCTAACCACTATCATACTTACGTTTATACATTTTCATACATTCACAAGAACATGTGTGCATACAGATATCTGATGTACTTATCAATTATATCAATAAATATACAAAAACACTATTAACCTTTTCACAGTTTGTCTGAACCAATTTTAAGATACATATATTTACTCAAATAAATTAATAACTCCTCTCAGAATTCTACAACTGAAAGGCTCTGAGTTGGGCCCTGGTTGCACAGAACCAACTCAAGGCTCAGTGTAATCAAAAAGATATTTATTCAAGGCACTGGCTGCAGGTGGACTGTGTCTGAGAAAGGAGTCAGGGGTGAATGGGGAGGGAGCAGGCTTTCTATGTCCACAGGGAGAGCTGCAGACAGAGCTTCACTGACAGTCCTATCTGGGACATGGCTCCCAGTTGTAGTTTTACGGCCTTGCCCTTTGTCCTTCTGCTGGTGCCAGCCGTCCTTCTTCCTGGGGGAGCGGTTCAGAAGTTATGGTCTTCAGGAAATTCTGTAAAATAACCACTCAAGGGGAGCATGTTTGTGCAAGCTTAGGCTTGCAGAAGGAGCTTTCTTTTGTTAGCCCCTACTGAGTTAGAGCCCTGTTTCTTGATTAACCCTTTCAACAACTACATGCTCTTTATCAGCTTTTAGGGCTCATCTCCTGCAGTACTTCCTCCTTCCCTAACCTCCTGCCTCTTTTTATCCTGTATTTTGTATTGCATTCATTTCAGTGGTCTCCAATGTCACCTCTCATTTGTCAATCATAACACATATAAGTTTAATAAAAAATGTGTTGAGTAGGTCAGGTCCCATTTCAAATAACTTCTCTGATAAAGCAACACAAATATGAAAGAATGTGTGAACTTATTTGGCTTATGTGCTAAAAATAAAATAAATGAAGGAAAGATGAGAGGACAAAAAGAAAGGAGGAAGAGAAAGGACAGAGAGAGGGAAGAAAAGAGGGACGAAAGGAGGGACGAAAGAAGTATTTTGTTTGGCCAAAATTCTTCTCTATTGAGGGATACTTTCTTAGTGAAATCTCTTCAACTCCACTTCTGAATTTTAAGTAGAACATAATATTTCAACTTCAGTGGGCCAATGTGTTTCCTCAAGTATAATCCCCCTTCCCAATCATTATGATTGTCTTTTGCTATGTAACAAACAAACCATGTGTAGTGTTGACCCGGCTCATTTTATATTCTCACTTTACGTCTTCACATGGTTGCATGACACAAAGGGGCTGCATTTGGATTCTCAGAAGGTTCGTCAGCATGGACATCATTCAATAAGGCTTCTTCACTGACAAGCTTCAGTACTCCTTCCCTGGGCTCTCTCTCTAAATTCCCTGGGTTTCTTACCCGTGTTTCGGGGCTTCAAAAGATAAAAGCAGAAGCTAGGAGGCTAGATATGGTCTGTATCGAATAATTCTTTTAATTTTGGGCTCTCACTGTCCTTTTCGGTCTAACCCGGCAGACTTTTGATTAATAAGGAATCTTAAAATATGCATACTGATTTTCCAGAGGCCAGCTCTTACTTTAAGAGTGTATCAGGTTCAGCTGAAGTGTCAGCCTGCTCCACCCAGAGAAGCACACTTTGTGAGAATCCATGGAAATGAGCCTGAGCCACTGGAGCTCACTCCCCATAAATTCATGGCATGATGAGTGGAAAAAAAAAGAAAAACAAAGAAAAAAAACCACCTCTGTACTAATAAAAATGTTTTTCTTAATTGAGTTGAAATGTGGTGTTCCTTCCCTCCCTCAGTCAAAAAAAAGTAATTAAAGAAAACTTTGTGTCCTACAAAAGAAGAGGAGATAATGTCTAGAAAAAAGTCAATGTTCAAATTCAGAAATATCATAAACCTTTATGGTTTTTCTGAGTCCTACATGAAAGTTAAACACTTCTTTAACTCATCTTTTTCTAAACATTTTGTTAGATGTAGTACCTTCAACATTTTCTTGAAATGTTCACTAGGTATATATTTTTTAGTTTTCTGCATAAAAAAAAAGGTGATAGTTTTGTCAATTGTTCCACCACCACAAAGCACAGATCCCTGTATTCTCTGGTACTTAGTAACAATGTTGTCACTCTATTTAAAGCCTTCCTTAACATTGGTACCCTTTAAGCTTCTGTCCATCTGCTCTCAAAGCAAATGCTGCATGTTTTACACTTTTGTTACTGCAAAATCCAACTCTTCACACCATTTTTTCCTTACATTTAACTATTGTTGTGTAATACAACAACCCAACACTTGGTAGGTTTAAACAACAGCTTTTGATTTTTTTTTTTTTTCCCCTCAAAGTTCTGTTGATTGCTTGGCCCCAGCTGTGAAGTTCTCCCTGGGAGTCCCTCAAGCAGTTGCTAATACTGTTTAAAAGAAGAATCCAGGTCTGGATAAAAGGCTTCTTTTCCTCTCAGATGTCAGGCATTCAGTCCCCCTCCACAATGTCAGGCACTTTGCTCCCTCAGAGTAGAACCCAGGGGGTTCTTACAAGTTGGCATGAAAATAAGAAAGGTAGGATATCAGTTAAGGTCTCTGCCAAGAACTGACACACATTTACTTCTGTTGTATTCTTAGCAGTTGCAGGGGCTCAAACTTATTGAGAGGAATAAATAAGAGTTTATTCTTCATGATGGTGAGGCAAGATCACATATGGAAGATAGTTATAGCCATGCTTAGAAAGTACAATTTGCCACACTCAGCTTTCTTTCACTTCCATCATAAATAATTTTTCAGTTTCTACCTTCTCTCTAGGTTGTGTATTATGTTCCCAAACATCTCTATCATTGTTCACTTGAGACTATTTTCCAGTACTCCCCACATCATCTTGCATGATAAATATATATATTTCTCTCAGTTTTGTGAATTAGGGTTTTTCTCTAGAGATTCCAAGGTAGCCAGCACACCTTTGCTTATGTATACAGAGATGTATAGGGAGTCATGGAGCCAAGACACATCTCTTCCTTTCCAGGACAATGTGCCTTATTCTGCATGACACCAGTTTCCTCCCATAACTCAGAAGGTTTGCTATTTTCTGGTTCCTCTTTCATTATGAGAAGACTCTCAATCCACTCCACATATTATTCCAGACAAAAAAAAAAGATGGATTAAGCACAGTATGGAGTGGCTAAATCATGTAGAGGAAAGAAGTACTTAAATATTTTTACTATTTAAGTATCCCAACAACCATTCTTTCATAAGTTCACATTTCCACCTATTGAAAATAATTATAGCCACAGTTGGAATCTGATAATAATAACATTCTTTAGAATGTGACATCTTTCCACTATATATGCTATGAGTGGGTAATGTCTTTATTTAGAGTTAATGCAAATAAATTTATTACTCACACTTATTTCTGACAACTCTGACTCAACCCTGCCAGTGGTACTTCAGTTGCTATGATATTTTTTTTTTAAATTTTTTTTTATTTTTTTTAAATAAATCTTTATTCAGATTATTACAATTATTTCTCCTTTTTCCCCCCATAGCTCCCCTCCACCCATTTCCCACCCCACCTTCTGCCCTTACCTCCCCCCCACTGTCCTCATCCATAGGTGTATGATTTTTGTCCATTCTCTTCATGAACCCCCCATACCCCTTTCCCCCTGAGAATTATCAGTCCACTCCCTTTCTATGCCCCTGATTCTATTATATTCACCAGATTATTCTGTTCCTCAGGTTTTTAATTCACTTGATTTTTAGGTTCGCTTGTTGATAGATATGTATTTGTTGTTCATAATTTTTCTCTTTACTTTTTTCTTCTTCCTCTTCTTTAAGAATACCTTTCAGCATTTCATATAATACTGGTTTGGTGGTGATGAACTCCTTCAGCTTTTTCTTATCTGTGAAGCTCTTTATCTGCCCTTCAATTCTGAATGATAGCTTTGCTGGGTAGAGTAATCTTGGTTGTAGGTTCTTGCTATTCATCACATTGAAAATTTCTTGCCACTCCCGTCTGGCCTGCATAGTTTCTGTTGAGAAGTCAGCTGACAGTCGTATGGGCGCTCCCTTGTAGGTAATTAACTGTTTTTCTCTTGCTGCTTTTAATATTCTCTCTTTGTCTTTTGCTCTTGGCATTTTAATTATGATGTGTCTTGGTGTGGTCCTCTTTGGATTCCTTTTGTTTGGGGTTCTGTGGGCTTCCTGGACTTGTAAGTCTATTTCTTTCACCAGGTGGGGGAAGTTTTCGGTCATTATTTTTTCAAATAGGTTTTCAGTATCTTGCTCTCTCTCTTCTTCTGGCACCCCCATAATTCTGATGTTGGTACGCTTGAAGTTGTCCCAGAGTCTTCTTACATTATCTTCAACTTTTTGGATTTTATTTTTTTTTGCTTTTTGCTTTTTCGGTTGAGTGTTTTTTGCTTCTTTGTATTTCAATTCTTTGACTTGATTCTTGTGTTCCTCTATTCTGTTTCTGGGTCTCTGTATAATATTTTTCAGTCAGTGTATGTTTAATTTCTAGTTGGTCCTTTTTCATATCTTCGAGGGTCTCGTTATATTTATCAGCCTTTTCTAGGATATTCTTAAAAAGTCTTATAACCGTGGTTTTGAATTCTATATCCAGTCGTTTGTTTTCCTCCATTTCTTTCGTTTGTGATCTGATTCTTTGACCCCGCATTTTCATTGATTCCCTGAGTTGGTAAGGTAGATATTTGTGCTAGGTTTCCAATATGGCCCAGTGGGTCTGCTTCCCCAGTTAACCTGAGGTGGACACTCTTGGTGCACCCCTTTGTGGACTGTGTGTACAGCCTTGTTGTAATTAAGTCTTGATTGTTGTTGGTATCACTGGGAAGAATTGACCTCCGGGCCAGTTGGCTGTAAGGATCAGCTGTGTCTATGCTGGGAGAAGTTCGGTGCTGGAGACAGCCTTATAGGATTAGACTTGCCAAATTGCAATAGCCTCTGTGCTCAGCTTGGATGGGGTGGAGTCTCAGTCTTGGCTTCCTGTCAGCCTTGCCCTTGCGCGCATGTGCGCTTTCAGTCCTCCGCCTTCCCCAGCTCGAGTCTCCGCCTGAGAGTCCAGACTCCCCCCACAAGAGCGTGGGTCCCCAGGGGCTCGCCTGGAACTGGGGTTCACTGCAGTCAGAACTGGGGCTCGGCAGTCAGAATCCTCTGACTCCCTTCCACTAGGGAAAGCCTGTGGCAACTTCCGCAGCCTTTGTGCGCACTGGCACGCGCACGCGCACTTTCAGTCCTTTGCCTTCCCCGGCTCCCGAGTCTCTGCCCGAGAGTCCAGACTCCCCCCACAAGAGCGTGGGTCCCCAGGGGCTCGCCTGGAGCTGGGGTTCACTGCAGTCAGAACTGGGGCTCTGCAGTCAGAATCCTCTGACTCCCTTCCACTAGGGAAAGCCTGTGGCAACTTCCGCAGCCTTTGTGCGCACTGGCCTGCACGCGCCTTCAGACCTAACTGGGATTCAGTGCGGTCGGAGGCTTCCTTCCCCCTTCTGCCAGAGAAAGTCAGCCAGGCTCTCAGCCGCCCTTCCTCTCTGCGCGCACAAAGCCCCTTTGCCGTACCTCCAATTCTCTGTGAGCTTTTCTCTTTGCTTCTAGTTGTAGAATTTTCACTCAGCCAGCTTTCCTGTGGTTTGGATGGTGTCCGTTCTGTCTTTTAGTTGTAGTTTTGAAATTGTTGTGCGAGGCAGCAGTTTAGGTGTTTACCTATGCCACCATCTTGGTTTCTCTCAGTTGCTATGATATTTTTGTAACCCCACCTGCCATGTGAAAAATGTCATCTGTATATAGGATTATTCACTCATTATTTAAAAATCACCATTGATAGTTTTTTATTCATACAAATATATTTTTATTTTGGGGGCAGTGTGTTTCCATAGAGTTCTTAGCAATAATGAGCTAAAATTTACCTTTTTATAACAACTCCTGAAATGTATAAAATTTGCTGGTCACAATAATATATTCTGTCTAGCACATTCTTCTTACAATTCAAGAGCCAGTCATCAAAGCCTTCAAATTCTGTTTTTATAATAGTAAGAATTTTAAGATGTTTAATAATTTTACTTTCAATTCAGAAAAAAAGGCAAAAATTTGTTTAGTTTGTAGATGACTCACAAAGTGTTATACCCCATAGGGAAGAAAGAAAGGTAGATTTTTAGACAAAACTATATTATGCCATTAATTCTCATATCAGGGTTACAACAAAAGATAAAAAACAAAGGAAGAGAAAGATGAAGGATGATAGGAATTCATGATATACATACATATTTTTCAACCAAGTTTATCTCAAATTTTGAGTGCTCTTGTTTGGGGAAAATAGGTTATTTAGGGGAGATCATTATAATGTAAAAACCTCACCAAGATATACATAGTGCAAGGAGTTTTCATCTTAAACAAATAAACACATATATTTCCTATTTCGTATTATTTTTGGATCACTTATGGGTGACAGGCTTCAGAGTACAAATCTGTTCAACCCGCCTGCGAATCTCTTTGGTCTTCACACCATAGACAATGGGGTTAAGAGCAGGGGGCACAAGAAGATAGATGGTAGACAATAGGATATGGACATAGGGTGACACATGTCCAAAACGATGGCTGAAGAAGGAAAAAAAGGCAAGGATATAAAACTCCAGGAAGACAAAAATATGGGCAGTACAAGTGTTGAATGCTTTAAGTCGTGCCTCTTTCTGGGGAAGTTGAAAAACTGCCTGAAAAATTAGAATGTAGGAGATGAAGACAAAGATCATGTCAAAACCCAGAATTGCAAAAGCTACAAAGAGCCCATATGATTTGTTAATATGGACATCTTCTGCAGCCAGCTTGACCACAGCCATGTGCTCACAGTAGGAATGGACAATAACCACAGACTGGAAAAGTTGCAGTCGTTTAAGTAAAATGGGTAAAATCCCAACAAGCACCGTTGCCCGGATGGCCACCATCAGTACCGACTGAACTAGAAAGAAAGGTGTAAGGATGGATGTGTGCCTCAAAGGATTACAGATGGCAACATAGCGGTCAAAGGCCATGGCCAACAGGATGCCAGATTCCATACCCTGCAAGGCATGAATGAAGAAGAGCTGGGTAAGGCAAGCATCAAATGCCATGGAATAAGAGCCAAACCAGAAGATGGCCAACATCTTTGGAGCAATGGCTACACAGAGACCTAGGTCAGTGGCTGCCAGCACTGCCAGGAAGATGTACATGGGTTGGTGAAGACTGCGTTCCATAGGGATGATGATTAACAAGAAAATGTTCCCTAGCAGAGACACTAGGCATAAACCAAAAAAGGGAAATCCAATCCAAAACTGCACATGCTCTAATCCAGGGATCCCAATCAGAATCACTGTCTTTGGGTTCAGATATGACATGTTGGTCGATTCCATCAGGTTGGTAAATCTTTTCCCCACTGACTCCATTACCGATTCAGAGAAAAAAATTAAAGATAGGAAGAAAGAAGGGAATTTTCCTCACCATTTCTCCTAGAGCATGAAAAACATGATGAAAAGGTGGCCACATAACTGAACCTTTGGGAATCCATTTAATTCAGTTTCAGAATAGAATGCTTGGATATCTTTTTCCAAAGTCAATGTGGGTGTTTGTAGGCGAGGAAGGTAAATGCAGTGTTTATCACCTAGAAATTGTAGAAATGGAAATTATGATTCTAACAGCATTGATTTTGCTGGTTAATGAAGTGTTCTCAGGTGGTATCACAGATGACTAGCTTTTTTTTTTTTGTCTATACCCACCTCCTAACTTCAGACACGCTTCAGATTAGGCAAAATTTCTCTGTGACACTTAAAATTGTAGACTAGATCCATAATTTCAAAGCCTTGTTCATTTTGTTCAAAGCTCAGAATCCCCAGTTAGTGGCAGCCTTTCCAAATCTTTCCATTTTCCCTAGTATAGGAAGCAAAATACCTCCCCACAAATTTAACAAATTGACTCTCAGATGAGAGAGTGAAGAAGTTTGTTCTTTCAGCAAATATTGGTTGATATGCCTATGTTCAGGATCATTATCCTGGTTCTAGGAAGTGATGTGGAGTTGCTTTTATCTGTAGTAGAGGAGCATATTTGACTTAGTAAGATAATTATGGTCTGTTCAATTGAAACGTGGTTGTGTAACAGAAGGGGGTAGAAGGTGATGTAAGTACTCACAGATCTTATAGGAGACAAAAAGTTGAGAAGATAGAAAAAAAGTCAGTTGAATTAAAGGCACAATTAATTAGGATAGAATAATAACATATATAAACTGACCTATTGGCTAAACCCTGTAGCTTAAATATTTTGATGATATTAATGTGTTTCAGATACAAAAGGGTAGGGTTGGCTGAGGCCATGCTACTATTTATAATGAAGTTCAACCTAACCTAGGTGCTTTCTTTCATTTTAAAGTTATGAGTTGGCAATAAAAATAAATTGAAATGAAATCTATTATATTGTTTCATTTCATACTGCAAACTTCTGATATTTTTATAACATTTCAACTCTTTTTCCTTAGAAATCTATTCACTAAAGCTTAAGAAACTTTATATACCCCCTTTTTTTCTTTTTCATTAACCATTCTACAAGCTTAACATCATTCAAAAGTTTTAACTTCCTTATGATTTTGTCATAGTCAAATACATTGAATAGGGAGTACCACTATAAATGGGACTTGTGTATTTTTCTTTAAAGGGAAACTAGAGGGATTACTGCTGTAAAATTATAAAAACAAAATTGACAGGTTCACAGTCAATAGGAATATATACACTTGGGTATAACTTTAATGTCCCCAATGTAATAAAATATTTTAAAAGTTGATGAAGCAAAGATTTTTTTATGTGAGATTTAGTAGCTACATTCATCAGTAGACTATATCTAAGGCAATAAAGAGATATATACTAAAACATTTAGAAATTTTGTGAAAAGAAATTCCCTTTGCTGACCATATAAAATGACCCTTAGTATGGTGATTTCTCTAGAACTGATGGTAATAAATATGGATATATCTTGTTATTGGGACATGAGCAGATTAAGGTCATATCTTTGATATATAATAGATGATATATCCTACATTATTATTTATAAATTGCCTGACAATATAAGAATAAAAGTAAAATTTAGCTCCAAGTACACAATTACACATGATAATGAATTCATCAAATTACTTTTCTTCTATATAGTATAGTATGTATATTATATAATATATAAATTAATATTTATTATATAACTATAGGCCCGGTGCACAAAATTCGTGCACTGGGGCAGGGGGGTGTGTGTCCCTCAGCCAGCCTGCACCCTCTCCAATCTGGGACCCCTCAAGGATGTCCGACTGCCCGTTTAGGCCTGATGGACAGTTGGACATCCCTCTCACAATCCAGGACTGCTGGCTCCCAACCACTCACCTGCCCGCCTGCCTTATTGCCCCTAACCGCTTCTGCCTGCCAGCCTGATCACTCCCTAACCACTCCCCTGGCAACCTGATCGATGCCTAACTGCTCCCCTGCTGGCCCGATTACCCCTAATTGCCCTCCCCTGCCGGCCTGGTCACCCCCAACTACCCTCTCCTGCTGGCCTTGTCTCCCCTAACTGTTCTCCCCTGCCAGCCCGATTGCCCCTGACTGCCTTTCCCTGCAGGCCTGGTTTCCCCTAACTTCCTTCCCTTGCCAGACTGGTTACCCCTAACTGCCCTACCCTCCTGGCCTGATTGCCCCAAACTGCCATCCCCTGCTGGTCTAGTCACTCCTAACTGCCCTCCCCTGCCAGCCATCTTGTGTCCAATGGGAGTGGCCATCTTTGACCAGATGAAGGCTGCCATCTTGTGTGTTGTAGTGATGGTCAATTTGCATATTACCTCTTTATTATATAGTATATAAATGTTATATATTTTATAGTATATACTTATATAAATAGTATGTTATACACTTTATATTATACAAACATACACATATATCCTATATAATAAAGAGGTAATATGCAAATTGACCATCACTAGAACACACATCATGGCCGCCCCCATGTGGACACAAGATGGCTGCCACAAGATAGCTGACAAGGGAGGGCAGTTGTGGGCCATCTGGCCAGCAGGGGAGGGCAGTTGGGAGGGACCAGGCCTACAAGGGATGACAGTTGGGGGCAACCAGGCTGGCAAGGGAGGGCAGTTAGGTGTGACTCGCCCAGCAGGGGAGGGCAGTTAGGGGTGACCAGGCCAGCAGGGAGGGCAATTAGGAGCAATTGGGCCAGCAGGGGAGCAGTTAGGTATCGATCAGGCTGGCAGGGGAGTGGTTGTGGGTGATCAGTCTGGCAGGCAGAAGCGGTTAGGGGCAATCAGGCAGACAGGCAGGTGAATGGTTGGAAGCCAGCAGTCCTGGATTGTGAGAGGGATGTCCGACTGCCCACTTAGGCCCACCTAAACGGGCAGTCAGACATCCCTTGAGGGGTTCCAGATTGGAGAGGGTGCAGGCTGGGCTGAGGGACACACCCCCCCATGCATGAATTTCATGCACCAGGCCTCTAGTAAATATATAATATATCACCTTATATATTATACAGTATATGTATATATCTATATATATACATATCATATATATGTATGTAATTTTTTGTATATTGTGATTTTTGAAATCTTAAAATACCTTTCTCCCTGGGGAGAGTCTGCCCCTCCTTATCGGGTCTAGAATATTCTTAGAGATAGCAAAGGTCCCAGCCAGAAGCATAGCTGTGCTGTGCAAACAAACCAATCCATACCCCCTTTATCTGTCCATGCACTCCAGGAGGCAATAGTCCTCTGCCTTAATCATTTTAGTTACCAGGCAAGTAGAGGCCACTGCTGTACACAAATTCCACCCAAATTATTCAAACTAGCTAATCCTAAACTGTTTGCCCTTCTATCCTTGCCTTTGCTGTGGACAACCTAGGAAAGGCATTGGCTTTAGCACCCTAACTCCCCACCCCCATCTCCTCCTTGTGTCTCAACCCCCATCCCCATAACCCTATCATCTTGGTGGTTTTTATTTGATACTGCAAGGCCTGCTGTGCCTCCTGTCTTTAGGACCTGTTGGTTTAATGACCTTATTTGCCTGAGCCTTTCTTCTGTTTTTTCTTGTGGTTGCATCTGACTGATCTCTCATAAAAACCAAACCAACCAACCAACAAACAAAAAAACAGTTTTTAAAATGATGGGATAGAATTTAGAAATATAACATAATTTAATGCTGGATCTACATATTTACCTTACATGGAATCTTGTCCACATTTCTTAAGCCTATATAACTATACATGGGAATAATAATATCACTTAATTCATTGAATTATTGGAAGGGCTAAATAAGTTTATACATGAAAAATTCAGCACAAAGTATGGAAGAAAGTATTTACTTAATTTTTGGTAGCTAGTGTTTGTCAGAACTTTTAGAGAACTTTTGTGAAGACAGAGACACATTACTACCTTCTTAAGGACGTCTAAAACAAAATTCAGAAATAAGGAAACTTTCTGAAGAAAATATAAAAAATCCATGAGATGATGAAAATTCTGGAACAGAATAACTGTCCTCAATTTGATCTATATGATTGGACATTCATGTAGCAGATGAAATGACCTCTAGTGATGTGGAGACCTGGGTAGAGTCAACATACTAGTATTTCACTTATTTAAATTGATTTAGCCACTTCACCTGAGAAATAATCATATTCCCCATAAATGTCTTACTTGGTAGATGGGAAACATGTGAATAGGAAAACCAGTTTTCTGAAAGTGTTTAGATTTTTTAAAAAAGCTTTTAAGACATCAAAAGCATGCATTTTATGCAACTTGTCTTTCTATGGTAATCAGATCAGAAAGTGTTATTTGCTGGACTCTTTGAAAGAGAAAGAAAAAGGAATAAAAAGAAATCTTAAATGGAGATGGAGACAGGGTAAAGTAAGAAACAAGAGAAAAAGAAAAAAAACACAGAAAAAAACAAACAAATGAGGTTTTAATGCCCCAGATAAAGAATAGACTGTCTTTCAGGGGACAAGATCTGAGTTGTAGTTATAGTAGCAACAAGACCAGACACAAAAGCTCTTTAAGTAATAGGATGCTTCTAGCTTTGACTTTTTTTTTTTTTAAAGTTCTCATGCTCAAACTGCAAACACACCACACTTTCCAAACCACAAGATCATCTCTTATTTTTAATAGATTAAGCAATGTTAGAGCTATTTTGTAGGCAAACATTAGAAGAGGAAGCTGAAACCTTATTTTCATCTTGCCCTGCCACTAATTAACTGGAATGTGCCAGTTCTGAGTTTTCTTCAAATATAATTAAGAACATAGTAATAGATTATCTTTGTATCTCTTCTATCTCTAAATGACATGAGTATAATCTATCTTCTTATTAATGATAAAGTTGAATAGGCAGGAAAAAGGTGACTGCCAAAGGAAAGTTTGTGACTGAGAGATGCGGGATCAAGATTATTTAATTCACTGCACTTTCCACTTCTGTCAAAATTTCCTGCAATTAGCTTGGCCAGCGTGGGTCAGTGGTTGAGTGTCAACCTATGAACCAGGAGGTCACAGTTCAATTCCTGGTCGTCAGGGCAAATGCCGGGGTTGCAGGCTCCATCTCCAATGTGGGGCCTGCAGGAGGCAGCCAATCAATGATTCTTTCTCATCATTGATGTTTCTATCTCTTTCCCTCTCCCTTTCTCTCTGAAATCAATAAAAATAGATTTTAAAAAACTTGCTGCATTTAAAAACTCTGAGAAATACACAGGTCCCAATTCATGGAGAAGAAACTTACCCCAAAAAACAGATAGCTGGCTAGCTGGCTAGAATGTAGAATCAGTAGATGGAAGAGCCCTTTTCTGCGGGCTTTAGATTCTGAAAGGTATTAGCTACTAAGTGTCTCTCATGAACTGTCATTAGCTGTTGCTTTTCTTGGCCTTAGAATCTTTTCTGATCCCAGTGCAATTTTCAGACCTTGCCCTAGAGAGGTCATTACACTGCTGAAACCCAGTTCTCTTTTATAGGAGAAAGGAAACCCTTGCTTGAGGGCAGGTAGCCAGGAAACACTTAGTTACCTCATGAGTTGATTCCAAGCAATAAGAACCAGGAAATCTCAAATTATGATTCACTTTTAGAGCAAGGTGAATTTGAAATCGTTTGAAGTATGGGGAAAGATAATCTGAGAAATGAAAAATTTGTAGGAAAGAAGGCAGTAATTAGGTCTACTTTCTGGCTTATGGCCAGAATTGTAGCTTAAGTAATAGAAAAGATATTTATCTTTATAAATACAATGTTACTATTTTATATACATTTATTCTATATTAATATATAGGGAGAAACTTATAGCTACTAGAACTTTTATTATACTCCCACTAACATTGTACCGTATAATTGAAATTGCTAAGGGAATCAAACTTAAATGTTGTCACTATAAAAGCAAGGTAAATATGTGAAATGATAGATGTGTTAATTAGCTCAATGAGGAAAATCCTTTCTCAATGTACATATATATCAAATCATCATATTGTAAACTTTAAATATTTTATAATTGTACCTCAAAAAAGCTGATGATATAATTGTCTACATGGAAAATGCCAAATGTTCTACAAAATTTTCCAGGAACTAATGATTGAATTCATCAAGATACCATGATAAAAGATCAGTGTAAAAAAAGTCAATTATATTTCTTTATCAATGAGCAATAGAAAAATCATAATTTTAAAGTATATTTTAATAGATCAGAAAAGAAAAATACTTAAGTATAAACCCACAAAAATGTATAAAATCTACATGCTCAAAATTTTAAGATTTTAATAAATGAAGAGATTTACCATGTCCATAGATTTAAGAATCTATATGTTCATAGTATAAACTAGTGTCCTGGTACACAGATTCATGCACATTGAAAGGAAATTAATTAGAAGAAATGTTTTAATATCACTATTTGCCCTTTCTCTATAATAGACGTGTCAACCAAATTCACGATCCGCAATGACAGATAGAAACACACACGTGTGACTGGCACCAGCGAGAGCTCTATATGTATCGCGAGTCAACATAGTCTTTTAGAGATATAAAATAAACTTGCTTAATTAGACCTGCTTTTTGATTTAGCTAACCTTTTTCCAGTCCAGTGAAGCACCCCAACTTCTCTTTCAGGTAATTATCAGCAACACAGCAGTAAATATCAACACAAAGCAGATTATTATTGTAGATCATGCAGGGAGAACAAAGGGTAAAATATTTAACTGCAGTAGTGTTTGACTATATTCTGCACAGTGAGAAAACCTGAAGTCGTTTTCAAGGTCCACCATTTCTTACTTCTTTTCAGTCAAGTCAAGTTTCTAAGCTTTCTAAGTCTCCATTTTCTGGCTAATGAAAAGAAAATAGGATTCTACCGAGTCTCCTATCTACCTACTCCAAGACTTCTGTGAGGATCAAATGAGATGAGGCACATGAAAACACTTGGTTAAAGTGTAAAATGTTTGCACCTGGCTATAAAGCAAGTTGGTTTCCTGGGCTAAAGAAACTCCAAGGGACTGGAGTTGCTAGGGAGAGGAAGCCAGACGTTGCTACATGATATCATTACCTGATGCCCACAGCCACTGTTTCTGGGCTGGGCTGGGCTGGGCTGTGGGCCGCATTTTGCACCATGGAATCTTGGCAGCATTGGCTACGATTTGTTGGGGTGTTGCTCCAGAGTGGTGGTGGAGCCTGTGTCCCACTTGGGGGAAGCCGAATGTTGGTTTGTCAGCGCCAGGTCTGTGGTGCCATTTATTTTTAAATGGCCAGTGCACATCATGGCAGCTCCTGCATTGAGCATCTTCCCCTTGGTTGTCAGTGCACGTCATAGGTACTGGTTGGCCGGGCGGGCACTTAGGAATATATATATATATTAGAGGCCCAATGAAAATTCATGTACTGGAGGGGGGGGTCCCTCAGCCCGGCCTGCCTCCTCTCACAGTCTGGGAGCCCTCAGGGGTGGGAGGCGACCCAGCAATCAAGGGAAGGAGATGACCCCATCACACCTCTGCTGCTGCCATTGCCAATAGCCCAAGCCTCAGCCAGCCCTGGTTACCTGAGCCTCAGGCAGCCCTGGGCGGCTGGGCAGCTGACATTCAAGGCTTGCCTGTGCCTTGGGCGTCAGCTGGGTAGTCACCATCTGTAGTTTGCCTGCACCTCGGGCTGGCCCTGGGTGGCTGGGGGCTGATGGTGGTTCTGGCTACACTGCACCCCTTTAACCCTATCCTGGCAGGGCTGAAAGGACTGGGGGACTCTGGTGGGGCTGAGGGGACTGGGAGCCACCATCTTGTGGCTATGGGCATCACCATCTTTGTGACAGCATGATGGTCAATTTGCATATTCCCTCTTTATTAGTTAGGACAAGAGGCCTGGTGCACGAAATTCATGCACTGGGGAGAGCAGTCCCTCAGCCCAGCCTGCACCCTCTCACAGTACAGGAGCCCTGCAATCGATCGCCCCACAGAGGGAGGCCCTGCCCACCTGCCTCAGTGCCACCAGCCAGGTAGCCTGGGCTTCCCTCTTTGGGGCAATCATGGAGGGCCGCCGGATTGATCGTCCCACTGGCCAGTGCCCTGGGCCTCCCTCTGTGGAGCAATCCTGGGGTGATGGCAGGGCCCCCCTGACCAGTCGCATCACACCTGCTTTGGCTGGCCTGGCACCAGCACGTGTCATAGCATGGTCGTCTAGATGATCATTCTGCCATTCAGCCATTTGGTCAGCGCCAGTGTAATTTGCATATTACACTTTTATTATTATAGATAGATTCTTTCCAAATTAATCTATAGATTTAATCCATTTTATGTGTGTATCTTCGTTCTGTGTCTTGTCCTTCTCTTAAATATGTTTTTAAGAGAACAGAAATTCTTGATTTGATACAATCCAATTTGTTAATTTTTCCCCAAATTATATTTATATTTCCTATTTAAGAGTTTTTTATTATATTATGATCATGAACATATCCCCCTATAATTTCACTTATATTTTTATTATTTTTCCTTTCACATTTAGATAGAAAATAAGTCTAGAACTGACTTATTTTTAATGGTGTGGGAAATGGAAAAATTGTCCTTCTTTTCCGTCTTTGTTGTTCTGACTGAACTAATGATTAAATTGACATGAGACAGATTAACAAGAGAAAAATAACAAAATTTTATTTCTTATGTACATATGAGGATTCTGTAAGAATATGGTAAATCACACAGTTGAGGCTTATATGCCATCTTGAGCTAAGGAGAAAGGGAGGGGTGGAAGTGAATAGTGGTTTGGGACTTTAAAGTGCAGAAAGGCAATTCACATGGAGATGAAAAAGAAAATGTATAGTAAAACCTATGTGAATGAAAAAGGGGTTCTATGGAAAGCAACCTCACAGGTAATCTCTTTTTTTTAATCTTCACCCAAGTATATTTCTCCATTGATTTTTCAGAGAGAGTGTAAAAGAGAGGGAGAGACAGAGAGAAATATCGATGTGAGAGAAACACATCGATTGGCTGCCTCCTGCACAAGTCCTGACCAGTGCTCTGGTCGAGGAGGAGGCTGCAACCGAAGTACATGCCCTTGACCCAAATTAAACCCGGGTCCCTTTGGTCTGCAGGCTGATGCTCTATCCACTGAGCCAAACTAGACATCCCCATCACAATCCTGGACGGCTGGATCCTAATCGCTCACCTGCTTGCCTGCCTGGTTGCCCCTACCTGCCCCCCACAGCCTGATCACCCCTCACTGTCTGTGCATGCTGGCCTGATTGCCCCTAACTGCCCCCCATGCTGACCTGGTCGCCCCTAACTGCCCCCTCTGCCAGCCTGGTAGCCCCCAACTGCACTCCTCCCACCAACCTGGTCGCCTCTTACTGCCCCCCCCAGCTGGCCTTGTCACCCCAAACTGACCCCCCACTGGCCTAGTTCCCCCTCACTGCCCCCCCCCGCCAGCCTAATTGCCCCCAACTGCACCCCCCCTCCCCCGCTGGCCTGGTCACCCCTTACTGCCTCCCGCCTGCCAGCCAGGTCACCCCACACAGCCTGCTTGTTCATTCTTTCGGTCGTCCCTCACTAACCCCTCTGCTGACCTGGTCGAAGACAGACATCTTGTGAGAGTGTGAGGGTTAATTTGCATATTATCTCTTTATTATATAGGATATTTAAAATTGATAGACAGTTAGCTTCAATCACATACAAAAAGCCCTACACCTTTGGAGTTCTACTCCCTCACTTGGTTATTAATATGACAAATTACATCTTTATGTATTGTGTACCCATTCACATAGATTTATAATTTTGCTTATGCTTTTGTCTTTTGAATTCTATAGAAGAATACGATGTGGAGTTATAAACCAAAATTATGATAATGCTGGTTTTTCTATTTGTATATGTATTTATATTTACTGAAGAACTTTATATTTTTGTATATGTTTGAGTTACTCTCTAGCTTTCCTTAATCCTATCTAATAAAAGAGTAATATGCATATTAACTGTCACTCCACGACAAAAATGGCAGCACCCATAGACATAAGATGGTGGTGCCCAGTCCTCTCAGGCTCTCCGGAGTCCCCCAGTCCCAGAGAGGGCTGCCAATGAGAGCTGGCAGTGTGTGGCCCAGGCTGTAGGCCTGAGAGGCAGCCACGCGCCCCCAGCACGATCTGCTCCCAGCCGCAGCCCGGGCTGTCGGCCTGCGAGGTGGCTGCATGCCCCGCACGATCGGCTCCCAGCCCCAGCCCCGGCCCTGGCCTTAGGCCTGCGAGCTGGCCGTGCCCCCCACCCCTGCTGTGACCCGCTCCTAGCCGCGGCCCAGGCCGTCGGCCTGCGATGAGACCACACGCCCCTGGCGCGATCCGCTCTAAGCTGTGGTCTTGGCTGTAGACCTGCAAGCCGGCTGTGCCCCCCGGCACAACCCTTTCCCAGCCCCGGCCTGGCCCATCGGTCTGAGAGCCAGCCGCGCCCCCCCCCCCCCCCACCTCCCCGCAAGCAATCAGCTCCCAGCCGCAGCTGGGGGTGTAGGCCTGGAAGGCAGCAGCGCCCCCTAGAGCTATCCCCTCCCAGCGGCAGCCTGGGGTGTCAGCCTCCAAAAGGCCTGCGCCCCCATGGAGTGATCCCCCCCACCACACCTATAGCCTTGGAACTTCCCTTGCCCCCAGCAGAGTGATTGGAGATGGGGGGTGATATCTGGGCCATGCTGCCCAGCAAACCTCTCCCATTGGGTAGAAACTTCTGACCAGGTTAAGGAGGTAAATGGGTTTTGTTTAAAATCTTTAGAAACCACAAAGGAAATGTCTGAGGTAGGGTTTCACATCAGAAGTAACTTACAACTAATTTCTGAAGGCAAACGGGGACATTGCAGTTACATTACTGGAGAGTACCCCGAGGTCCGGAGGTTGGCTCTGCAAGGGCGGTGGTGGGTGCTCCCCACCCTGGTTCCTCAGCACCTTGGGCAGGGCTTGAGCCCACCCAGGAAGGCCTTTTCCCCTACAGTTTTCACCAAGCCAGGGAGGTTTTGTAGACATGAATAAGAAGTGCCCACGCACAAGTCCTGAAGATGCTGGGGATGGCAGAAATGACAAACAAACTGAGAAAAGAGCAAAACCAGAAACACCACCGATCCCAACATAGATCATCTTTTTCTTCAGATGATGGTGTGTTTCCCTCTTCTTCGTCTTCTGGAAGCAAGACAGATTCAAGTACTGATGATTCTACCAATGGAAACGTTAAGAGAAAGAGAGGACAGAAAAGGAATAAAAGGAGAAAAGACAGAAAGGACAAAAGATGAAAAGGATCAAGAAAAAAAAAAGAAAAGGAAGAAATGAAGAAACAACCACATGATATCACCTTTCCAAGGTCTCATGAAATTCCTGTTTAAGAAGTTTATTTTATGACACTTTTAGTTTGGGTTTACATTTTTACGGGTTTGTCAAGACCACGGCAGGTACACTGTCCAATATGTTAAAGATAAAACCCTATCTAATAAAGAGAGAATATGCAGGGGAGGGCATTTGGGGGTGACCGGGCTGTCAGGGGAGGGCAGTTGGGAATGATCGGGTCAGCAGGGGAACAGTTAGGCATCGATCAGGCTGGCAGGTGAGTGGTTAGGAGATGATCAGGGTGGCAGGCAGAAGCAGTTAGGGGCAATCAGGCAGGCAAGCAAGCAGTTGGGAGCCAGCAGTCCTGGATTGTGAAAGGGATGTCTGACTGCCTGTTTAGGGAATCGGGCCTAAACAGGCGGTAGGACATCCCTTGAGGGGTCCCAGATTGGAGAAGTGCAGGTTGAGCTGAGGGACAGTGCCCGCCCCCCAACCCCCGCCTCAGTGCATGAATTTCATGCACCGGGCCTCTAGTTTTAACATAAAGGTCTCCCTTTAGTATTTCTTACAGAGCAGGTCTAGTAGTAATAAACACGTTTAACTTTTGTTTTCTGAGAATACCTTAATCTTTTCCTCATTTTTGAAGGATAGTTTTGCCAGATACAGAATTTTTTATCTCCCCTCCCAAACATTTTAAATATATCTTTTAACTCTCCTCTTACCTGCCAGGTTTATGTCTCAAGTTGATATTTGGATGCAGTTGATGTATTTAAGAAAAAAGAATGTCTTCTGTATCTTTTCAGTTCCATTTGGGATTGGTACTCTTAACTGGTTGATAATTACTCAAAATACTGAGGGATAGCTATAAACCTAAGGGAATGCACAGGTACATTACTGTCCCTGAAATTAGGAAGATTATGAATTACCAATAATACAAACATTCCCCCTTCTTCCAGTGACTCCATAAGGACCTGTTTGTGTCAGGTGTTATTCCTGCTTATCCTCTGAGAATACTACGTTGATATTGCCACATATAGAAGCTCCATATTTAGGTTGCTTCTTTGCTCTAAATCATTTTCTCTCTGTCTCTGAGCTAATTAAGGCTATTATGAAACTGGAGAGGGATGTAGAGAAAGAGATAGTCTGAGTGACGTAAATAATTTTTTAGAGTACGTGGGACTCCTTCAAAAAGCAACTTTTTAATTTTACAACTGACTTAAATTCAAGGGAAGAGATATAATCCTTTGAAACAGAGGAAATGCACATTTCTCATTCTCTATGGAAGAAATGAATACAAAATTGGATTCTAGGAAGCAAAAGTTTATTTAAGGATATAACAGCAGTAAAAATGATCTCTCATTTTGACCATATTTCATTTTGTATGAATCTATTACAGAACAAAAATATGAATACCTTTAATGTTTGGATTAAACTACAGGTTGGTATTTTTAGGAAGATAGTATCACGTAGATTATATCATGCATGTTTGTACAAAAAAAGTGTTTTGGAAACTAGTGTATGTATGTGTGTTCACTTTACAAATATGTTCTTATAGTGCTCCGTATTATATTTATACCTCTGACATATACTTATTGAATACCTGAGTGACAGCCTTTAATCTAGAGTTTGGATTATAAAATTTTCTATTGTTTATGTGATTATACATGAATATGTGGGGCCCTTCTAATCTCACTTGGATCTATCTCCTTGTAACCTTAGCATCCTAATTACATTAGATTTTAATTCATTACAACATGATTGTCCTTCCTGATGGAACTCTATTTATATTCCTTTGTTTATGTGTGTGCATATGTGGATAGATTGATGATAGACAGAAAGATAGATATATCAATAGCTATTCATCTATATTAAAATGCCATGGGCTGAAGTCATATATTCTTTACATTCCAACATAAGTGCTATCTATTCAAGAATGCTTTCCTTGACTAAATTAAATTTGATTTCTTAATTTCATTTCTGCATAATTCATTCTATCTTCCCCTTTGAGGTAAGTTTTTGCCTTATAAATTACTTGCTTAAAGTTAAAGTGTAATTATTTATTTAAAGCTAAACAGTTTGTTTTAAAAAGCCATCTTTGCATTGCCCAAGTGTTTTTCACTTAATAAATAATAAAGCTCAGAAATGTAAATATAAAAACCTAGATAATATTTCTCCAGTTAATGGTATTTGGAGAAGGTAAGTGTGTTGGCATGATTCTGGAATGCATAGGTATCTCTATGCAAGTTCTTATGGATGCCTATTATATTTATAACAATTGGTTTGAGACAGAGAAAGTAGATTTTCCTTAAGTGTTAATGGTAGTACTATACAAGTACCAAGTACTGCCTTGAGGGTAGATGGGAAAAACAGGAAATTAGTAACCAAGGTTTTCTCTACAACTGAAGCATTTGTGGTGACTGAAGAGTCCTTTTTCTTTTTTAAACCCTTCCACTTCCTGCTCCATACTCAACTACTTTATTCCAGAGAATCTCTGTTAGGGAGATGTGACTGTTCATTGGAACTATGGGAAGAAGTACAAAGAAATCTGTTTTAGTTAGTAACTAATTTTTCAGACATCATTGGGTCAACTTACCAATCCAATGAGTAAACTTCTGTGCATGGTTTAGAATGTGGGTTTCTGGATCAACAACTGAAAAGGCACAGTTAGGATTTATCTGCACAGTGAAATTATCTTAATCTAAGACAATGAAGATGAGAAGGTAGTGAGTGGGGTTAATGTTAAGAAGTACATTATCCTTAACAATATATAGTGATATAAAAAGAACTTAATATATGCCTACTTCAAGGGAATATGATAGAAGAAAATAATAGAAAAAAATAAACCAGAATATTTTATTTGTCAGATTAATCACAGATGCAGAGGGGAAAATGAAAGGCTGAAGTTGTATTTTGAGTTAATCCTATTTCAAAAGCTATGCCAAAGACTTCAATATCATGTTCAGACAGAGAGGGACAGAGACCATTTATTTCTATTCCCACTTAAGGGTCTTTTAAGAATGCTCTAAAATTTTCACAAGGCCTCTGATTTGATCACTGCCAGTTGTGGAGAATTCACTCCTATGAGAAAATTACTGTAGGAGAGCTTAAAGGAGAAGCATAATAACTGCTCAATAAATATTTGTTGAATTAAGGACAAGTATGACTGCAGATGGAATATTTTACTGGAAATGAAACGACAACATGACTAATAGGTTCTGAAATTATGTAAGTATTATCTTTCTATATTTCTAAAAATAATAATTTGGTATGTTATTACTAATTTTATTCATCTGATTCTAGTGACTTTAAATGCTCCAGATTATGAATTGGAATTGTTTTTAACAACACATCATTAAAGGCCCTTCTGAACAAAAACTCCATATGTTTTAAGCATCTGGTTGTGATCCTCTTGACACAGCAACTTTATCTTCAGAAGCACTGATAAAAGTCAAAGAAAAAATCATCATGCTTCCTCTCAATTCTTCTCATTCCTCTCCTGACACGTTCTTGCTGATGGGCATCCCAGGACTAGAGCACCTGCATGTCTGGATTGGGATTCCCTTCTGCTCCATGTACATAGTGGCTGTGGTGGGGAATGTGACCATCCTGGCTGTGGTGAGGACAGAGAGAAGCCTCCATGAGCCCATGTTCCTCTTCCTGTGCATGCTGTCGGTCACTGACCTGGTCCTCTCCACATCTACGCTGCCCCGCATGCTTTGTCTCTTCTGGCTTGGAGCCCATGACATTGCCTTTGATGCCTGCTTGGCCCAAATGTTCTTTATCCACAGCTTTACTACCATGGAATCAGGCTTCTTTTTGGCCATGGCCATTGACCGTTATGTGGCTATTTGTCATCCACTGCGCCATAGCACCATTCTCACCCACGTTCACATCACTATAATGGGCATCATTGTGGTGATTCGGGGCGTAGCCTTCTTTTCTCCACATCCCATCCTGCTCAAACAGCTGCCCTACTGCAGGACTCGAGTCATTGCCCACACCTACTGTGAGTTCATGGCTGTGGTGAAGCTGGCATGTGTGGACACAGGAGCCACCAAACGTTACAGCCTCAGTGTGGCTACAATCATCGGCTCATGTGATGCCATTCTCATTGCTGTGTCCTATGCCTTTATTCTGCGCTCTGTATTCCGCCTGCCTTCGCGAGACGCTAGCGTTAAGGCTTTGGGCACCTGTGGATCCCACGTCTGTGTTATTCTTGTCTTCTACTCCACAGCAGGTTTTTCCATTTTTACTCACCGTTTTGGGAAACATGTGCCTGCTCACGTCCATATTTTTATTGCAAATATGTACCTTTTGGTGCCCCCTTTTCTCAACCCCATTGTGTATGGAGTAAGGACCAAGAAAATACGCAAACATGTTCTTAGGATACTAATGGTCAAAGTTGCTTAATTTCAGTTGGATCAATCAACAAAAGAATTGGTTCAAGAATAAATGGAGATAATGTAGGACAATAATTAACAGCTGTCACTCCCACAAGCTGAACTGCATTTACCGACTGAAAGGTATTTTATTTATTAGATGTCTATAAATCCCAAAAATTCTAATTTGAGAAGTTATTTCAGCTTTTTTTATTTATTAAACATTGGAGAACAAATTAATTTCCTCGTAGGTATTTGTTTGTTAGAGTAAACAGTAAAGAAAGAGGAAAAAGAAAAGTAAATAATATAGAAAAAAATTTCCAGAGAACCTAATGATGTCCAGTATATACCTGGCAATTTGAAGCCATTTGATTATGTGTGTAGCTGTGATTTCATAGAAAAGGTGATCAATGTTGTATCTCTTCTATAATGCAATCAAATTATAGAATTATTGTTCATTTAGATAAAGTAGTAGAAATAATATTTAAATATTAAACAATATTGAGCAAATGTCTCAACAAACGAACTTGAATTGGTGTGAAGGCTCTAATTTTAGTATTAAGGCTGACCCATATTCTGGAGAAATTTTGATAGAGGAGGAGTGTATTTCTTAAAATAAGCTAATATCATGAAGTCTGTTGTCTGTTAAAACTGAAGTCATGAATTCCAATTTAGGTAAATACTAGTCAATATTTCCAAATTACCAGGCTATCCTGTGCATTGATTCTGCCTCATTTATTCATTAGGTGACTTGGCACCCAGTATCAAGAAACAAGATCTGATATTTCTTATTAGCAACAATGTTGAAATAGTTTATTGCCCCAGTACCAGGGACTTACAAGTTCATTGACACTAGATTCCCAACCCATTTATCCATTTGTTATTATTTTTTAAAAATACAACCTAAAATCTGTGGACTGTTTTATAATTTGGATATGTAAAAAATTGTGTTTTTATATTTATGCTTTGAAACTTTTTATCTCCTTTTGCTTATTATCATTAGAAGCTCACACCCATTGTTAAACATGCAGACTAACATCTCTGAATTCACCATTCTCACTTCATAATTCAAATATGGGGAGAGTGTGAAGCTTTCTATTTTGGAGAACTAGAAATATTTGGTAATCTTTCTTTGATTTTCTAATAGATGTGCAAACTAACATTCTTAGTGTGGTAGAATTTAGACTTCATGACATTTTTCCAGGTATTCTAATCACTTAATATTTAAGTATCCAGGCTTATAGTTAGACTGCTTCAGGTCAAGTCCAGTATTCTTTGCTTGGCTAGCTTTATTGTTATTTGATTCCCCTTCCCTTCAATTTTATAATATTTAAAAACAGTGATAAAATAAGTATCTACCTCATATAGTTGTATGGCAATTAAATGAAACATATAAAGAAGATCGGTGCTCTGGCATAGAGCAAACATAATAAACTGTATTTTTTTAGATTATTCCACTATGATTATAATTTTTTATGTTCTGCACCCTTTTTTTAAACTGCTTTAAGAAATGCCATATCTTATTTAATATTACCATCTTTGAAACTGTGTATTATTTGTATTTTTGTTATTTATATAATGAATATATTTGATTTCATTCCCTTTTAGCCACTTATTTGGTAAATTTACCAACACCTCAAAAAATAAAAAATAAAACACCACCACAACTTGTGTTTTATTTCCTTTGCTGTATATTATGTTGATTCATTGTATGCCATATATTGGTAACTTTAAGCTCTTCTGGAGAATAGTATAGTTTTAATGCAGTGCAATAGAATAGTGATAAGAATATAGTAATTACTGTTAATGTCTTTTGTTGATAAAAATCATTTGATCATTCATTCAATTATTTATTTTATTAAATTTACTGGTGACATTGGATAATAGGATCACATGTATTTCAAATGTACATTCCATGATACATGACCTGCATACTGCTTTGTGTGCCCACCATCCAAAGTCAAATCATCTTCCATCACCATCGATTTGGCTCCCTTTACATTTCACTGCCCCCCACTCTCTTCTTTCTGGTAACCATATGATCTATGAGTTTCAGTTTTCTATCCCACATATGAGTGAAATCATATGGTTCTTTGTTTTTTTCTAACTGACTTATTCCACTTAGCATAACATTCTCAAGGTCCATTCATGTTGTCGCAAATAGCAGTATTTCATCTTTTCTTATGGCCTAGTAGTATTCCTATGTCTATATGTACCACATCTTCGTCATCCAGTTGTCTATCAATAATACTTTGGATGTCTCCATGTCTTGGCAACCATGATTAATTCTACAATGAACATAGGGAAGCATATATCTTTATACATAATTTTTTTTGAGTTTTTCAGGTTGATACCCAGAAGAGGGATTGCTAGGTCATATGGTAACCCTATTTTTTTTTTTTCAAATTTTTATTAAGGTATTATATGTGTACATATCTTACCATTGCCCCCCACCCCCACCCCACTCCCATACATGCCCTCACCCCCCAATGTTTTGCATCCGTTGGTTACTCTTATATAGATGCATATAAGTCCTTCAGTTGATCTCTTATTTCCCCCACCTCTCCCTAACCTTACCACTGTAATTTGACAGTCTGTTTGATGCTTTACTGCCTCTGTAACTATCTTTTGGTTCATCAGTTTATAATGTTTTTCATTATCCCTAAATGAGTGAGATCATGTGGTATTTTTCTTTCATTGACTGGCTTATTTCACTTAGCATAATGTTCTCTAATTCCATCCAGGTGTCTACAAATGGTAGTAATTCCTTCTTTTTTATGGCAGCATAGTATTCCATTGTGTAGATGTACCATAGTTTTCTGATCCAGTCATCTGCTGACGGGCACCTAGGCTGTTTCCAAATCTTAGCTATTGTAAATTGTGCTGCTATGAACATAGGGGTGCATATATCCTTTCTGATTGGTGTTTCTGGTTTCTTAGGATATATTCCTAGGAGTGGGATTACTGGGTCAAATGGGAGTTCCATTTTCAGTTTTTTGAGGAAACTCCATACTGTTCTCCACAGTGGCTGCACCAGTCTGCATTCCCACCAGCAGTGCACGAGGGTTCCTTTTTCTCCGCATCCTCGCCAACACTTGTCGTTTGTTGATTTGTTGATGATAGCCATTCTGACAGGTGTGAGATGGTATCGCATTGTTGTTTTGATTTGCATCTCTCGGATAATTAGTGACTTTGAGCATGTTTTCATGTGTCTCTTGGCCTTCCTTCTGTCTTCTTTCGAAAAGCTTCTATTTAGGTCCGTTGCCCATTTTTTTATTGGATCATTTATCTTCCTTTTATTAAGTTGTATAAGCTGCCTGTAGATGTTGGAAATTAAACCTTTATCAGTGATACCATTTGCAAATATGTTCTCCCATACAGTGGGGTTTCTTGTTGTTTTGTTGATGGTTTCTTTTGCTGTGCAAAAGCTTTTTATTTTGATGTAGTCCCATTTGTTTATTTTCTGTTTGGCTTCCATTGCCCTAGGGGCAGTATCACTGAAAAAGTTCTTTTGGCATATGTCTGAGATTTTGCTGCCTGTGGATTCCTCTAGTATTTTTATGGTTTCCCGTCTTATATTTAAGTTCTGTACCCATTTTGAGTTTATTTTTGTGGATGGTGTAAGTTGGTGATCTAGTTTCATTTTTTTGCATGTATCTGTCCAATTTTCCCAACACCATTTATTAAAGAGACTGTCTTGACTCCATTGTATGCTCATGCCTCCTTTGTCAAATATTAAATGTGCATATTGGTTTGGGTCGATATCTGGATTCTCTATTCTGTTCCATTGATCTATATGTCTGTTCTTGTGCCAGTACCAGGCTGTTTTGATGACAGTGGCTTTGTAATACAGCTTGAAATCTGGTATTGAGATCCCTCCTACTTTATTCTTCTTTCTCAGGATTGCTGTGGCTATTCGGGGTCTTTTTTTATTCCAGATGAATTTTTGGAGAGTTCTTTCTAGGTTTGTGAAATACGCCGTTGGTATTTTAATGGGGAGTGCATTGAATCTATAGATTGCTTTGGGTAGTATGGACATTTTAATGATGTTGATTCTACCAATCCATGAACATGGTATGTTCTTCCATCTGTTTACATCTTCCTCTATCTCTTTTTTCAGTGTCCTGTAGTTTTCCGCATATAGGTCTTTTACCTCCTTGGTTAGGTTTATTCCTAAGTATTTTAATTTTTTTGGTGCGATGGAAAATGGGATTGCTTTTTTAGTCTCTCTTTCTGTAAGTTCATTGTTGGTGTATAGAAATGCCATAGATTTCTTGGTGTTAATTTTGTATCCTGCTACATTGCCGAATTCATTTATTAAGTCTGTTAGTTTTTTGATGGAGTCTTTCGGGTTTTTTATGTACAATATCATGTCATCTGCAAATAAGGACAGCTTTACTTCTTCTTTTCCAATTTGGATGCCTTTTATTTCTTCTTCTTGTCTAATTGCAGTGGCTAATACTTCCAGTACTATGTCAAACAGGAGTGGTGAGAGTGGGCATCCCTGTCTTGTTCCTGTTCTTAGGGGAAATGGTTTTAGTTTTTGCCCATTGAGTATGATGTTAGCTGTGGGTTTATCATATATAGCTTTTATGATGTTGAGGTATGATCCTTCTATTCCCACCTTGTTGAGAGTTTTTATCAAGAAAGGGTGTTGGATTTTGTCAAATGCTTTTTCTGCATCAATTGATATGACTATGTGATTTTTATCTCTCAATTTGTTTATGTGATGTATCACATTTATTGATTTGCGGATATTGAACCATCCTTGCATTCCTGGGATAAACCCTACTTGGTCATGGTGTATGATCTTTCTGATGTACTGCTGGATCCTATTTGCTAGAATTTTGTTGAGGATTTTGGCATCTACATTCATGAGGGATATTGGCCTGTAATTCTCTTTCATTGTGTTGTCTTTATCTGGTTTTGGTATTAGGGTGATGCTGGCTTCATAGAAGGAGCTTGGAAGTGTTCCTTCCTCTTGAATTTTTTGGAATAGTCTGAGGAGGATAGGTTTTAGTTCTTCCTTGAATGTTTGGTAGAACTCTCCTGTGAAGCCGTCTGGCCCCGGGCTTTTGTTTGCCGGAAGCTCTTTGATGACTGCTTCAATTTCTTCCATAGTTACTGGCATGTTGAGCTGTTTAGATTCTTCCTGATTGAGTTTTGGAAGGTTATATTTTTCTAGGAATATGTCCATTTCCTCCAGGTTGTCCAGTTTGTTGGAATAGAGTTGTTCGTAGTATTTTTTAACAATCCTTTGTATTTCGGCGGGATCTGTTGTTATTTCACCTCTTTCATTTCTGATCTTGTTTATTTGGATCCTCTCCCTTTGCTTCTTGGTGAGCCTGGCTAGAGGTTCATCAATCTTGTTTATCCTTTCAAAGAACCAGCTCTTGGTTTTGTTGATCTCTTGTATTGTTTCTTTGGTCTCTATGTCATTTATCTCTGCTCTGATCTTTATTATTTCCTTCCTTCTGCTTACACTGGGCTTTTCTTGTTGCTCTTTTTCTAACTCTTTGAGTTGTTGGGTTAGGTAATTTATTACCCCTGTTTCTTGTTTTTTGCAGTAGGCTTGTAGAGCTATGAACTTCCCTCTCAAGACTGCTTTCGCTGTGTCCCATAGATTTTGGATTGTAGTGTTTTCATTGTCATTTGTTGTCATGATGTTTTTTATTTCTTCTTTGATCTCTCTGGTAACCCAGTCATGGTTTAATAGCATGCTGTTTAGTCTCCATGTGTTTGATTTCTTTGGGTTGTTTTTATTGTAGTTGATTTCCAGTTTTATGCCACTGTGGTCTGAGAAGATGCTTGATATGATTTCTATCTTCTTGAATTTGAAGAGACTTTGCTTATGTCCCAACATATGGTCTATCTTTGAAAATGACCCATGTGCGCTTGAGAAGAATGTATATTCTGTGGCTTTGGGGTGAAATGTTCTGAAGATGTCAATTAATTCCATCTGGTCTAGTGAGTCATTTAGGATTGATGTTTCTTTGCTGATGTTTTGTTTAGAGGATTTGTCCAATGGTGATAGTGGGGTATTAAAGTCTCCTACTATGATTGTATTGCTGTCAATGTCTCCCTTGATATCTTCCAGGAGTTTTTTTATGTATTTGGGTGCTCCTGTATTGGGTGCATATATGTTTACCAGAGTTATTTCTTCTTGTTGGATTGCTCCCTTTAGTATTATGAAATGGCCTTCCTTATCTCTTGTTATGTCCTTCAGTTTGAGATCTAATTTGTCAGAAATAAGTATTGCTACCCCAGCTTTTTTTTCAGTTCCATTTGCCTGGAAAACCTTTTTCCATCCCTTCACCCTCAGTCTGTGTGCGTCTTTTTTTCTGAGGTGGGTTTCTTGTAGACAGCAGATATATGGGTCTTGTTTTCTTATCCAATCTGTTACCCTATGTCTTTTGATTGGGGCATTTAATCCATTTACATTTAAAGTTATTATTGATAGGTACTTATTTGTCGCCATTCCTATTCTTTACCCCTGTGTTACTTCTTCGCTTCCTGTTTCTTTCTTTCTTTCTTTCTTTTTTTTTTTTTTTTTTTTTTACAGTAGACCCTTTAGCATTTCTTGCATTGCTGGTTTGGTGGTAATAAATTCCCTTAGTCCTTTTTTGTCTGTGAAGCTCCTGATTTCACCTTCAATTTTGATTGACAGCCTTGCTGGGTACAGTATTCTTGGATTCAGCCCCTTCCTTTGCATGACTTTGTATATTTCATTCCATTCCCTTCTGGCCTGATGAGTTTCTGTTGAGAAATCAGTTGCTAGTCTGATGGGGGTTCCTTTGTATGTAACTTTCTGTCTCTCTCTTGCTGCTTTTAAGATTCTTACTTTGTCGTTGGTGTTTGCCAATTTAATTATAATGTGCCTTGGCGTCGGTCTTTTGGGGTTCATTTTGCTTGGGACTCTGAGCTTCTTGGATTTGTGTGGGTTTTTTCTTCCCTATATCTGGGAAATTTTCTGTCATTATTTCTTCAAAGAGGTTTTCTATTCCTTGCTCAGCTTCCTTTCCTTCTGGAACCCCTATTATGCGGATGTTGTTTTGTTTCGTGTTGTCCCAAAGTTCCCTTAGACTCTCCTCCTGCCTTTTAATTTTTTTTTCTAGAAGTTGCTTTTCTTGGGTATTTTTTTCCATCTTGTCTTCTAGCTCACTGATGCGGTCCTCTGCTTCTTCTAGTCTACTCTTGATGCTTTCTATTGAGTTCTTTACAGCAGCGATGTCATTTTTCATTTCTTCTTGGTTCTTCTTCATTTCCTCTTGGTTCTTGCTCATATTGTCGAATTTGTCTTCCATTCTTTTCAGCCACCTTATGACCATTTCTCTGAATTCTTTTTCTGGAAGGTTGCTTGCCTCCATTTCGTTTACTTCCTTTTCTGGTGATGCCTGCTTTTCTTTCATATGCGGGCTGCTTCTTTGTCTCCCCATGGTCTCTCTTCTCTGGGTGTCTGGTTATGTAGTTCTCTCTCTCCTGGGTTGATTTAAAGGCACAAAATACAGCACTACCAGGTACAACTCACAAGGCACTGAACAGGAATGTATTCACGATATTAATAACCTCCAATAAAGGTGACCACCAGAGAAAGGCAAATTAGGTGATAGAAGAGAAAGAAGAAGAGGAAAAAAGAAAGAAAGAAAAAAAAAAGAAAAAAGGAGTGTGAAAATGAAATTGGGAAAAGGGAAAGTAAAGAGAAAAAAAAAAAGTAAGAGAGACAAGAAATTGACTAAGAGAGAAAGGGGAACAGACTATATATATTGGGGATAAAACTCCAATAGAACAATCACTAATCCCAGCAAATGCCAGCAACAAGTGCCTGGGGATTAGTACAAACTACAACACCAACTAATATGGAGTGAGGCAAGGGAAAGCTGAAGCACAAAACAAACAAAAAAATAAATAAAAGAAGAATAAGCAAAACAATCTCACAAAAAAAGCATAAAAATTGGATATAATCTACATTCAAGCAAACAACAACAAAAGGACAGAGATAAGGACAAGTTTATGGATAACTCAGACAGCGAAGGGAAAGGTGTATGTGGACTTGGAGCAGGGGATTGGAGATTAGATATGTAAGTAGGGTGAAATTTTAACAAGGGGTAAACAGAAAGAATAGGGAAAATCTAAAGCAGTAAAAGGGTAAGACAAACAGGACACTGAAAAGGGGGAGGTTAGGAAGAGAGTGATGGCCTAAAGGTAGAGTTGAGATAGAGTAAAACGATGCTAAAGGAAAGATAAAAAATAGAATGTAGAACCCTAATCCCAAAATAAAATGAAGAGAAAATAAAATGACACTTTAAAAAAAAAAAAAAAAGATAAAATAGCAGTAGTAATAATACGGATTGAAAATAAAAATGTAATCATTAAAAAGGTAAAATCAAGTGATGAAAAAAGAAAAAAAGTTTCTTGATTAAAAGATGCAAAAAATGAAAATTTTAAAAAAATAAAAAAATAAAAAAAATAAAAGGTAAAAATAAAATGTGGAGTAGTGAAGGTCATTCACTTCCTCTGTTTTTCTGTTTGGCACGCCTGTTTCTCAGTCCAGACAGTATTGCAGTTCCCTGCGATCCACTGCTCTTCGGTGTTGTAAGCCAGTCCTGATTTTAAGCAGGCGGTGTGTCTTAATTTCTCGTATTCCTTTATTTTTGATTACACAAGAGTCAATTTGTGATTCAGCCCCTGGGTGGCAGTGTTTCTGGATTGACTTCCGGGTCTATCTATGGCCTCTCTAGGCAGTGTTAGAGCCTTCTTTCCCTGTGGCACTCGCCACGGGCCTGTGGGAGTGGGCTGCCTCAGAGCTGGCTCTCTGATGGTCACTCCCCGCTCCGATTCCCAGGTTCCAGAAAAACAACCTTCCCCTGCAGTCTCCCAGGGTGTCCCCAACTGGGTGATCCTATGTATTGGGCTTAGTAATCAGATGCAAGGATTTGAAGAGGAAAAAGCCCAAGTGTGCGAATTCCGGGACTGCGGGTAAGCCCAGGCACCCAGGGAGCGCACGGGCTGCGCGTAAGTCTGGACTGCCTGAAATTCTTAGGGTGTCCCTGCACTTCAGATCAAAATGGGTTGCTTTTTAGAGTGCCCTTCTCTTAGCAGCTCTGAGGACCCCTTTCCACAGTCACAGATCACGCCAGCCCCTACAGCCACGGATTTTTCTAGGCACAGACTTCCCTGGTCCTCCAGCTCCCGCAAAACGTGCGTTCCTCTCTCCCGCCGGGACCAGAGACCTCACCTTATCCCAGGCGAAATCTGACCTTTCCGTGGTGGAGTGTAGAGCTTCTCTGAACCCGTGTGCTTGCGCCAGTTGGGGAGCGTTGTTCTGGGGCTCGCAGCTGTTCCTGGGGTGCCGCCGTTGTGGATTCTCAGGCTTCAGATAAGCTTCACTTTCCGGATCAAGATGGCGCAGACTCCGCGTCCAAGCCCGCAGCTCCGGGAGGGGACCCAGCTGCAGTTCGTGCTGCCAGGTCAGGGGAACCCCGTTCAGCAGTCCCCCACCTCCTTCTGGAATTCAGCTGTCTCCCAACCAGCCAACAAACACTCCTTGCGCGACCCTCAGCTGTTCTTTCTTTCTGCTCCTGGACAAGGCTCGGAACACGTCTGTCTATTCCGCCGCCATTATTCCCTCCCAAAAAGGAGGTTTTTATGATCTGGTAATTCTATTTTTAATTTTTTTTAAGAACCACATACATACTGTTTTCTATTCCCACAGGTGTGAATGAGGGTTTCTTTTCCCCCACAACCGCTCCAACACTTGTTATTATTAGTATCTGCATTGTTGATAATAGCCATTCTAACAGGTGTGAGGTGGTTGGTAGCTCATTGCAGTTTTGATTTGTTCTTCCCTAATAGCGAGTGAAGTTGAACATCTTTTCCTATGTCTCTTGGTCATTTTATGTCTTCCTGGGAGAGGTGTCTATTCAGATCCTTTGCCCATTTTTAAATCGGATTGTTTGTTTGGTATTGAGTTGTATGAGTTCTTTATACTTTTGGTTATTAATGCCTTGTTTGCAAACTAAACTGTTGTTTTAAAATATCACCTCCCATTTGGTTAGGTGCCTTTTTGTTTTGTTGGTGGTTTCTTTTGTTGTACAGAAGCTTTTTAATTTGATATAGTCCCGTTCATTTATTTTTGCCTTTACTTCCCTTGCTTTGGGGATCAAATTCTAAGACCAAGCTCCACATGTTTAGTACCTATGTTTTCTTCTATGTAATTTATTGTTTCAGATCTTTTATCTTAGGTCTTTAATCTATTTTGACTTAATTTTTGTACATGAGCACAAACTGTAATCTAGTTTCATTATTTTGCATGTGCCTTCCAATTTTCCCAGCACCATTTATTGAACAGACTTTCTTTTCTCCATTGTGTATTTTTTGGCTCTTTTGTGAAAAATTAGTTGCCCATACACATGTGGCTTTATTTCTGGGCTCTCAATTCTGTTCCATTGGTCTGCGTGTCTGTCGGGACTTCTCTGGGTGCTGACCCTAGGACTGTTCACAGAGTGCACCCTTTCTCGGGGGCGGGGCGGGGTGGAGGGTAGGGATGCGAGTCTGTAGCATCAGTGGTCAGGTGCCCAGACAACGTGCTTCTCAACCTGACACCAAGTGTGACTTAAGCGAGTTCTGGGCAATGAGTCAGCAGAGCTCTGTGACTTTGTTTTTCTGCCTGAATTGCTGAGAGCCCAACAACCACAGCGGCACCCCCATGTTCTGGCCTTGCCCAGGTCTCTGGGGTCAGCTAAAGCTCACACAACTCACCCCTGCGGGAATGCCCA
Organism: Plecotus auritus; assembly: GCF_963455305.1. Taxonomy (NCBI): domain Eukaryota; kingdom Metazoa; phylum Chordata; class Mammalia; order Chiroptera; family Vespertilionidae; genus Plecotus; species Plecotus auritus. Next base: position 113,215,325 of record NC_137783.1, on the reverse strand, counting down.
GGGACTCTCTGCTCCCTCCAGCTGAAGGGAACATTAGCCACAACTGGATTTGTTCCCTCTCCAGGCTGAGCTCTGCTGTGAGCTCCAGGCAGCAGGGCTGCTTCTATGGCTCACCTTAGCCCTTCTCCCCTCTCCTCTCCCCTTTGGCTCCCACTTGTCCACCTTCAGATGTTCCACTATGTGTACCTTTCAGGAATATTTCTGCATTGAGCAGGGAATCTTTTGTTGAGTTATAGCTGTTCAAGTTGTGGAAACTTCAAGGGGAGAGACCAAGGCGATTTCTCACGTTGTCAGTTCTCTGACGTCACTCATCATTCATTTGTTTATAATGTGTTCAATAAATGTATTTTAAGTAAGTTTAGATTTATTTGGACTAATCTTTGTAACACTGAAATGTATCCCTCCATTAGTATTAACTCAATGATTTTTTTCTTCTTTTCCCCTTAGACGAAATAGGTATGAAGAGACCATAATTAAGCTACTTAGAATCTTTTGATAGCAGGTGTATCTGGCAAGCATAAACTGACTCATCTTCTGTTAGGGCAAGTTTTCCGCAGCTTTCTCTGTTTGTTCAGGGACACCTTTCTACCCTTTTATCATATGAACTAAGGAGATGGGGTCAAATTAGGGTGCTATAGACTGAATTGTAAAGAAAACAGGCTATATTATGTTTGATGTCATTTACACATGCTCATATATGCTATGTTTTCTTCCTCAAATACCTTTTACTGCCAAATGTCACTAATACACTTCACATTCCTATTTATAGAGCAGCTCAGTGTATAACTGAAAAAAAGCCGCTCCCGATATTTATCATTGCTAATATGTATTTTTATGTTAATAACAAAGAAAGTCCATAAAGATCTATTCACCTATCTAACTAATATCTTCACTCATGTTTTTAGCATTAGTATGGAATGTAACTAAAGAGCATTTCACTCGGGTGGTTTTTTTATTGTGGTGAAATATACTTAACTTAAAATTTATCACTTTAACTGTTTTCAAGTGTATATAGTTCAATGGAATTAGTACATTTATACTGTTGTGCAACCAGCCCCACCATTCACTTTTAGAGTTCTTTTATCTTCCCCAATTGAAACTTCATATTCATAAAACAGTAATTTCCCATTCACACTTCTTTACATACTTTGACAACTGCCATTCTTCTACTGTCTCTATAAATTTAGTTATTCTAGGTACCTCACATAAATAGAATCACAAAGTGTTTGTCCTTCTGTGACGGGCAAGCTCACCTAGTATTATATCTTCAAGGTTCACCCATGTTTTAACATGTGTTAGAAATTCCTTCCTTTTTAATGTTATGTGAACTTATTTATTTTTTATCTACTCATCCATCTGTCGATGGGACTTGTGATGTTTCCACCTTTTGGTAGTGTGGATAATGCTGCTATGAACATACAACAATCTGTTTGAATCCTTGTTTCTACTTCTCTGTGTTATATATACAAAAGTGGAATTGATGGATCACATGGTAATTCCATGTTTAAATTTTTTTTTTATTAACTGTCCTGCCATTTTCTGTAGCAACTATATCACTTTACATTCCTCCTAGAAATGCACCAATGTTCTTTCCAATTTTTCACATCCACACCAATAATTTTTCTTTCTTATTTTTAATAATAACTATTCTTTTAATAATACCATTCTGAAATGTTATCTCATAGTGGTTTTAATTTGCATTTCCCTAATAATTAGTGATGTTAAGCATCTTTTTGTGTGTTTATTGGTCATTTGAACATATTTTCTGAATAAACACTTATTCAAATTATTTGCCCAGACTGGGAGCGCTGCTTTTTTCTACCCGAAGGGAGACAAGCTCCCTATTACTCCAAACTCCAGTTTCTGGGTAGACGTGGGAGACCCAAACTCCTATGGAGAGAAGTTGGACTGTCTCCTGTGGGGTCAGAAAGTGAGGGTGGCTTGCATGCAGGGCTGCACGCAAGAATAATTGTTTACTGTGCTGGGACGCGGGACACGGGGACACAGTTGGAGACACAGGGCCGGCTTACTGGCAGCCATCCCTGTTTGCCATGCCCTAGCCTAGTCTCACCCTGAGACCCCGCCCCGCACAATCTACAAACCCACCCAAGCTCCAAACAGGCGCTTTAGCATATGAATTGCCTGCCCTATCACAGCTTAACCTAGCAAACTTGCAGCCTGGGTCAGACAGCTCCAAAACCTCCAAACCCCAAGCAAAGAGGAGAAAACTGTAGTTCTCCCTGTAGCACCTGCTGGGTAGCCTCAGACAGTAGCTGACCTGCACCCCATTGGAGATCCAGAAGCCAGTGTACCTAGTGGTCAGTGTGAGACACCAGATTTCAACTCATCACATCCATAAGTGACACATTCAAGAGGCAGACTCAGTGAGCACCAAAGCCCCACCGAAACAAGTCCTGCACCATAAGCATGTCTCCGGCACAGCAGTTCTTCCATTATAAACACAGCGGGTCCTCACAGCCAATTGGCCTGGAGGTCAATTCCTCCCAGTGTACCAACAGCAATCAAGGCTTAACTACACCAAGACTTTGCACTCAGCCCACAAAAGGGTGCACCAAGAGTGTCTACCTCAGGTGAAAGGCTGAACCACTGGTCACCTACCACAGAAAACCACTCCATCAACACAGGGAAGCAGCAAAATGCAGAGACAAAGAAACATGTCACGAATGAAAGAAATGGAGGAAAGCAAACTACTGGACGACATAGAGTTCAGAACCACATTTATAAGGTTACTCAAGAATCTTCTAAAAACCACTGAGGAACTTAGTGAGACCTTTAAGGATCTTAATGAGAATGCCAAAAAAATGGAAAAGGACCAGTCAGAAATTAAGCATACACTGTCTGAAATAAAGAATATACAGAAACTCACCTGTAGATCAACGTACCCCAAGAATCAAACCAAATATCTAAAATATGAGGAAACAAAAAACACCCAACCAGAAAAACAAAAAGAAAAAGAATCCAAAAATATGAAGCTAGTGTAAGGAGCCTCTGGGACAACTTTAAGCGTACCAACATCCGAATTTTTGGGGTGCCAGAAGAAGAGAGAGAGCAAAATATTGAAAACCTATTAGAAGAAATAATGACAGAAAACTTTCCCTACATGGTGAAAGAAATAGACTTACAAGTTCAGGAAGCACACAGAACCCCATACAAGAGGAATCCAAAGAGGACCACACCAAGACACATCAAAATTAAAATGTCAAGGGCAAAAGACAAAGAGAGAATCTTGAAAGCAGCAAGAGAAAAATGGTTAGTTACCTACAAGGGAGCACCCATACGACTGTCAGCTGATTTCTCGGCAGAAACTATGCAGGCCAGAAGGGAGTGGCAAGAAATATTCAAAGTGATGAACAGCAAGAACCTACAACCAAGATTACTCTACCCAGCAAAGCTATCATTCAGAGTTGAAGGTCAGATAAAGAGCTTCACAGACAAGAAAAAGCTAAAGGAGTTCATCACCACCAAGCCAGGATTACATGAAATGCTGAAGGGTATTCTTTAAGAAGAGGAAGAAGAAGAAAAAGGTAAAGATAAAAATTATGAACAACAAAATGACATCAAATACATACCTACCAACAAGTGAATCTAAAAATCAAGTGAATAAAAACCTGAAGAACAGAATGGACTGGTGAATATAATAGAATCAGGGACATAGAAAGGGAATGGACTGACAATTCTCAGAGGGAAGGAAGTGTGAGGGGTGCGGGAAGAGATTGGACAAAAATCTTACACCTATGGATGAAGACAGTGGCGGGGGGGTAAGGGCATGGGGTGGGGTGGGGAATCAGGTGGAGGGGAGCTATGGGGGAAAAAAAAGAGGAACACCTGTAATAATCTGAACAATAAAGATTTATTTAAAATAAAAAACAAATTATTTGCCCATTTTTTAATCCAGTGATTTTTTAAATTGTTGCTGAGTTTTAAGGTTTTTAAAATATATATTCCGGATATTAATTGCTTATCAAATATAAGGCTTGCAAATATTTTCTCTGATTCTCTAGCTTACCTTTTCACTGAGTTGATAGTGTTCTTTGATGCACAAAAGTTTTTAATTTTGATGAAATCTAGTTTATTAATTTTTACTTTTGTCTTTGTCATATCCAAAAAAAAAATCTTTGTCAAAACTGATATCATGAAAGTTTATTTTCTAAAAACTTTACGTCTTCCATTTAGATTTTGATCAATTTTGAGGTTCTTTTGTTTCTTTGTATGTTTGTTTTGTGTGTTCTTTTTTTATGTAAGATAAAAGTCCAACTTCATTCTTTTGTATGTAGACATCTGGGTATTTCAACCCATTTGTTGAAAACTACCTGTCCTTCATTGAATGGTCTTGGCACCTTTGCAGAAATTATTTAAACATCTTTGTAAGAGTTTAGTTTTGGGCCTTTTATTCTATTCAATAGTCTATATATCTGTTTTTATCCCAGTTTGATTACTATAGCTTTCTAGTAAGTTCCATTTTTTTTCAAGATTTTTTTTTTTTTTGGATATTCAGGATAACTTGAGAATTCATATGGATTTTTATATTTCTACAAAAAATGTCATTGCAACATTGATAGAAATTGCACTGAATCTGAAGATCAATCTGGATAGTATTGGCATATTAACAATATTAAGTGTTCTAACCCATGAACACAAGATGTATTTCCATTTATTTGTGTTTAATTTCTTTCAGCATTTTTTGCAGTTTTCAGTGTATAAATTTTAATCTTAATTCAGTTTATGCCTCTTTTATTTTTTAATGTTATTGTCAATGAAATTATATAATTTCTTCTTTTTCAGATGGCTTATTTATACTGTAGAGAAATCCAACTGTTTTTGTACATGATAATTTCATCTCCTGTAATTTGATAATTTATTTATTAGGTCGTGTGTGTGTGTGTGTGTGTGTGTGTGTGTGTGTGTCTGACAGAGAGAGAGAGAGAAATCTTTATAGTTTTTTATTTATAAGGTTATTTTAGTTGCAAACAGATAATTTTACTTTTCCAATATGGATGCCTTTTATTTCTTGTCTAATTTCTCTGGCTAGGATTTTCAATATTATGTTGAATACAAATAGTAAAAGTGGGCATTCTTGTCTTGCTCCTGACCATAGAGGAAAAGCTTTCAGTATTTCATCGTTTATCACAAAGTAGTTGTGAGTTTTTCATATATGACATTTTTTTCTGTTGAGGTTGTTGGTATCTTTTGATTATTCCCTTTCTAATATTTTTAAAGAGATAACTAGGAGGACAACACTCTATCATTTCTTCAATTGAATGAATCTCTGAGGTAACTAGCCCTATATTATTATGAGTGGCCTCTGTGTTAGTCAGAATCAAACCAGGAAATATTATTTAAAACAGAGCATCTTTAATACAGTTAATTATTTACACAAATTATAGAACTTAAGATAAACCCAACATTTGACAGTGAGGACTCCCAGAAATTAGAAACCACAAAAATCCACAACAACTCTAGCCAGCAACACACAGAAGCACCACTAGTTTAATCACAGCTCAGAAATATGAGTCTCTCACTAGAAGCTGAAACCCTGGAAGAATCCTCTGGCAATATCTGGAGCCATGAAATAGATGCAGTTGAAGAAATGGAGAAATAGAATTGTCCTAGGACATTAAACAAACTCTGTCTAAAGAGAGATGATCTATGATCCTGAGAAGCATAGCCTGTAATGTTCACTTTTCCTGAAATACAGAGCAGAAGAGAATGAGAAGGAACATATGTGCAGCAAAATATATCCAACTAGAGGCCCGGTGCACGAATTTCGTGCAGAGGGAAGGGGGGTGTCCCTCAGCCCAGCCTGCACCCTCTCCAATCTGGGGCCTGGTGGGATCGGGCTTAAACAGGCAGTCGGACATCCCTCTCACAATCCAGGACTGCTGGCTCCCACCTGCTCGCCTGCCTGCCTTCCTGATTACCCCTAACTGCTTCTGCCTGCCAGCCTGAGCACCCCCTAACCACTCCTCTGCCAGCCTGATTGATGCCTAACTGCTCCCCTGCCAGCATGTTTGCCCCTACCTGCCCTCCCCTGCAGGTCTGCTAACCCCTAATTGCCCTCCCCTGCAGGCCTGGTCCTCCCCAACTGCTCTCCCCTGCAGGCCTGGGTCCCCCCCATCTGCTCTCCCCTGCAGGCCTGGATCCCTCCTAACTGCCCTCCCTTGCAGGCCTGGTCCCTCTCAACTGCCCTCACCTGCTGGCCTGATCGCCCACAACTGCCCTCCCTTGCAGGCCTGGTCCCTCCCAACTGCCCTCCCTTGCTGGCCATCTTGTGGTGGCCATCTTGTGTCCACATAGGGGCAGGATCTTTGACCACATGGGGGCAGCCATCTTGTGTGTTGGAGTGATGGTCAATCTGCATATTACTCTTTTATTAGATAGGACAGAGGCCTGGTGCACGGGTGGGGGCCAGCTGGTTTGCCCTGAAGGGTGTCCCGGATCAGGGTGGGGGTTCCCTTGGGGCATGGGGCAGCCTGGGCGAGGGGCCTGTGGTGGTTTGCAGGCCAGCCATGCCCCCTGGTGACCCAAGTGGAGGCCCTGGTATCTGGGGTTTATTTATCTTCTACAATTGCAACTTTGTAACCTGGAGCAGAGCCAAGCCTTCTGCTTGCTCCTTGGCAGCAGCCATTTTTGGGGGGATTTATGTATCTTCTATAATTGAAACTTTGTAGCCTTAAGCAGAGGCCTGGGCAGGCCAGGGTGTGCAGAAAGCTTGGCTTCCTCCATCACCGGGGGCAACCCTAGCCTCCTGCTCTTTCCAGCTCCGTAGCTGCCGCCATTTCTGTTTGGGTTTATGTATCTTCTATCATTGAAACTTTGTAGCCTTGAATGGAGGCCTAGGCCGGCAAGGGCAGGCGGAAAGCTTGGCTTCCTCCATTGCCAGGGAAACCCAAGCCTCCCTCCTGCTCTCTGTGGCCGTAGCCATCTTGGTTGGGTTTATTTGCATATTCGCTCCTGATTGGCTGGTGGGCGTGGCTGGTGGGTGTAGCAGAGTGATGGTTAATTTGCATGTTACTCTTTTATTAGATAGGATCATTGTATAGCATCCCAACTAAAACACAAATAATAATGCTTTTATACATGGGGATAATTCATACACTGTATTCAATCAAACAAATAAATTTCAGGGGAATTCAAGAGTAGAAACATACTATAAAATATCCTGGAGCTTTAGTTGATTATCAGAACTAAAACTGGTTCAGGTGAATTATTTAAGAATATCTAGAGGCATGTAAAGATTAATATAATCACTGTGATTATTCATAAGTTTGTTGCTCCAAAATATTCTCCACTACTAGCTCTATAAGAAAGCATTTAGTTCTTAAACCCCTGGGTACAATAAACCAATTATCTCACAAGACCTGGAGTCCAGAGACTATCTCCTATTGATGTCTAAGCTCATAATTCAAGTGGCATGGACACTGTAAGACTGAGTCCTTCCAAATTGTGCCTTTTGAGACTGAGATTAGTGAAACTGCCTACAATAAAATAGCATAGGATATTCCTTGTAGGCCTCTGCTCCCCCAGGATAAGAATTGTAATGGGACCTGTTATAATTAAATTCAGTATTATGTTGAGCCTCAGGCTGAGTAGTGACACCATTTAGTTGTGGAGGTAAGATAACCAGATTATAGACAGAGGAGCTGTGAATAAGGTGAGAAGGGACAATTCAGTGCTTCCATGATAAGGGAATGGTGGATCCTAGGCTGGAGGTCCTAGGTCCAGTCACAGCAGTGAAGATTTAGTCTTTGTGGTTGTCTGAAAGATGGCACAACTTCTTGACTTGACAAAAAGTAAGGTAGAAGATTAATTTGATATTTAAGCTTAGATGTATATGTTGTTCATAATTTTTGTTAAGCTAGCCTTAGAATTTAGTCCTGAACTACATTTGCTCAAAACCATATTTGTTTTTATTAAATTTTATTCTATTCAGATTCAAAGGATGCCTAATATTATATAAGCTTATTATATACAAATATTTAAACCAAAGCAATGATTTAGCAATTTAAAATTTAGGATTGTTAGGATACCTTTCCAAAACAATATATCCCAAGACACACGTCGGATAACCTGCTGTCTTGAGCCAAGAGTTGTGTTTAAGTTTACTTAGGAAGCAAAAATCAGCATCAAGTGCATTGTGTGACTGAAGAATATATTATGTACCTTTGGAAGAATTTAATTGCTCATTTTAAAAAGAGGACAAATATCTAGTAACCTGAACACCTGCACTTCCCAGACTTAGTCATTTTCTATGTTGGGTTATCTTTGCAAAGTGATTTCTTACCATTCGGTTTGGCTGATTTTATGAAGATAAGGCTCTTTCCTTTATTAACTCAATCTTCCAACATAAGATCAGTTTTGTCCTCACTTCTTTATTGAACCAATTTTTCTCTAGTATTCCCAACATCTCCTTTCTCCTTATAACTATAAGCGCAATCTTTGAGAGGTAGTAGCAGGAGTTAAATATACAAATTGTTGATCTCATTCATGATGATTGGGCTTTTACTTTTTTGACTGTTTAAGATGGTAGGAAATTCTATCTTGGTATTCAGGAATATATTGACACTACCTCTAAAAACTATGTAATATTGATAAAATGTATTTAGCCAACTGGATAATACTTTCTGAAAAAGAGAGAGAAAGAGAGAAGCAAGGGAAAAAGAGGTATAGAGAATTTCTTTCTACTACTTTTCTTATCCATAAAAGCAGAGCCCTATGTATTGATGCATTGAGACAATTTATTACTGAAGAAATTATTCAATAGCCAGTTGCATGTTATTGAATGTTAACATCTATCCCCAGCCATATCAATAAAAAAGTTGGTCTTTATATATTTAAAATCTTTGTGATGTTTAATTTGGACAGGATCATGGAATATCCATTGCTTGGATGATGGCAGGTTATAACAGGACCAGTCTTCAACCAACCATCTTCCTACTGCTTGGAATTCCAGGGTTGGAGGCTGTCCACAAATGGATTTCCATTCCTTTCTGCCTGGTCTACCTACTGTCACTGATGGGAAATGTTGCCCTTGTATTAATTGTCAAGACAGACCACAAACTGCATGAACCTATGTACTTCTTTCTATGCATGCTCTCAGTGGCTGATCTGATGCTTACTTCTTCTACACTTCCCAAGATACTCAGTCTCTTCTGGTTCAATGACAGAGAGATCTACTTTGAAGCCTGCCTCACACAAATGTATCTTATCCATTCTCTGTCTACTATGGAATCTGGGTTTATCTTGGCCATGGCTTTTGACAGATATGTAGCTATCTGCCACCCACTGAAACATTCCACTATCTTAACACCTATAGTGATTGTAGGCTTGGGTATGTTCATTGTCTTCAGAGGAGCTGTCCTCCTCAGTCCACACCCCTTCCTACTGAGGTGGCTTTCCTATTGCAAAACTAATGTCATCTCCCATACTTATTGTGAGTTTATGGCCCTGATAAAGCTGGTTTGCACTGAGACCAAGATTCGGAGAGCCTACAGCCTAATTGTGGCATTCCTGACAGGGGGGTTGGATTTCATATTGATCATTTGTTCCTATATCCTTATTCTCTTCACTGTCTTTAATCTTTCATCCAAAGCTGCTCGCCTGAAGACCTTAAGTACCTGTGTCTCCCATGTATGGGTCATCTTGGTGTTTTACACACCAGCCTTTTTCTCTTTTCTCACTCATAGATTTGGTCACCACATTGCTCCACATATCCACATTTTTATAGCCAATATATACCTTCTCATTCCACCTATGATGAATCCTATTATTTATGGTATTAAAACCAAAAGAATCAGGGAGGGATTCTTTAAATTGTTAGCAGTCAAATGTGTTTGACTTTGCAAGGTTTGTGATTCCCCAAGAAAGATGAGAGTTTTATTAAACAGGAAATGTTGAAAATGAATCAACATTGCCTTGAAGTATAATACTTTTCATCTAAATTTTGGATTAATATTGGATAGCAAAGATTGGTAAGTATATTGACTTCAGTGAGCAGTAGCAATTACAGAAGATACAGAAGAAGAAGAAAAAATTAGAGCAAAACTTATAATTATTATTTATCTTCCCTAACCTTGTATTTAGTATAGTATTTGGGACTTATTAAGCCATAAGTAACTTTATATTGAAATAATTTTAATTTTAATGAAGTCTAATTTATCTAATTTTCTTTCATGAGTGGATCATGCTTTTTGTGTCATATATAAGAAATTGATTGCCTAACTTTGGGTTATGAAATTTTTCTGTTAAAAAATATTTGAAAACTTTATGTAGTTTGAGATATGAGATTTAGATTAAGGTTCATATATAATACAAAGATAATAATCCATAATCCATGGTTGTGAACTTGAGTCTTAAATAAAATAATATACATTAATCATTCTGAACATAATAAAATATAATTCCTCCTTTATGCAACAAAGTTTTCTAATGTCTTTTTTTACCCTCCTAAATAAAATAATAGTAAGTTTTTAAAAAAACATAAGTACCCAAATAATAATATAAAAGTAGCAATATATATATTGTGCATGACAACACTAGATGATATAATAAAGTAGTCAGGTCCTTGTACTTACGCATAGAATAAATGTGAATGTGAACGTTATAAATGCCAGTTAATCCTGGTATATTTTATCAATTACTCAAATGCCATGAAAAATATTGCATTTGGTGATGTCATTTTTCTTAAAAAGGAATTTTTTCCTATTTAAAAATGTTGAAAAACTTGTTATTTGTCTTAACACAACAATGTACAATATTCAATTTACATACATGATAGTTAATTTTCTAGAATATCAAGTTCATGTTTTCATTTTAAAACCATGTAAAGATAATTTATGATAACTAGTATAGCAAAGTTTAAAAAGCTACATTCAGAACAATAAATACAAAGCCAGGTAAAATTATACATTCAGAACATTATAGTATTTATTTTATTTTTTCTACCACCATTTATCCCCTTAGTCCCTCTTCCACCTCCATCCACTCCCCTCTCCACCACAATCACCTCACTCTTGTTTGTATTCATTAGTTCTCTCTCTTATTTCCCCCTTTTGTTGCTCAATCCCTCCATTCCCTCTGCCTGCCCATCCCTCAAAGCTGTCAGCCCACTCTCTATGAATCTGTCTCTATTTTGCTTGTTAGTTCAGTTTGTTCATTAGATTCCACATATGAGTGAAATCATATGGTTTTTATCTTTCTCTGACTGGCTTATTTCCCTTAGTATAATATAAAGTATTTCTTAACTACACAATGTTCAATTGCATATCTGAAATTTCTCTCAGATACAGAATATTTGTGGAGGGTTGAAAGTATGGAGGAATTATCTTATGTGTTGCAGGAAGATTCTCTCTGGTTTATACTTACTAAATTTAATAGTGCTTCCCAAATTGTGACAATAACAAAACCACACCAAGAAATTTCTAAACGCTCCTTAAAGTTCATCAACTCTGTTAGGAACCACTGATACAATTATAGCACTAATCATAATATCTGATTCATAGTAAACACCTCATAAATATTGGCTACTCTTATTGTTTTTATTATTGAAAATAGAGAGAGTAAAGTTAATAAGAGAATGCTAAATATGTTTTGAAATTAAGCTTTTTTAAAAAAAGTGTGTTCATGTGGAAATTTATGATAATACAATGAAAGCATTAAATTACAAATATGAGTCTGAATAATTCAATAGCAAACAAACAAACAGAAAAACACCCATGGAGTTAGCTGAAGTAGTTGAAATGTCATGTTCTCTGGGTGACTAGACATTTGACTTTTCTATGTGTATTTGGATTAAGACTACATTAGATAGCTTCTGGGATTAAGAAAAATAATTCTAGAAATAGTTCTGACGTTAGTACCTGATTTCTGATTAGACTCAGAAATGATGTTGTTAAGAAATTTAACTGTGCTATTGCATGTATGCATTAAGTGTAAGGTCCCTTTTAGTCTATCTGTAAGTCTAATATGGATTACAAATAATTACGGCTCTGAGGGATGGGAGGTGGTATCTTCTAGGCACACAACAATGCCTATTTTGAGTTGCAGTTTATTGACAAATTCTTGTCTTGATTTTATTTTCTCCAGTATGTAGACCATGAAACTCAAGATGCAATTAAAAATTAGCTCTCAGATGTAAATGACAATGTTTTTCTCTATTATTATAACCTGTATTTTCTATTAAAAGCATTGTGGCTTTTTAGAATCACCCTTATAAAGCAGTTTAATGTTTACCAGTTTTATACCTATCTCTCATAATTAAGGGGACATCATTCAGCAACTATGTTCTAGGATAAGACAGTTGGAAATATTTACCATAGGTATATCACAAAGACTTCCGATATGATAATAAACTTTGGAGAAAGTCTCTACGATTTTTGTGAAGCGACATATCTCAAGTCAGAATCACAGGAATGTAAATTGCTTCCCTGTCTGAAGCACCCTTCTTTTAAGAACGTGAAAAAATTGGAAAATATCAAGGAAAATGAGATGATTAGGGGTATAGACATCTATATCCCTTAAAAAAAAAAAAAATACAGCATAGCCTAAGGACATTTATTGATGTCTTCACATATTTAAAGGACCATGATAAGAAGTAGATATACCTTTTTCTGTATGGCTCCAAAAGGGAGCCAGCATATCTTTTCTTTATTATTCTTTACTAGAGTCCCAGTGCATGAAATTCGTGCAGGGGGAGGGTGTCCCTCAGCCCAGCCTGCACCCTTTCCAATCTGGGATTCCTCTCACAATCCAGGACTGCTGGCTCCCAACTGCTCGCCTGCTTGCCTTCCTGATTGCTCCTAACTGCTTCTGCCTGCCAGCCGGATCACCCCCTAACCACTCACCTGCCAGCCTGATGCCTAACTGCTCCCCTGCCAGCCTGATTGCCCCTAACTGCCCTCCTCTGCCAACCTGGTCACCCCTAACTGCCCTCCCCTGCAGGCCTGGTCCCCCCAATTGCCCTCCCCTGCTGGCCATCTTTTGGTGGCCATCTTGTGTCCACATGGGGGCAGCCATCTTTGACCACATGGGGGCAGCCATCTTGTGTGTTGGAGTGATGGTCAATTTGCATATTACTCTTTTATTAGATAGGATTGTTGAAAGTATTACATATGTCCCCTTTCCCCCCATTGTTTTCTCCCAGCCTGCCCCACCCCCCAGCCATAGCCTTCACCCAACCCCCCCCTCCCCGCCCCAGCATTGTCTGTGTCCATTGGTTATGCTTATATGCATAGATCTCTTACCCCTTCAACACCTTTCTCCCCCCATCTACCCTTCCCTGCCTTCTTCCCTCATGTTTGACAGTCTGTTCTATGATTCTATGTCTCAGGATCTATTTTTTTGTTCATCAGTTTATGTTGTTCATTATATCTTTAAGTAGATGTTAAAAGAGCAGGTTTCAATTTTTTAGAATATGTTTTTATTGATTTTTAGAGACAGAGTAAGGGAGATGGATAGGGAGATCGAAACATCTATGAGAGAGAAGCAACATCAATTGGCTGTCTCTTGCACACCCCCTACTGGGGATCAAGTGCCCTGATCAGGAATGGCACCAGTGACCTTTTGGTTCATGGGTCTTCACTCAACTACTGAGCCACACAGGCAGGACACAGTTTTCATTTTTTAGAAAAGAAGAAGAAATTTAACTCTCAAATAAAATTCCAAAATTTCTCATTATATACTTTGAAGTATCAACTGCAAATCTCAATTTGTTCCTCTGGGGAGGAAGAAAAGTAGGTAGCAGGTTTAACACCGTGATGGAGACTCTGCTCCTTTTGTGTGGTCAGACTAAGCCTGTCAGGACACTCAGCACAGTGAGCTCTGTCTGTGTCAATAATTTCCCACTTATTTCAAAGGGATTAAGAAGTATAAGTAGGCAGTTACACACTAATCATCAGGATGTAAAATACAGCACAGGGAAAATAGTCAATACAACTTTAATAGCTATGTATGGTGCCAGGTGGGTAATAGACTTACTGGATCACTTCATAAGTTATATAAATATCTAACCACTATGCTATACACCTAAAACTAATATAATACCGAATATCAACTGTAATTTAAAAATTTAAAAAAAAATAAAAATTGAATGTCACTGTGAAGGTATTTATGAAACAACAAAACTCTCTCTCTCTCTCTCTCTCTCCCTCTCTCTCTCTCTCCCCCCCTTCTAAAAATCAATTTAAAAAGAGAAAAAATATACTACACTTGTAATAAGTGACAAAGCCAAACCTGAAACTAGGTGTTCCTCCACAGCATGAGGTTCATCATATACCTAAAGATCTAAAGATGCTAATATTGGAGTTAAGAGCAAAAGAAACTTTGTTCATGTAGAAGCCTTAGCCATTTAGTTCCCCACATCAACAGAAGATTAAGAGCCTTTCATTTAAGGGATTTTAGGCTATTTTAATGATCTTAGCTATATGTAAATATATGTTCACATATGTCTTTATCTACATATCAATATATTTATATCTATTTATTTAAATGTGTAAAAAAGAAGAGATGTAATAGGATATGGAATTCCTGATAGTTAACATATTTGTCTTATAATTTGACTTTCTATGAAATAAACCTCTGACATTAATGAGACTATGCTTCATTTAAACTTTACACATCAGATAAGTTTCTTTACCTTATACTAACTGAGAAAAAGGAAACAGAGACATTTGTTTTGATAAGGAAAACTCAGTTTCTGTAATAAAAAATATTATGTAGTATTGTAAGGTTTTTTCAATTTGACATTAAATCCCTCAAAACTAAATGTTTTCTTTGAGACATCCTCAATTCCTCTTTGTTTGATTTGGACAGATCATTTACCTGTGAGCATTAGTGAAGATATCTGGATGGGTTAATATAAACATTACATGCAAAATAAGTGATACTGTTAAAGGTCCAGGGAAGTCTATAACTGGAGATTGGTCAGAAAAGACTAGTGATAAAATATGAGGTAGAAAAGGGGACAAATAATTCATTATACTTTCTGCTTGATTCATGTCTAGTACACCATTTCCCTCGTTAGTCATCAATGATTGTCAGTGCTAATTTCACAAATTCTTTAAAGATTTACAGAGGATTTAGTTATATTGCTTGACATTGTTTTTTCATACTTCATGTCCATTTTAAAATGGAAATCTTAAGCTTACAATTGAAAGGCAATATTAAAAAACAACACAAAAATAAAATGTACAAAATGTCTTTTTATTTGCCACAGAGTATATGGGAAAATTTGTTCTATGTATTTTTAATTTTAGTATCAAAATACTCCTGAAAAAATAGATGTTATTATCCTCCTTTTAAAGATAAGAAAATAATATCAGATAATTGATATAATAGGCAATATCTAGAAATATGAAATTTGAGAAAATATCTGGGTGGAAATATGATCAATCAGCTGATTTTGAGGCAGGTATTGCATGGATAATATTTTATTAGCATTACTCTAAACCAGCAATTTCCAACCAGTGTGCTGCAAGAATCTTTAAAATATGCAATACCTGACTATTTAGTCAGGAAACTGATCTCTTTTCCTTAAGAATGTCAAATAAAAACATGACAAGAACCAACACAACAATAGCCCTGTGGTGTGAATACCCTGTCTTGAACCATAAATACATAGGTCATATCATAAAGTTGTCTCTTATTGGTCACATCGCAGAAGAAGGTTGTGTCTGATTTGTTGATTTTTTGGTACCTGATATCCTTATGTATAAGTAGAGATACTTGATTTTTTTTTAATCACTTTGGATCATAAAGGGTAAGTAATTATTTTTATTTCATTTTATTTTTTTGTAAATCAATCAAAATCATACCTATTTTTGGTCAGGTCAGCAAAAAATATGTTTTTGTCATTCGTTTATGTGTGACATGAGATGAAAAATGTTAAAAATCACTGCTCTAAACCATACTGACTCATAATTCTACTGTTGAAAATGTGGGACTATGGAAAGCTAAATCAGTTTCATGCTGCAAAGAGAACTTTTTGCCTATATAATCAATATATGTTTACTCTCACCAAAGTACAAGTAAATAATCACCATTATGACCCTAATGCCTGCCCAGGGACTTTTTAATTATTGGTTCCTGAGGCTAGCCCTCTGGTGACTGCAAAACCCTCAAAAGATGTCATCTGCCCAATCAGCGAGAACCCTCTAGAGAGGAACAAAGAAAGGTACTCTCATTTATGATCACTGACAGCCATTCACATGAGGCATTCATTTTGTATAAACCTCTTGAAAGACCCGTAGGCACTGGAGGAGGAAGTGGGAGGCAGCTGATTTGTCTGACAGCCTTCTGTGAGATGAGTGCCACCCAGGCAAAAAGACCAGCCAGATGAAGAGGTAGCAGGACTACATGAGACAGCAGCCTTTCTACTGGAAAGAAAAACAGGAGAGGAATTAAAAATATTTGACACTCTATGCAGCATATTAGATAATGAGCAACAAATGGACTCCAGCCATAGGGCTGAAGCAGGCTCAGAAACTTCTCTTGCAGTGCCAGCCTTGAATATTTTAGTGGCTACATTGTAGGCCATTTACAGGGTATACAACATATGGTGGGTAAAAGAAAGGTAGCCATTCAGTAACTTTTTATGGACTTACATAGTATAAACAGCTGAACAAAATATTTTGGCGATGTAAAGATATTTAAGACATAGAATAATGATGAATGGAATTAGTCATACTGAGATAGTGCACGTTAGGACACCACTATGGAGATGTGTCTGGGAAATATGGCTAGATGCTTAGTTTATACTTTATAAAGTGATAGTAACATAAAGATCAAGTAAAACTAAAAGTCATGCTCTCTTTAAATGGTCCAAATATTCAAATTTGTCTTTGATAATCAATCTGATCATATTCACCTAAATTGACTTATACTAGGTTTAATAAGTGTTTTTAATCTAAAATAGCAATGTGCTTTTTATTATGATGGGCTTATATATAAATAATTTTCTAATGAAGTGAAATAAATGGGCCTCATAGGTGAAAATATGTTTTGGAGACATAATCAGAGCAATAAGTTTCTAATTCTCATTTGAAAATCAGCCTCTTTTGTTCTTATTCATTTATATGTTTAATAAAATTATAAGCCATTTAAATAAGCACATGCTATATTTCCAGCACTTATTAGGTGGTATTTATATAGTGGAGCAGAAATGAGATATATGACCTGTTCTTTCTTTTCCCAATGGCAGAATCTACTCTCTCTTTTATCTTTTAGATTTTGAGTTTAAAGCAAATATTACTGGCTAATTCCACATCTCTTCACCACATACTTGAAACAGGCGCAAAATTTCCTACCACTGATTGTCAAAATAGGTATCAAGTATTTTAGGTATAAACAGAGAATATATGTTATGCTCGATCTACTGAAAATAATTTGACAACACTTAGGCTAGAGCAGGTTTAGCGACTCTGAAATGTTATTTCCAAATAGAACCAATGTCCACCCAGCTACTTTCCTCCTCCTTGGAATCCCAGGGCTGCAGGCTGCTCATGTCTGGATCTCCATCCCTTTTTGC
Source organism: Plecotus auritus (assembly GCF_963455305.1). Taxonomy (NCBI): domain Eukaryota; kingdom Metazoa; phylum Chordata; class Mammalia; order Chiroptera; family Vespertilionidae; genus Plecotus; species Plecotus auritus. Next base: position 113,197,786 of record NC_137783.1, on the reverse strand, counting down.
CTGGTCTATCTACTGGCTGTGATGGGGAACTGTGTCCTTGTAGTCATCATCAAGACATACCCCAGTCTTCATGAACCCATGTATCTCTTCCTCTGCATGCTCTCTGTGAATGACCTGATGCTTTGCACCACTGTGGCTCCCAAGATTCTCAGTCTCTTCTGGTTTGATGACAGAGAAATCAACTTTAAAGCTTGCCTCATCCAGATATTTTTTATCCACTCTTTGTCCACCATGGAGTCAGGATTCCTATTGGCTATGGCCTTTGACCGATATGTGGCCATCTGCAACCCTCTGAGGCATTCCACCATCCTGACACATGGAATAATCATGGCTCTGGGTCTGGCCATTGTCCTACGTGGCGTTATCCTGCTGACTCCACATCCTTTCTTACTGATGAGGCTTCCCTATTGCAAAACCAACATCATTGCCCACACCTACTGTGAATTTATGGCCCTGATCAAACTGGCCTGTGCTAGTACCAGGGTCCACAGATTATATGGCTTAATTCTTGCATTCCTTACTGGTGGGCTGGACTTCATAATGATAATCTGCTCTTACATTCTCATTTTTCATGCTGTGTTTCGTCTCCCATCAAAGGAGGCCAGGCTCAGGACCTTGAGCACATGTGGCTCACATGTTTGGGTCATCTTAGTGTTTTATATACCTGCCTTTTTCTCCTTTATCACCCACAGATTTGGTCATAACATAGCTCCACACATCCACATCTTTATAGCCAACATTTATCTTCTGATTCCTCCAATGATGAACCCTATCATCTATGGCGTTAAAACCAAAAATATCCGAGAGAAGATTCTTAAAGTCTTCACAAATACGTATGTTTGAGTTTGTAAGATTTTTTTTAAAATTAACCGGCAAGACAGGTGTTACCATGGAACTATGATCTTGTTTATATTCAAGTAAATCTCTATTACCTGAGAAGGTAGAAACTTTTCAGGTAAACATGTGTCATATTCATTTTAAAAAGTATGGTTAATATATGAAATAAAGTAGTCCTGGCAATTGTGTGCTGTTTTGTGAGAAACATGTCTATATTCAATATAGGGTCACTTCTTAATTCATGTCTGCCCAGTATCTAGAATCAAGTTCAAGGTGTATAAATATATGTATATATGTATACATATATATCTGTATATGTATATATTTTAATGGCAAGTACTTGCTCATTCTATTATTTATTGGCTAAGATACGTATGTTGACCTTGAGTAACTGATATATAGGTAGGTGTCAGTACAAATTTATAGAGAGACAGCATTTTTTCTTGCTTGTAACAGTTAATAATCTAGGAACTAAAAGTAGAATAATAATCATGGGCAAAGTATGTATTTGAAAATTTTAAATCTCTTTTTATTTTAAAGAAATTGGGACTATGATTGAGACTTAGCTTATCAAATATTCTCTGGTATTTAAAAATATTTTAGCTTGTAACGAAGTCCTTGATTTTGTTAAGTAACGTAGAGGTTTTATATAACTTAGTATGTGCCACAGCTAAACTTTAGGAAATGTGTTGTCTTAATAATAGCATATACCTTAATAAATCTTAGTTTGGAAAAAATATAAAACAAAAGAAAAGGAAAATAAATGGAAAGTTATAGTGGTCAGATGGAAATCTACATAAACTTTCCCATCCAATAAGAATATTCTTCAATAAAGTCACTTTTTTAAAAGGTTTTAAGAAGTATCAACTTAATACTGAATACTTAGAAATATGGTACACAAAGACACCATAGTAATATAAAATTTTAAATTACTTCTTATGAACTCTTAACATGGATGGCTGACAGTTTCTAATAGATAAAATTTTGGACAAAGGTATCAGACATTTAAAATACCATTTAGTCATTCAGACAATTAAGAAGTTTTTTAAAAAATAAATATGATAAATACATGAAGTATAAATTGACATACAAATCTGTATATTTTTATAATGCTTTTTATTAAAATATCTTTAAAGAAGCATTCTGTAACATGAAGTTGAAAGCTCAAATTAGATATAATGAAAGCTATGGTTTTATTAAAATTGTGTAATTCACATTCCAAATATTTACATAAAAGTAAACACAAAACCACAAACATATTTTTGTTCTCCAAGTCTAAAATTTTTACTGAAATAACTGTAAGATAAAGTTCTCAATTCAGAATGTTCATAAGGAAACACATATAGGAACAATGTATGAAAAACTTTATTCTCCCTTCTGAGAAGCAGTAGAGTGACAAACTGCCCCTTGGGGATTGTCAAAGCTCTCCTAGAACTCCAGGGGAATAGATTCTTTTTGTAAAACAGGAGAACTAACTACACCCTTCACCAGAACACAAACCTATTATAAGTTTTCTTTTCCAAACTTTCTCAGACAACTAGTATTAATTTTGAGGATAAATGCAGCATGTTATTTTTTTTCAGTTATATTAAGAAATAATCCACATACATCACTGTGTAAATTAAGGTGTACAGCATGATAGTTTGATTTATATAATTGTGAAATAATCACCACAAAAGGTTTAGTGAGTCTCTATAGATAATAATAAAAAATAAAAGTAATTTCTTCTTGTGATGAGAAATAATTTATTTTTATGATCTACTCTTGTAACAACTTTCAAATATACCATGCAGCAATGTTAACTATAGTCTTCATGTTGTACATTATATCCCTAGGACTTATTTATCTTCTAACCACCTCCTCCAATTCACTCCCCACCTCCTGCAGCATCTGTTATTAACTTGGCTTTATATGATATAGAGCATCTCAATTTATTTATAAGGACAGTGACTATAAATTTTCTGATTATGCTGTTGGAATTTTTATTTTGTTTTTGTAAAATTTAAATAGCACTGAAAAGGTAAAGGAAAAATATTAAATATAAATTGAGTATACTTACCAAATTCATAGTGGGAATTTTGTAGTCTTCTTTTCATGAAACTTTTGAGTATATATGCATTACCTAATTATCCATGAAGTGGACAGTGCATGTTTACTTTTTGACACTAGATACTTAACTAACTTTTATTTGCTTCTTCCATTCCTTATATACTACCAAAGACCTCTCTCAAGTTCACCAGTGTGACCAAGTTGTCTATCTTCTTATACCTTTCATCCTTCCTTTACTTATATTTAAAAGAAAATCTTAGAATCAGGCAAATGTAAGTGGTTTTGAAATTTTTAGAAACTGGAATATATATTTTAAATGAACTTATTTATTCTACACTTAAATTTTACTTTATAATTTTGAAAATGTTAAGGATAACTCCAATATCAATATCCAATCTTTATTCATTTTCAAAAATATTACATAATATAGATATATTAAAACTTACTCAACATATTCTCTTTTACTAAACATTCCACTCATTTTGTAAAATTTTTAATTATCTATGTAAGTATGTGTATATGTATGTATGCATTTACTTACATAAACTTATTTTTTTTAACAGTTTTAGGCTCATGGCAAAGTTGAGAAGAAGATACAGAGAGTTCCTGTATACTCTCTGACCCCACATACACAGCCTCCCCTACTATCAACATCCCACATGTGCCGAGGTTCTTGTCCCAGCCTTACAAGGGGTTCAGCAATCTAGAGAAAGGAGCTGATGTGTAGATTCAGAAGGAGTCCAAAGACGAAAGATAATTTTGAAAGGCATTGGGGGTCAGAGGATCTTCAACTAAAGGAACTGAAGACTTCCCCTTGTCTAAGGACCCCGTGCTATTTATTAACACAATTTGTCCCAAGGCAAGGTGGAGATAACACACTTCAAAGGGTAGGGTATCAAAGGGTATTGTCAGATTGGGGAATAGCCTACAGCTGTTCAGGTATTTGGCCAACAGGAGGCAATAAAATGCCCTGAGCTGTCTGGCAGCAAACAATAATATATACAAATCTTTAGGTTTCAGGAAATGTCCTATTCAGGTTTGGGGGAAGTGCCATTTAGCTGTTCCAACAGGTAAACTTTGGGAGTCACATATCTGACTCAGCCCTTGTTGAGTCTCCCAAGTCCCATCAATCTTTTGATGGAACTCGTCTAACTATTACATGCTGGAATTAGTTCCCGGCACACATGAAAATGGAAGGTGATACATTTGTTACAATCAATTAATCTATGTTGACACATCAATATCACCCAAAGTCCATAGTTTACTTAGGGTTAACTCTTGGTATTATACATTCTGTAGGTTTTGACAAATATATCATAACACGTTATAGTGTCATACAGAATAGGTTCATTGCAGTAAAAATCTTCTGTGCTACATCTATTATACTCATTATTTCCTCCCTCCTCCCCCAGTCCCTGAAACCACTGATTTCTTTTTCAGTCTCCATAGTTTTGGCTTTTCTGGAATGTCACTAAGGTGGAAACAAACAGTATGTGGTCTTTTCAGATAGCTTCTTTTATTTAATAACATGCACTTAAGATTCCTTTATATCTTTTCATTACTTGATAGCATACTTATTTTTAGGGCTGAATAATATTTTATTATCTGGATATACTGCAGTTTATCAAAGGACACCTTGGTTGCTTTCAAGTTCTGGCAGTTATGAATAAGGTTGCTATAAACATTCATGTGCAGATTTTCGTGTGGGCACTAGTTTTTAACACCATTGGGTAAGTATCAAGGAGTGTGATTGCTGAGTTGTATAGTAAGAGTTTGTTTAGTTTTGTAAGAAACTGCCAAACTGTCCTTCAAAGTGGCTGTATGATTCTGCATTCCCACAAGCAATGAATGAGATTTCTTGTTGTTCCACATCCTCATCAGTATTTGGCGTTGACATTGTCTTGGATAATCCTGATAGAGGTGTTGTGGTATCTCACTGTTGTTTTAATTTGCAATTGTCTAATAAAATATGGTATTGAGCATAGTTTCACATGTTATTTGCCATCTGTATATCTTCTTTGGTGAGGTGTCTGTTTAGATATTTTGCTTATAAAATTGGTTTCTTTATTTTCTTGTATTTAAAATATTTTTGTATTTTTATGAGTTATTTATCAGATATGTCCTTGTAAATATTTTCTCCCAATGTATGACTAATTGTCGTATCCTTTCAATAGTTTCTTGCACAAAGCAGATGTTAATGAAGTCCAACTTATCATTATTTCTTTCTTATGTAATGCATTTGGTGCTAGCTGGGTGGCTCAGTTGGTTAGAGTATCCTCTGGATAAGCCAAGGTTTCAGGTTCGATCCCCAGTCAGGGCACATAAAAGAAACAACCAATGCGTGCATAAAATAAGTGGAACAATAAATCAATGTTTCTCTCTCCTTCTCTCATTATCTCCATTTCTCTCTCTCTAAAATAAATAAATAAATAATAAATAAATAAATAAATATCATTGCTAATCCCAAGGTCATCTATATTTTCTCCTATGTTGTATTTTTGGTTTTTAGTTTTAAATTTTACATTTAAGTGTATGATCCCTTTTGACTGAATTTTTGTGAAGTAAAAGAAAGTGCTGGGTGGGGACTTGATGCCAAACCAAAATTAATTTGGGTAAGTCTGAGCTTAGGCCACTGGATTCAAAGCCACCAAAGGGAACAATTATGCATGGGCAGCAGAAAGCACCTATAAGACCTGTAGTCGCCAAGAAGGTAAGAGATGCAGGAGGAGAGCAAACCCAAGACACTACAGAAATCAAGGGTTATGGTATGAAAGAATTATCACCTTTCATGGACCATTATCATTAGTTTGTCAAAGAACCTTGACTAAAATGGATAAGAGTAACCAAATTGGGGGCTATTTTCCAAAGCATTTAACATAGACTCAGGTACATATTAGGCATTCAATAAATATTTACTGATCATCAAATTATTATAATCACACACATACACAAATACATATAGGTGTGTATATCTATTTTGTGTATAATATATAATATCACCATGCTGTGTATAGGTGCAATAATTTTTATGAGTATGTATGTGTGTATATGTATATATTTATATGCATATATGTGTGATGAATGTGTTTACATATGTGTGTATAGAACTATGTATATCTGAATACACATGATTATTTTATACACAGAAAGAGAGAGAACCATGCATGTTAAGTCTGATAGTATCACAGGAATCTAGTTTACTACCTTCTTTCTGTGTTGCCTTCTTACCTAAGTCCCCTATATTACTACAACCGTCATTTGAACTAGTTTTAACTGAACTAATTTTAACTGAACTAGTGAGGTCAGAGGCACTTGTGTAAATAACCTGTTTCTTTAAAAATCTCCTTTAATCTCGCTCACATCAAATTTCATTACCAACTGATGTCATGGGATAGAGAAAATGTGTTCTCCCCCAGGTATCACACTTCTCAGAAGGTGAAGAAGTATCTGTTGCAAAGTTTGAGCCCCTGGGACTTCCCCCCAAGTGGGGCTATAAAACCTGCATGAACCTTCCATACAGGGAATGATTCAAAAACTGAGTTCCTGGCTTTGATTCAACACAACACAATTAATCTGGAGGCATCAACAACTCATATATGTTTACTCTAGTTAAAGAAATGAGAGGCAATAATGAGGAGACTGTAGCATCCTGATATGAGAAAGAGCTTCATAGAGAGGAGGAATAAATATTTACAGTTACTGTGGATTCTTAAGACTCAGCTGTGCTGCAAATAGACTGAGAACATGCAGCAGAGGCTGATGGTGTGGTACCTCTGAAGATAAGTTAGAGACTTCTCTGAACAGCCTTATGTTGACAGGTAAATCATTGTAGTCCTGCCACATGGAACAAGCCACTTGCAAGGTGAGATCAGGGTGCTCTTGAGTTTTTCCTTAACCATTCTTTAGGATGTGTCATGCACCAGTCAACTGGTACCAATTTTGCAAAAGGAAGTGTATGCAAATGTGTCCTCTGGGGTTAAGAATAATTCATTTAGAAATAAAATGCTTACCACTAGTTTCACAATGAGCATCACAATGAAATCGACTGAGATGTTGGAATAGAAAGATTTTAGGATTATTTTATAGATTTGCTATAAGCCATCTTAATCCATAACACCACATTTATAAAACAGTAAGTAAGAATATATGTCCTTATTGCTTCTAAGTGCCCTATGAGAATCATTCATGATAAGACCTGGGAAAAACATTACCATCAGTTGTCCCTTTATTTTGATTACATATGTTAGAGGAACAATGGTGAAGTTTTAGAATGAATCAGGGTGTATTATATCTTTCTAGCACATGCTGATTATGTGACTTGGGAGAAATTTAGCTTATGTAAAGTGTATGTTTCTTCTTTTATAAATTAAAAATGATAAAGGTAACCTCATAATATTTTATACACATCAGCAACTGGACATTTGCTAATGACTCTTAACATTTTTTGTGGTACATGTTATGACACAAAAAGTAGCAAATGACTGAGCCAGCTGGTGTCCTGTAATTGCATGTTGGTGTGGGAAAAACCTCATTTGATTACTTGATTGATTTAGAGCTCACCAGTCTTTCTTTCCCAAAGTGTATAGTGTATAGTGTATTCTGAATCCAAGAGTAGGAGTAACCATTAAATTATATACAATGAAAACATTTATATTTTTTCAAGTCATATTTTTCTAAGGATACCAGAAAATATAGGCAGCATAACTTTTGGGTGTGTTAATGGCTTTGCTCCTGTCTTAGAGCTATTTAGATGATTAGTTGCTGTTTATTTTATGGCCAAAATTTATTAGGGAGGAACATTTAAAAAAGTTTTGTCTTTAAAAATATTATAAATAAGAAAAGCTTATTATTCCTTTATATGTTGCTTTCATAAATATCTACTTAGAACAGTGATTTTCAACCTTTTTAATTTCATGGTACACATAGATTAATTATGAAAATTCTGTGAAACATCAAAAAATGTATCTATTGCCAGTCTGACAAAATATATATGTAAATATAATTTTGATTCATTCACATGAAAGGCTATCGTTTTCACTGTTGTCATTTTTTTATTTGACAATGTAAGAAAAAACTGTCAGTACCCCTAACTACATAGTCAGGTATTGCATGTTTTAAAAATTCTTGTGGCACACTGGTTGAAAATCGTTGATTTAGAGTATATCTCATACAAAATGTCTCAAAGTCCATAATTATTCTGGAGGGGTACTTTTTCAATGAAGATGATATGAAAGTTTTTCCCCATTGCCTTATTAGGATGCAAGGAACTGGTGTTATTTTTCAGGATGTTCACTTAGCCTGGCTTTCGTAGACAGAAGGGGAACACCTAATATCAGGTTCTGCGCCAAAGGCAAAGTAGTAAGCAGTTAGAGGAGATAGTTTCTACTCCAACTGGCTCTTAATGAGATTAATATCTGAGAATGAGGAATGGAATAATTCTAATTTCAGAGACACTCACCAAGGGGCAATTAAAATTTAGTTGGTTGTATTTTCACACTGAGTAATTCTACTGAATATTGTATATTTACCAGAATATATGTGCCTTTGATTACTCCAGGGACAAAAGAGGGAAAGAGATGTCTTCATTTAGTCAGAATCGTTATGCCTGACTTTAACTCCACGGCCTTCACCAATCCCAGTGTCTTCATCCTGATGGGCATACCTGGTCTAGAAGACATGCATATTTGGATATCTATCCCTTTCTGCTCAATGTATGTTGTTGCCCTCATGGGAAACATACTCATCCTTTTTATCATCAAAACTGAGATTGCTCTTCACGAACCCATGTTTTATTTTCTTTCCATGTTGGCCATCACAGACCTCATCTTGTCAACCTCCACTCTTCCCAAGATGTTGGTTATATTCTGGTTCAATTACCATGAAATCAACTTCCATGCCTGCCTCACTCAGATGTTTTTCATCCATGCTTTCTCTGGGGTGGAGTCAGGGCTTCTTGTGGCCATGGCACTTGACCGGTATGTGGCAATCTGCAATCCTCTGAGACACTCATCCATTCTAACAAATTCTGTGGTGGTTCAGGTTGGCATAGTGGCACTTCTGCGTGGGTTAGTGCTAATGACACCACATCCCTTTCTGGTAAAGAGGTGGCCATATTGCAGGACCAATATTGTCCCCCATACATATTGTGAGCATATGGCTGTGGTGAAGTTGGCTTGTGCTGACATTTCCATCAATAGTCTTTATAGTTTGGCAGTCATTGTCTTAATTGTTGGGACTGATGTGGCATGCATTTCTCTGTCTTACATACAGATCCTCCGTACTGTTTTTAAGCTCCCTTCTAAAGATGCCAGATTGAAGACTCTCAGTACTTGTGGGTCTCATGTTTGTGTCATCCTTACTTTCTATATCCCTGCTCTTTTCTCCTTCCTCACCCACCGATTTAGCAAGCATGTACCACGCCACACCCACATCCTGCTGGCCAACATGTACTTGCTGGTACCCCCTATGCTGAACCCTGTTATCTATGGAGTAAGGACCAAACAGATCCGAAAATCCGTCCTACAATTATTCATGACTAAAACCAACTGAGACTTATGGGCCCTACTTTCTACTTATTTCCCTCCTCCAATCATTTCTTTGATATAAATTTCTTGGATTCTAGGATCAGCAAGACCAGGACTTATAATCTTAATTCTTCCACTTACTACCTCTGTATGTTAAAGTTATATAATTAAATCTGTCTAAACATCTATAAAAGAGGAAAAAGTAATAACTGTATAATATTAATGATTGCAAAGTGTTTAGCACTGTTTCTAGCACATTTCAACACTTAATAAAGGTAAGATTATTTCAATATCATTCCTTCCCTTCTGACTGTGGCTAGTATTTTTTGTTTGCTTTGTAAATCGGAGGAATCTACAAGTAGATAATTCACCCTGGCCAATGTTGTTCAGTGGTTAGAGCACCAGCCCACACACTCTATGGTCGAGGGTTTGATTCCTAGTCAGGGTATCTACCTGGGTTGCAGGTTCACTCCCCACATCTGGTTGGGGTGTGTGCAGAGGCAACTAATGGATATATCTCTCTCACATCAATGTTTTCTTTTTCCTCTCTCCCCCTCCCTACATCCCTCCTTCCCACTCTATCTAAAATCAATGGAAAATATATTATCAGGTGGGGATTAACTAAAAAAATTAAAAATAGAACATTCTAATGACAATCAAGATTTGGTTAATTTGTACTCTCACTATAACCATAAGGAAAAGCTAAAGAGAAGTGAGCAAAAGAGAAAAATGTGTAGTAAGCCATATCATTTCCACCTAGCAACTGATGGGAAGGGTGCATTCTCAAAAGCCTTGAGAATGAATATTGATGTAACATGAGTTATTCACAGTGCTGGTGTGAACATTAGGTATCATTCAAACTTGTGGAAATTTGAAGAATCAGAACTGTTGTTCCTGAAATAAGTAAAATAAAATGATGGCATTGATTTTGGCAATCATCATTATGTACCAGGCACTTACCTGGTCCTAAAGGATGTGATAATAAACTAAAGAAGAAAGATTACTTCTTCTAGTAGAGTTTATAACTGATTTTAAAAAAATTTTTTAAAGAATGTAAGTAAAAGTAATGTACACTTATTATCATACTAGAGGCCCGGTGCACGAATTCGTGCAAAGGTGAGGTCTGGCCTGTCCACCCCGATGGGGGTCCATTGGGCCAGGTTGGTGGGAGGGAGGGGCTGTGGGTGGTTGGCTGGCTGGCCCCACCCCTGATTGGGGTGTTGGGGGCCAATTGGGGGCTGTGCTGGCTGGGGGGGATAGGCTGATTGGGTGCTGCATTGCTTGTCATAGCAACCAGTCATTCTGGTCGTTCTTCCGTTCTGGTCACTGGGCTTTTATATATATAGATAGCCTTTTCTAATAGTATTTAATCCTATAAATTTTAGTCTAATTTATTTTTCAGTTACATCTTATACCTTTTGATTGTTCGTTTTCTCTCTATTTATTCTATTGGATACTGAAAAAGGAATCTTGAATTCTCCAAATATATCTGTGGATTTGGCTGTATTTTCTTTTAATTCTATCTGTTTACCTTCATGTAATTGGAACTCTGCAGTTAGGTACATGTGCATTTAGTACTGTTATGTCTTTCTGAAGAACTGATTCTTTTATCATTTTATAACATCCATCTTTATTACTTTATGATATTTCTTATTCTGAATTCTGTTTGATATTAATGTAGCCACTTTGGTTTCTTTTAAATATTGTTTGCATGACAAATTAACTTAACTACATATTTATATATAAAGTGGAGTTTTGAACACAAGATATAGCTGGATTTTGCTCTTTTATCTGATCTCACTAGCTCCATCATAAATCAATGTGTTTAGACTATTTCTACTTGATATAGTTAGTAAAATGGAGAGAAAGGAGGAAAAAAGTAGGGATTTCACACTTAATCTCTAAATCCAAATCTTTTTTCCTCCTTCCCTATTTTCCTCCCTCCCTCCCTTCTTCTGCTATTTCCCTGCTGGGTGCTTGTTCTTTAACCAGTGGAAGGAAAGAACATAGGGGAACATTTTTTTTTTTTTTTTTTAAGAATATACATGATACCAGTCAGTTCTTCAAATTTTCACTCCCTGTTTCAACTTGCCTGATTTTCTAATTTTATAGGTAACTTCTTTGTATTTTGTGCAGATTTTAGTCTTAATCTCTGGGAAAGATTAGTTGTAGTAGACTCATTGCATTTTAACCACACTGGACTACCTTAATACACAACATTTTAAGCATAAAAATAGTATAACAGTTAAAAATAAGTGCTATGTTTAAAAAACAAAGGAAAGGGATTAAGGGGAGTGCTGTGTATGTGGTGGAAAGTGTGGCCAATGAAAATGGGGTCCTTTCACAGAGTTGCAAGATTTATTGGAATAGAAATAGAAGGCTGCCCCCCGGTTCCTAGTGTCTCATCTCTGTCAGTTCCACTTTGAAAAAAGTCCAGCATTGTCTTTATCAGGCCCAGAAATAGAGCCAGTGTCCAGAGATTCTTTGCCATGCCAAAGCTTAGTCCAGTTCAACCTCTGTCCCTGTCCAGCTGGCTTTGTCTTTGTTCCTAGCTGCACTCCACCTGGCACTACATTTCAGTACCCAGGCTCCTGCTTGGAGCTGGCACTTGGCTGTTAGACCTATATGGCTGTTACAGAGAGAGAATATGGGAGTGCATGAGCGCATGAATGAACACGTGTTACAGGGAGACAGAAATAAAGAGAGAGATTGCCTTTGTTAAGCTTGTAATATATTATCTAGGGTTTGGGCAGACCACGTGCACTTTCAAACTAACCAATCAACTTCCCAATCCTTTGAAGGCTGGTGTTGGGCCCTCCCCCTAACCAATCCATTTCCTAGATCCTCTAGGATTCTCTGTCCCTTATCTAATCTGATCCTTTTCCCAGGCTAGATAGGTCTGATCTTGGCTCCTATTATGCATGCCTCATAGTAGAAGCACCTCTTGGCTTCTACTAGCATGTGCCCAGCAGAGAATTTCCCCTTTATTGTTTTATCTCTTCCTCAATAATCCTGGCTAATGACCAGTAATGATCTTTCCTGCCCACTTCAGGAAATAAGTCTGGACCCTGTATGAATACTGCCACTTTCTAGTGAAGCAGGCTTGCTGTCCAATTAAGCTCCCTAGTTTATTAACTTAATGTCTGATTCTCTTTGCTCTCTCCCTTTATTAATATCTAGCTACCTAGGCTAACAAGGGTATCTTTATATTTAGAGTTGTCAGGAAAAGCATCACTTGGCAGATAATATGTGAGAGAATATTTAAAGGCAATAAAGGGTTTTAACAAGGCAATCTCTGATAAAAGAGTATTTTAGGGTGAGGAAATAGAAAGGCAAAAACACTGTTCATAAAATCTGAAAAAAAAATGATGAAGGCAATATAGTTTGTGAATAATGTATAAAAAGAATAATAGGACAAAAAGTTCAAGGAATTTTCAGGCACCCAACATATAGAATATCTAGGAAACACTAATACCTTTGGCTTATATTGTAAATAAGTATGGCATTCATTGAGGATTTCTAAAAAATATGTTTTTGTAACTTTATTAATATCTGACATACAACAAAGTGAACACATTTAAATAGAATAGTTTAATGTATTTTGCCATATGTTTTCAACTATGAAACAATTGTCATAATAAATATAACAAGCTTATCTTTTATCCTCTCAAATTTCCTCATGGGCCTATGAAATGCATACCTATTATCATTTCCTAAACCCATCCTACTTTTCTTAGCAATTACCACTTATATCTACTAGGTTAATTTTTTTTTACAATTTTATGTAGATGTAAGAAAATAATATGTCTCTTTTCTTCTGGTATATACTTCTTTCACTAAGCATAATTATTTTAAGATTCACTCATATATGTTGTGTATTCATCGTTTATTTCTTTATAATGCTGAATAGTATTATATTATGTGGATGTCTCTGAATTTGTCCATCAAGTCATCATGCTATGTATTTGTGTTGGTTTTTGTTTTTGGATATTATGAATAAATCAACTATAAATATCTGTGTACAAGACTTGGTGTAAACATGGGCCTACATTTATCATAAGTAAAATTACCTAGGAGTAATGAGCAACGTTAGCAAGGTTTCAGAATACAAGGTTAATATAGTTTTTACACCTTTAATAAACTTTTACCTATACAACAGCAATGAAGAAGTGGAATTTGAAATGATAAACATAATACAACTTACATTAGCTTCTAAAAAAATAAATATTTAAATATAAATCTTTAAAAATATGTACAGTATCAACATGTAAAAAATTATACAAATCTGAGAAATATATCAAAGAAATAAGCAAATGGAGAAATATCACATGTTCATAGTTAGGAAGACAATATTGTAAATATGTCCGTTCTTCTCAAATCAGTCTGTAGATTCAATACAATCCCAATCAAAATCTCAGCAAGTTATTTTTGAATATTGAAAAACTGATTTTATAATTTATGTGAAGAGTAAAAAAACAACTTGGCAAACACAATATTAAAGGAAAAAAATAAAGTTGGAGAACTGACATAACTGGACTTCAAGACTTACTAAAAAAACATAATAATTAAGAGAGTATGGTATTGGCAAAAGAATAGACAAATACTACTGACATGGAGAACATCATTAACCCACACACATTCAAGAATCTCATTACATATTTTACCTAGCCTTACTGTCCTCAATCACTTTCAGCAAGAAAAAGCAGTATAATTGATTGAAAGTCAAATTATATAAAGGAATCATTGAATCTGAGTTTAAGAGATTCTAATAAAGGCTGATGTAATGCCTGAGTGACTTTTACATAGTCTCATTTTGGGGCACCCTGAGAGATGTATAAGCTAAATATTACCTGGAAAGAATATCAATTTCCAAATACATCTGGGTCACACATTCTTTACAAATATTCTTACAACTCTGTTCTGAATTTGCTTTGTCATGACCCCATAAATGACTGGATTGAAACAAGGAGGAACAATGGCATATATAGACTGGCCAGGAGTATGTGAATGTAGCTAGTAACATTTCTACCAAACCAGTGAGTCATAAAGGAGAAAAATGCTGGAATACACTAGGCTAAGATGATACATACATGTGAACTACATTTACCAAGTACTTTGTGTCAGCCATCTCTGGAAGGAAGAAAGAAAACAGCTCATAGGATCTGAACATAGGAGAGGACAGAAAGGATTAAGTCAAAGATGAGGGCAGCAATAGAAAATGAGCCATAGATGATGTTGACTCTTACGTTAACACAGGCAAGACGGGCAATTCCCATATGTTCTCAGTAAGTATGAGGGATAACGTAGTGCCTACAGAAGGACAATCATTTAAGAGGAGGGTAGAGGGGAATGACAAGGAGTACAGTACTGGCCTCCTCACTACAAATGAGGCCATGATGACTACCACTTTGTTGGTGAGAATAGTAGTATATCTCAGTAGATCACAGATGGCGACAAAGTGGTTAATTGCAATGGCCAAGAGTACAACAGATTCCATACCCGTGCAGGTATGGATAAAGAACATTTGAATGAGGCAGCCTTTAAAGCTTATCTCCTTAAAGTTGATCCAGAAGATGGCCAGCATCTTTGGGATGGGTGAAGTGGAAAGACCTAGATCAATAAGGAAATAAGAGCCAGGAGGTAGAACATGGGTTGATGAAAAATCTGCTCAGTCTTGATCACAAACAGGATTGTGATATTTCCCACAAGTGCTATCAAATAAACAACAAAGACAGGGAAGGCAATCCAAATATGGAAATCTTCTAGACCTGGTATACCCAGCAGAAGGAAGGCAAAGGGATGTGAGACAGTGTCATTGACAGGACATCTTCCTGAGAACTCTTGGAAAATGCTCTACTGTCTTCTTTGGTATTTCTGGGGAAACATAAGGGATGGCTGAATATCACTATGTGTAATAGCATACCAATAAAACTCTTAACAACATAATGAACGAAATTTGAGTCTAGTTAGCTACCAGATATGTTAAAATTATTGCCTATTTCTTTTACTATTCCATGGGGATTGTGGAAGTTAGAAACAATTTTTTTCTGCTGGTAGAGTGGTGTAGTGGTTCATGGTCATCTTTAGCTCACTCTTTTGTGAAATGCTCATCTGGTTACCCTTCCAGTAACCATAACTTGTATAATATTTTCAAGTTACCTTGGTACCTGAGTTGATCAGGTACATAAGAGAAAGCCCCCAGAATGTTATTTTAATAAAGGGCAAGAAATTGAAATGTAAGAAACTTTGGATATGATAGTCAAGAGGATATCCACTTATGAAGCTCATCTGTGCATCATAGTCCCATTCTGTAGGTGTTACTTTTCCCCTTTTATACTTTAATAAGACTGTGGTTATAGCTACCTTTTGATGAGATTGGTGCTTCTATGCTGTGATTGATGAAGCAATTATTATAATTTTTAGTCAAAAAAGTTATAATTCATTATATAAACAAATAATGCAAAAAAGATTATCTTAATAGAATTAGAAAAGTAGTTATTAAATTCAGCACTCATATATGATAGTAAAAAACAAAACCCTTTTAGCCAACTAGGCAAAAAAATAAAAGTTACTCATTTGGTGAAAGGAATCCATGAAAAACCTATAACTAATGTCATTTTGAATGGTAAAACACTGGAAGGTTTGTCCCTTGGGTTTAAAAAAGGCAAAAACATCAACTAGCATCAATTTTGCTAGAGGGCCTAACAAACTAAATATGTCAAGAAAAAAAAGTAATACTGAAATGAAAGAAGTAAACTTTCCTATTTAGAAATTACCTGAACAGTTACAGAAAAGTAAAAAAATTTAGAAGCAATCATTTAGCTTATTAATTGCTCAGGTATAAGCATCAATACTATTAGCAAACAATTACAAATTAAAATTTTAAATTATAATTTTGTAAAATTTTGAAATACCACTTACAATGACATGAAAACATGGAGTACTTAGTAATAAGTACTTAAACTATAAAACATGAAAGAATTTAAGGAGACAATTTTTAAAAATTATATAACATTCATGGTTTGGATGACAAATATATTAAGATGTCAATTCTTCCTAAATTTACCATTAAATTTAAAACAGCTTCAATCAATACCAAAAAATGTAAGCTTATTCTAAAATAACTATAGAAATATCCTAAATTCATTGGAAAAAGAATATCAAAACTTTGGGACTTATAATAAAGGACTTCAAATTTATAAAACTATAGTAATTAAGACAGTGTGGCAATTACACAATGATAGATAAGTAGAGCATAATAGACAAAAAGACAGAACTAGGCACATTTCATGTCCTAAATTCAATTGCATAAAGTTTTGTGGGGTTTTTTGGTTTTCTTTCTCTTTTTTTAAATTTCTTTATTGATTAAGTTATTACATATGTGTCCTTATCCCTCCATGACCCCCCATTCCCCCACTCATGCCCTCACCCCCCTGTTGTCTGTGTCCATTGGTTAGGCGTATATGCATGCATACAAGTCCTTTGGTTGATCTCTCCCCCTTACCCCCACCCTCCCCTACCTTCCCTCTGAGGTTTGACTGTCTGATCGATGTTTCTCTGTCTCTGGATCTGTTTTTGTTCATCAGTTTATGTTGTTCATTATATTCCATAAATGAGTGAGATCGTGTGATATTTATCTTTCTCTGACTGGCTTATTGCACTTAGCATAATGCTCTCCAGTTCCATCCATGCTGTTGCAAATGGTAAGAACTCCTTTTTTCCCCCGCAGCGTAATATTCCATTGTGTAGATGTACCACAGTTTTTTAATCCACTCATCTACCGATGGGCACTTAGGCTGTTTCCAAATCTTAGCTATGGTGAATTGTGCTGCTATGAACATAGGGGTGCATATATCCTTTCTAAGTGGTGTTTCTAGTTTCTTGGGATATATTTCTAGAAGTGGGATTACTGGGACAAATGGGAGTTCCGTTTTTAAAGTGACCATTGTAGCAATGCAATGAAGATAGAAAAGCCATTTCTAACAATGATAATGGGTATAATTGAACATAATTATGAAAAATGTACCTTGATTTTAAGAATACAACATACGTAAATATCAATTACATTTTTAAAATAGAACTACATGTATTTTTTTAAAAAACCTTCAAATTCGAACATCTGTAAAATGAAGGGAGAAAAATACTTTTGCTTCCCAGTGGAAAGTAATGGTTTCTTAGAACACAAAAACAATAACCATAAAAAAATAGTCTGTTACATGTTATTAATTTTTAAATTTCCTGTAAAAAAAGTGAATTTAGAGGGCTAAGATTGGGAGAAAATATTCACAATCCCTTTTATACAAAAAAGAATTTGTATTAAGATCATGTAAAAATGCTTACAACTAAAAAATAAGACAAACAGCAATGGAAAAAGAAAGAGACCTTAACCAACCTTTGGCAAGGGAAGATATACAAATGATATTAAAATTCTCACAGGCATCAGGAATTGTACATTAAACTATAATAATATATAACTGCACATCCACTAGAATGCCTAAACTAAAGTGCATAAAATACCACATTTTTGGCAAGGATATGGAACTACAGATTCTCCTAAATCAGTGTTCGGCAAACTCATTAGTCAACAGAGTGGCAAACTACGGCTCGTGAGCCACATGTGGCTCGCGAGCCACAGTTTGCCGACCACTGTCCTAAATTAACCCCAACAATTGAACTCCTAGGTGTTTACTGCAAACAAATGAAAGCATAAGTCCACACAAAGACTTGGACAAGAATGTTCATAGCAGCTTTTTTTCTCATTGCCCCAGTGGAAACAGCACAAATACTCATCAACAAATGAATGAACAAATCAATTTTGGAATGTTTACATAATGAAAACCTCCTCAGCAATAAAGTTGGATTGACTACTTGTATAGATAAATCCAAATCATTAGATTGAGTTACTGTTTACTAATAGTTACTGAAGGCTACTAAGTACATAATTTCATTTATATGTAATTCTAAAGCACACAAAGAAAATAGGTGTTGAAAATATCCACTCAGTGGTTGCCTGGGGATTGAGAGAGGTCAGGGACCCATAGGGAAGAAACACATGAGGATTTATTGAGGTGATAGAAAAACTCTACATCTTTATAGGGGCAGAGGATGTAAATATATACATTTGTCAAATGTGCAAATAAGATTAGTGCATTTAAGTATATGTAAATTTTACTTTAAAAAATCAAATCTGGGCTTAGAGAAAATAGAATGTTTATGATTGTTGAAATTAAATAGCATTATGCATTTAGTTTGTATATGTTTAGTTTGTATATGTTTGAATGCTCCATAATGAAATGGTATATAATATACATCTAGTCAAAGTAAATTTCATTGTTAGTATTTTAAAATTGGAAGTACAAAATCATTTGTTCTAATAAAATATTCAATTTTGGAGTCAAAGATAGAATAATTTACCTCAATACAGAAAGTTAATAATTCTAAATTCTAACTGCAATATTTCACAATCACACTCAAAGAGCAAAAAATAAAATAACAACCTATGTTAAATCTAAAAATTCTGTAATGATTTCTGTTCTCAATGGGATTTAAATTTTATTCCTGATATTTTCTTTCTTGAAAATGATGATTGACAGTGGATGTACACATCCAAGGCCAGTAATTTGGAGGCTGAAATATCTAATAAGCTTTCTGTGATTGTAACTCAGTATCAAGTAGCCCAAACTGACTTTGTGATATGTGATAATGGACAAAGTTCAGAATTTAAAACTAAAAAAAAAAAAAAAAAAATTGTTTGACAAATACTTATGTTTCTTTTAAAAAAATTTTTTTTTATTGATTTCAGAGAGGAAGGTAGAGGGAGAGAGAGAAACATCAATGATGAGAGAAAATCATTGATTGGTTGCCTCTTACACACCCCCTATTGGGGATCAAGCCCGCAACCCGGGCATGTGCCCCTGATCAGAATCGAACCTGGGACCCTTCAGTCCAGAGGCAGACACTCTATCCACTGAGCCAAACCAGCTAAGGCAATAATTATGTTTCTTTCAAGCTGTCTGGCAATATTCTATAGACCTTATTTCTTTAAAAACAAATTCTCCAAATAAATACTAAAATAATAATAATAATATCTTGCAAAGTTAAGCTCAGGAATTATAAACAAATATGGAGAACATATTAGGAGGTCAAAATTAATTAAGAAATCCTAATAATATAAGTTCTAAATTATTTAAATACTTTACTGATTGATTTTACATTGCTATCGCAATATTTGTGTTCACTTACAATTAGGAAAACAATTAAAAAATTTATAAAAATGAAATTTAGATAGATTATTGCTTAAAGATTCTGCGTATATCTGTACCTAGAAATGTTTTGAAAACTGTGGAATTGGTTTTATAAATGATGAGCAAAGCTTTGAAAACAATTATTATTTTTTTTTTTTTACAATAGCTTCGGAGATTTACTAGTAAAGATTCTTAATCTGGCATTTTTTACCATCATGTTACATGAAGGCATTAATTGTGAAATATTTATCCTGAGAGTTGAATGGGCGACAGAGAGATATACAAAGTTAGGTAAAGTTCTGCAAGATATAGAATGGTGCCAGCTAAAAGAAGGCAAGGATGACAGATTGAGGGTTAAAATACAACCACAATAGGCAAAAGAAAAAGTGAGCTGAATGACAAATAAAGACTTAGAGAAAGGCAGACAACACAGAAAGCTAAAATGGTATTTACATATCCACACACAGCACTTATCCAAATATTTAAGAACAAGATTTAATCAAGCCTATGTGAGAGTGCACACCAGAGTCTATGTAAATTATTATCTTCTTAAACCCCAGTTCTTAAGACCTATCTTCAGCTAGTTTTTCCTTCCCCTACATTCTGGTCACCTATTTTATCTCTTCAACTTAAATCTTAATAAAGTGGCCACAGTAAAGTGGCTCCTGTCTTTTTGGAATCCTTTCTGACCCCAAGGCCAGACTTAACAGCAAAGCTTTCTGGATGAGCTAGATCACCTGGCCCAGAATGTTTCCATTTTCATCCACTCTGACTAAAAGGGAAGATTTATATAAACATTACTGCTCTCTGGAGAATAAAGGTGTCCAGAGGCACTTTACTAGATGCTTCATATGAAGCATAATGTATTGGTCATTTTAAAAAACAACAACAATCTAGCCCTAGCTGTTTTGGCTCAGTGGATAGAGCATCAGCCTGCAGACTGAAGGGTCCCAGGTTCGATTCCAGTCAAGGGCATATGCTCCGGTTGTGGGCTCGATCCCCAGTAGGAGGTGTGCTGGAGGCCGCCAATCAATGATTCTCTCTCATCATTGATGTTTCTCTTTCTATCCCTCTCCCTTACTCTCTGAAATCAATAAAAATATATTTAAAAATAAAACAAAAACAATCTAAGAAAGAAGTCTTGATTTTGGATGCTGGTTCTCATGTTTGGGCTGCTGATTCATGATTAACTGGCTTCTCTCTAGGCAGGAGAGGCTTTGAGGAGGGCTTACCTTCCACTCACTCTTCCAGATCATTTTAGTCCTGGATTTCCTCTCATGGGTGCCACATACATGAGGCAGAAAGAATTGGGCTTCCCCATTAACATATTCTTTACCTTGCTTTCATCTGGTCAATTTCTCCAAAACATACCTAACTTACCTCCTCTCTCCCACCTCAGTCCTAAACACAATTGAACCTTAAATACTATCATGAGCCCTAACCAGTTTGGCTCAGTGGATAGAGCATTAGCCTGTGGACTCAAGGGTCCCAGATTCAAGTCTGGTAAGGGCATGTACCTTGGTTGCAGGCACATACCCAGTAGGGAGTGTGCAGGAGGCAGCTGATCGATGTTTCTCTCTCATCAATGTTTCTAACTCTCTATCCCTCTCCCTTCTTCTCTGTAAAAAATCAATAAAATACATTTTAAAAAAATACTATCATGAAAAAATTGAAGCCTACCTAGTATCCATCCTTTCATGGAGTAGAATTTAGGTGGGGCGATAATATAACAAATATCAATTGTTTGGAACCCAAATTCTCTCTTCTTCCTGATTCTAATTATAAAATAAGACATGGCTTAATATACTGTGAAAAAGATATAAGGAAAGAAGCGTGAGTTATAGGAAATGGGCTAACTTAGTGGTTGGCAAACTCATCAGTTAACAGAGCCAAATATCAACAGTACAACGATTGAAATTTCTTTTGAGAGCCAAATTTTTTAAATTTAAACTTCTAACACCACCTCTTCAAAATAGACTCACCCAGGCTGTGGTATTTTGTGAAAGAGCCACACTCAAGGGGCCAAAGAGCCACATGTGGCTCGCGAGCTGCAATTTGCCTACCACGGGGCTAACTGAATGAACTTAAAGACAGACTGCATGCCTTTGAATCCTATCTTCGCTATTTAATGAACATATAAATGAGGTTGGGCAAGAAATTTAAATTCTGTGTCTCCATTTCCTCCTCTATAATGAGCAGTATAATACCCATTGCAAATAATTGTTGTGAAGATTTAAAAAATTAATACTTTGTACACTTAAAACATTTTCTAATGTAGTAAGAAATTTGTAACTCTTGATAATCTGAGCTACTTAGCTAACAATATTCCCAGGCTAGGATACTCTATGTAAGCTCATACTGATTGGAGTTTGCCATGGAGACGTGTTCTAGAATTCACTCTTGGAGTTACTGAGAAGTCAATAAATGACATCATTTTCCTTGCCTAGATTTATTGCCAACAATGAACAAACATGAGTTAAACAAATTGCTTTCAGAACATCAATTATGACTAAGTAAAAGCAGTGTAGTCTTTTTGACTCCGTTGTGCATCTGAACAGGTAAACTGAACTTTCTAACAATTGTTGCCCCTTTTATTCCCATAATTTTAACTTAGCTCAAAACCTCATGTTTTTGGTTGTAGGAGCAGATTTGGGAAAGTTAAGGCACTCATGGATTTTGGAGAGTAGCTCTGGGATCAGCAATGTCATCACAAGATCATGTGACAAATAAATTTGTGTGTTCCTTGATTCTCTAGTGTATTCATCTTTTTTGTTTATTCCTTTGTAAATTATTTTTCATTATTTCAATAGTTTGCTAAAATTCTTGGTTATCTGATAGAACATGTCCTGTTTCTCTTATGTCTCCTATTTTCTGGAGAATTGATTTTCTATATACTTATCTTTTTAAGTTTTAAAAAACTTTGAAACCTATATAATCTTATTAACCAATGGAACCCCAATAAATTAAATTTGAAAACATTTTAGAACCCTTGTAGATTATAGGAAAACTAGAGGCCCGGTGCACAAAATTCATGCACGAGGGGCGGGGGTGTCTCTCAGCCTAGCCTGCACCCTCTCCATTCTGGGACCCCTCAAGGGATGTCTGACTGCCCTCTCACAATCCCGGACTGCTGGCTCCCAACTGCTCACCTGCCTGCTAGCCTGATTGCCCCTAACCACTCCCCTGCCAGCCTGATCAATGCCTAACTGCTCCCTTGCTGGCCCAATTGCCCCTAATTGCCCTCTGCTGCCGGCCTAGTCACCCCTAACTGCCTTCCCCTGTTGGCCTGGTCACCCCTAACTGCCTTCCCCTGCAGGCCTGGTCTCCCCCAACTGCCCTCCCCTGCAGGCCTGGTTGCCTCTCACTGCCCTCCCCTGCAGGCATAGTTGCCCCAACTGCTCTCCCCTGCAGACCTGGTCCTCCCCAACTGCCCTCCCCTGCAGGCCTGGTCTCCCCCAACTGCCCTCCCCTACAGGCATAGTTGCCCCAACTGCCTTCCCTTGCAGGCATAGTTGCCCCAACTACTCTGCCCTGCAGGCCTGGTCCCCCCCAACTGCCATCCCCTGCAGGCCTGGTTCCCCCCAACTGCCCTCCCCTGCAGACCTGGTACCCCCCAACTGCCCTCCTCTGCCGGCCCAGTCACCTGCAACTGCCCTCCCCTGCAGACTTGGTCCCCCAACTGCCCTCCTCTGCCGGCCCAGTCACCCCCAACTGCCCTCCCTTGCAGGCCTGGTCACCCCCAAGTGCCCTCCTCTGCCAGCCCGGTCACCCCTAACTGCCCTCTTCTGCAGGTCTGATTGCCTCCAACTGCCCTCCCATGCAGGCCTGGTCCCTCCCAACTGCCCTCCCCTGCTGGCCATCTTGTGGCAGCCATCTTGTGTCCATATGGGGGCGGCCATCTTTGACCTCATGGGGGTGGCCATCTTGTGTGTTGGGGTGATGGTCAATTTGCAAATTTTTATTAGATAGGATGCTAATATAATACAGAGTCCTCACATAGCCTATACGTAATTTTCCCTATCATTAACATTTACATTAGTATAATAATTTGTTACAGTTGAACCAATATTAACTAAAGTTTATGCACTACTAAAATTTATATCTTATTCAAATTCCCTTAGTCTAATCTAATATTCTTTTTCTCTTATTGGATCGCATCCATGATACCATATTACATTGACTAATTATGTCTAATTAGGTTTGTTAGTGACCTCTTGGCTGTGATAGTTTTTCAGGCTTTTCTAGGTTTTGATAACCCGATAATTTTAGGAGTACTGTCTAGGTTGTTGTAAAATGTTCCTCAATTAAAATTAGCCTGATAATTTTCCTCATGATTAGACTATAGTTATTTGATTTGGGGAGGAAGATTAATGAGTTAAAAATATCATTTATATCCATGACCACATGTATTATTCTAATACACTCTCATGATTATCTGTAAATTCCTGCTCCAAGAAATCTCAGGAATGGTCATGTAATACAGTTAAGTTCAATGAGATGTGATTTTAAGTTCAGGGTCAATTGCTCATTTACCTTTGCTGAGTCTAAATTTGAAATAACCTTTGGAGGCTTCCTTGATTGGAACAGAACTGAATCTCTGAGTTGTTTTATAACAATGTAGATACCCAGGATCGATGATGATCATCCTAAGGTCATGCTTCAAATTTTTTAACTTACAAATGCTTCCAGGATGGGAACCAAATATTTCTACCTTTTGGCTTCAGATTTAGTTAAAATTAGAGAAAGTTTCATAATTATAGGAGAGAAGCATTTCAGTATAAATTAAGCCTAACCAAATCTTGCACAGAATCTATGAAATGCAGTTTAATTGCATTTCAAATTAACTACTAAAATTTGTACGCGGCCCGGCCAGCATGGCTCTGTGGTTGAGCATCGACTTATGAACCAGGAGGCTATTCCCGGTTCGATTCCCAGTCAGGGCACATGCCTGGGTTTTGGGCTCAGTCCCCAGTAGGGGGCATGCAGAAGGCAGCCAATCAATAATTCTCTATTATCATTGATGTTTCTATCTCTCTTTCTCCCTTCCTCTCTGAAATCAATAAAAATATATTTTTTTTAAAAATTGTAATTGGTCTTTTTGACATACATGGAGATTGTTCCTATATTCTAGCTGGCCCTAATCTGAAAATCTCCAATAGATTGTAAAAATAAATCTCTTTAAGAATTTTTCAATTGTATAAAGATTTAATCTTGTTCTCCCCTACCTCCCAAAAAAGAAATCTGGCCACCACCATATGCCATCCATTCATAACAGTTTAATAACAGTATGAATATGTATTAGCAGTGTTAACCTGTAATCCCCATGGGAAAAACTTAGTCACTGGAGTACAGTGCTTATGCATGGTTATTTTTTGCCTTTAGTCTCTCAGATTCCACTCATTTCCAAAGTTACTTAGGTTAACACATTTTCCCCCATCCACTTTAATGAGGTTGTTCTTTTTCCCTATATTTATGATGCACTGTATTTGTCAAAATCTGCATTTCATTTTGGGATCCTCTGAACTCCTAAACGGTGTTTTTAAAATTACATACATTAAGTTGTATAATTCTATGTGTTTTGTTAAATGTATAGTATCATGCATCTACCCTTATAGTATCATACAGAATATTTCACCAACTTAAAAATTCCCATGTGCCTCCTGTATTTAACAACCCTCACTCCTCTTTCCTCTGGTAAACATGAATATATTTACTGTCTCTTTAATTTTGCTCATTCCAGAATATAATATCACTAGAATAACAGAATATGAATCTTCTTCAGATTAGCTTTTTCTAAGTGAAATCATTCAGCAATATGCATTTAAAATTCACTTATGTCTTTATATAGCTTGATATCGCATTTCTTATTAATGCGGAATAGTAACCATTGTGTTATATACAATGGGTATAGCACAATTTGAATAGTCTTTTATCACTTATCAGTTGAAGGGAATCTTCATTGCTTCTAATTCTTAGCAATTATGAAAATAATACTATTAATGTATATGTGCAAGTTTTTGTGTGAATGTAGTTTTCAAACTAATTGGGTAAATTTCTTGGAGTGTGATTGCTGAATTTTATGGCAAGACTATATTTAGCTTTGTAGGAAAGTTCCAAACGTTATTCCAAAGTTGCTGTGCCATTTTGCATTCCCACCAAAAATGATGAAAGGTTCTATTGCTTTGCATACTCACCTACTCTTGATATTGCTTTACCTATTTTTAATTTTCACCATTTTTAGTGGTGGGTAGTGAAATCTTACTGTACTTTTAAAATTTGCAGTTCCTTATGGAAATATATGTTGAGAATCTTTTTATCTGTTTATTTTCTATCTGTATATTTATGAGGTGTATAGACAAATATTTTGCTCAAATTTAAGTTGGGTTATTTTTTATTGTGCATATATTTAGTTGTAGATTTTGATTATTTTTAAATCAAGTTGAGAAAGTTCTCTATTCCTTGTTTGCAAGTGTTTTTATAAATATGTGACTTGTTTTCTTTAAAGATTTTTCTGGCCCAGCCAGGGTAGGTCAGTGGTTGAGCATCCACCCATGAACCAAGAGATCACTGGTTTGATTCCCAGTCAGGGCATATGCACAGGTTTTGGGTTTGATTCCCCAGTAGTGGGAGTGTAGAAGGCAGCTGATGAATGTTTCTCTCTCATAGTTGTTTCTATCTTTCTATCCCTCTCTCAACCCCTCTCTTGAAATCAATAAAAACATATTTTAAATTTTTTCTTTAATCATTCATATGATGAATAGTATTTTCCTCCCTTAAGCAGATGTTCTAGGTTGTTTTTGAATGTTGAACCAGCTTTGCATATCAGGAATGAACACCACTTGGTCATGCTATATAGTTATTTTTATAAATTATTAGCTTCATTTTCCTAGTATTTTATCAAGTATCTTTGCATCTGTTCCTGAGAAATATTTTTGAGACATAGTCAGCATTTTAAAAAATGTTTATTTTTTGGATAATATCTTTTGCTGGCTTTGGTGTTGGGGTATTTCCAGCTTCATAAAATGAAGTGATTTCTTTCTGGAAGTGATTTTAGGTAGTTGCTGTATTTTCCTTTCCTTTAATATTTAGTAGAATTCACCAGTGAAGCCATCAAAACCTGATTTTGGTGAGAAGGTTATTAATTAGTGATGCGATTCATTAATAAATATAGAGACATTTAGGTATTTAGAACTATAAATTTCCTCCTATGGACATTTACATATTTCTATATTTATGGGCATTATATTATAAATATATCTGAGGACTTAAAGGTCGTTTCAGTGCTTTTGCTGATGATTTCAACTTATCTTTTAGGCCATGGAAATACAAAGAAAAGTTAATGCTTAGAGATATATAAAAGACTGTTAAAAAAAGGCACATAAGGTAGCCTTTAAAATTTTAATAGAAAACGTAAGTATTTACAGATTTATACATTTAAATTTTATTAATCACAGCTGGAATAAAGCTAGAATACTGTACCTGGCTAGTGTGGTTCAGTGGTTGAGCCTCAACCTATGAACCAAGAGGTCATGGGTTCAATTACCAGTCAGGGCACATGCCCAGGTTGCGGGTTTGATCCCCAGTAGGGGGCGTGCAGGAGGCAGTTGATCAATGATTCTCTCTCATCATCGATGTTTCTACCGTTCTCTCCCGCTCCCTTCCTCTCTGAAATCAATACATTATATTTAATCCATAAGAATGATATAGAGTAGCTAGTGCACAGAAATATGGCACATTCTGTAAATCCTACTTAATATCTACTGATAGCATTGATAAAAAAATTACATATAAAGACTGATGAGCCATATTTTTCCATATGAGTTGGATAACAAAGCTTAGACTTTTGACTGTCTGAATTCACTAAAATGCTTACAGAAGGGAGCCAAAATAAAACATTTATATCAAGCACATTTAAATTTACTGAATTTAATATAATAAGGCATTTCATCTCATATATATTAGGCACTATTTCTTTTTAATTACTTATTTTTAAATAATATTTGCTTCACATGGTTATATATCTGCTTGGTTCTAACTCCATATATGACAGGGTTGAGCATTGGTGGTACTATAACGTAAAGATTCGCTAGAAGTATGTGGATATAGCGAGGGACATTTCGGCCAAAGCGATGTGTCATGAAGGAAAAGAGGGCTGGTGTATAGAAGGCAAGAATTACACAAACATGGGAACCACATGTGCTGAGAGACTTGAGCCGGGCTTCACGGGAAGGAAGGCGGAAAACAGCACGGAGTATCTGAACATAAGAAAGGGCAATGGCTACAATGTCAAGCACTAGGATTGAAATAGCACCCAAGCCATAGATGATATTGATCTTGATGCTGGCACAAGATAGGCGAGCAAGACCCATGTGCTCACAGTAGGTATGAGGAATGACATGATTCCCACAGAAGGGCAATCGCAAAATGAGAAATACAAATGGAATCACAGAAATAAATGGTCGCACTACCACACCAAAACCAATCATTGAAATGACCTTATTGGTGAGGATGGTGCTATATCTGAGTGGGTTGCAGATGGCCACATAACGGTCATAAGCCATTGCCAAGAGGACTGCGGATTCCATACCAGTGAAGTCGTGAATGAAAAACATCTGAGTGAGGCAGGCTTCAAAGATGATCTCCCTGAGATTGAACCAGAAGATTCCAAGCATCTTAGGGATAGTAGCTGTGGAGAGACCCAAGTCAATGGTGGCCAACATGGCCAGGAAGTAGAACATAGGCTGGTGTAGGCTGCTCTCAGCCTGGATCACAAACAGAATAGTGAGGTTCCCTATGAGTGCAATCATGTACACAGCACAAAAGGGAAAGCCAATCCAAATGTGGAGCGTTTCCAGTCCTGGGACCCCCAGCAACAAGAAGGAGGAGGGGTGAAACTGAGTGTCATTGAGAAGGGACATCCTGATGGGTAATGCATAAGTCCATGTTCCTTCCAAATGTGCTACTGCCAACCTGTACGTAGGTTACCAGGTAAAACTTTGCAATGTTTTAAACCTAAAGAAAAATGACAGCATACAATTGTGAATATTCTCTTTCTTAGTTAATTCACACAATTAGAAATGTACTACGTAAAAAGCAAAGTGGAAATGTGAATTATCAATAAGAAGGCTTTGAAAGAAGTTACACGTAGATTGTAATAAAAAATTCTACGTAATATATTCATCCTTCTTGGCACCGTTTTTCCTCTGTTAGAAGAATGGTCTCCTTTGCAATGGTTACCTCATTGGTATTATGCTAAGATTTTGTGTTAATATCTGCTTCATTAATTACCTTCTTTTATCATCACCAACATAATTTACTTTCAATTTTGTCATTCAAAGGGCTCTATCAGCCTCTATAAATACGTATTTCTATTAATTCCATTTGGTTGGTTGAATAGTAACACTCAAGTTAACATACAAGATGGGCAGTAAGTGCTGATGAAACCCAGACGCGTTAAGATGTATTCTCAAATACTAAAAAGAAATCTAAAAGATTAAAATCAACCCATTTGTTAATATTTATTTCTTATTATTACAAAATATGAAGTAAATGTAGTGAAAACATTATCAACTACCATTTATTGAGGTACTGCTACCACTTTAATGCTGTCAGAACCTTTGCAAATATCATCCCTAATCTTTATAAACACACTTAACTTGAATTTTCACATATGGATCTGAACCTGAAATAGCTTACATGACTTTCCAAATGCTTAAAATGCTTATAATTAGTAAAGGTGCATAAAAAGTAAATAGAAAGTGGAGAGAATATAATTCAATTGAAATGGAAAGATAATGGACATAAGAAAAAGATAATCCATGCCTCACCCTCATGTCATATATACACAGCCCTCTTCTTCACACACATTTACTCAAGCACAGTCTCTTTTAAGCTCACATATATCTAAAAAAGAGATATCTTCATTTATCTTCATTATAAATCTGAAGCAATTGCATTTTTAAGTGTTTAAGATACATGGCAAATATTTTGAAGAAGAAACTAGATAGAAAGCATATTCTGAACAAACTGAATCAATAATTTTCAATGATACTTACACTGTTCTTATGTAATTTCATGTACTTTACTTAGGGCATTTGTTAGAGTGTGTATTTTCAAAGCATTTGACCATTCATTATGTGTAACTGTATTGTAGTAAAAAGTACCTTTTCATGATTTGGTATCACTGGAGGATTCCAAAGAACAATACTAATTATGATCACAGTTTCACTAAGACAATTGTGGTATTATGAAGACACTGATATCTGGGAAACAAAGCCAAGAAGAGTGTCCTTCCTGTTCATGATAAATACGTAATAAAAGGAAAGTACAATATGGATGAGGAAACAGGGAACTCCTAGGAGTAAATGTTAAACATTGGAAAGGGATCTAAGAACTATAGATGTCATTTGTGTGATACACTCTGTAAAGTATCCAAAGGAATAAAGTTTTTCTACTATAATGTTCTGGCCTGGTCATGGAACAATGAATATTGCAAAAAGGTGTGACATGGACAACATAAGGAATGAAAGTAGGATCCAATTATGGAAGCAAAATTTTCTGTGATTTATCAGTGTAAGTTCCAATGGCAAGTTCTTGTATTAAATAAAGCTTTTATATTCATAAATAACATCTGGGAAGATCAGAAATGTAGTCAAATAGTCTCAGAAAATTAAGAAAATAATGTTTTCCTTTTTTTCATCATTCCTACGTGCACTAGATTCTCAAAAAATAAGAAAATTACTTTAGCTAGTAGGGGCAGAGGTCATCATTAAAGAAGAGAATAAGCTACCTTTCTGGGTTTTGTGAGATTTTTTTTAGTTGTTCTTAGAGGGAAGGATGGTATTATATTCTGTGGTCAAAAATAAAATAATGAGGAAATTATATCTCCAACTCAGATATTGTATTCTGCAATAGAGCCTTATTAGCTGGTTAAGTAAAAATACAGTGTAGCAATAATTTGAAGACATACAGAAAAAATGAACTTTTGTACTTGTTTGTCTTGCATCATTATTATTCCGTGAACTGGCTAGATGAAAAAATCTGAATAGCATCTTCTTCCCCTCCCAAACATTAAAAACACAACTGATTCTACTTCTTCAATATCTTTAAAATCAGTACATTTGTTCTATTCTCATAGAGCTAGTTTAAATCCTCATCATTCCTTGGGTTTATTATAGCACAGAACTTGGCAATGCTTAAAAGTATGAGCTCCACCATCAGACTAATTGCATTGAAACTAACTTTAAAACTTATTCACTCTGTAATGAAAAGAAAGCAAATAACGGGCATTTTTATCTACTGCTATAAAATTCAGATAAGATAAATGTGGTCATAGTTTTAAACAAGTAATAATTTAAAACATTTTGAACCTATTCCAAAAAACACTATGTTATCTGTCATTCTTTAGATATCAGGAAATTGATTTTTCTAAAATGCACAACAAAAGGATTCAGGCTGAAATCTAGTGTTATATGGCCCTTCCTAAATGTGATCCTATTCATTTCCTACGTTTCAGCCTTAGTCTTCTTTCCCCAAAGTGTACCCCGTGTCTCTTCTCTTCCTCTCCTGTGCTTCTTTCTTCCTTCATCCATCACTGTGAAATAAGGATGCACTGAGAGCTGGGACATGGGGAGACTCACCAGGCTGAGCACCGGGAATCCGGTCTCTACCTTGTCTCAACCTGCT
Organism: Plecotus auritus; assembly: GCF_963455305.1. NCBI lineage: Eukaryota > Metazoa > Chordata > Mammalia > Chiroptera > Vespertilionidae > Plecotus > Plecotus auritus. Next base: position 113,166,447 of record NC_137783.1, on the reverse strand, counting down.
CAGTTTTTTGAGGGCACTACTCTTTGCCTGGGAGGAGCTTCCAATGGAAAAATCCCCTAGAGGCATTTTGTAAAGGACACGATGTCTCTGGGGATCTAATGTCTAATCTGGCTCTAACTCAATAAGAGAGAGACATAAGGAGCTCTGGCTTCTAAGGAAATGAAGGCAGAAAAGTGAGATTTAGGGTAGTATGATGACAGAATAGGAGGTAGTATTACCCCCCACCTCCCCGTCACCCCCCACCCCTGCCTGTGGAAACATCAAGATAACAACCATAAATCTATGAAAAGACCTTTGTGAGAGTTCCAGAATCCAGAGGAGAGGTTATAGGAAACCGGTGGAGCATAGAAGGAGAAAACACAGATTGAAAGAATATGAAGTAAAGTTTTACTTTACCAACATCACCCCTCCTCCCACCTAGCACTGCTCAGGAGAGATTCCCTCAGCCCAAGAGTTCTCCCAAGGGGGGAAGAGAGCAAGCCCACCCTCCGACAGTGTGTTTGTGCAGATGTGTGTGTACACACATATATATGTATTCACAGGAACACATAGTCAATTCTCACTATTCCCATTAGTGTTCTATAAAGTCATTCTGAACACTAAATTAAAAAAATAGAACCATTGCTCCTAAGGGAACTGCAGTTAGCTTCCTGTAGCCTCTTGTCACATTTTGTCAATCAGTGAATATACAATCTTTATTTAAAGTGTGTTTCTCCTTAAAGACACCTCATTTAATACATAGCTCTTACAAATTATTAATTGCATAGTCTTTAAATGGCTAAAAGCCAGGAGCTTAGGCATCCACTTGTATTATATACTTTCATTCACAACATTCTTACACAACAAGTTAGTCTCGTCAGCATTGAAAACCTGCTCTTTCACAGAATCCTTCTCCTGTATACTTAGCAGACATTTTAAAAAATTTTCTCTGGCCTCCTGATAAGCAGAACCTGCCTCAGCAGTAGGTTGAATGCTTTTCATGCCTTGATGCCCTTTGAAATGTGCTAGCTAGCCAGCACAGTCAATAAGAACGTGACGTTTTTCTGATTCTGGATGATAGTGATATAACTGTAAATATCTTTGACCTTGCAACAGTGCTGTCCACGTCACCTTTTTTTATTAGTTGTTATCTCATGAACCCACAAATTTAGCCTCTTTTTCATCTCTTTACCACACACAACAGAATTTACTTTAGTACATTCCAGAATGGCTTTATATACAGATAGACAAATTTCCTCTCCCTTTGGCTGGGTGTGCCATATTTTCCATTCATTAACTTTTAACTCACAACCAACAGTGTTATAACTCATACTTGAAAGAAGCCTATATAACACAGGTATTTTCTCCGTAAAGTACATTATAACCTTCTTGCCCTTAGGAACACTAGAAAAAGTATTATTTTATTCCAGTGCATTGCATAAATAAATAAATAAAATATTTAGTCTATTACACTTCAGTGCTGTCCCTGGACCCATTTTAAACAGTGGAGTTGTCAAAAAAAAAAAAAGCATTCAAGAAAACCAACATGGTACTGAATCTAATACAAAGATGACACTTGTTTACAGCCAAAAATGAGAAGCTGGACTCTCACCTTGTTCAAACTCAGCTGGGGATGTGCTTGTCAGGCAACTCAAAATTTTCCCACCTCTTTGCATAGCTTCACATAACTGTTAAGTGACCCAGGTATTTATTAAGGTTTACAGATAAATTTTAGGGAGTAGGCAAATTTACATTGTGATTTATAGAAGTCTCATACTTAAGACATACATAAAAAATACAATGAAGTGTAAAAATAGAATGATATCATTTCAAGTTCTACATTTCAAAATTTGGTAGCATTGACATTTTAAAAAAAAAGATTTAAAATTGTTCAAATAAGACTAACAAACAAACAAAAACTTGACAGACAATAGTAAGGTTGGTTAGTAGAGGAGAAGGAGGGTGAGAGGGGTAGATAGTGGAGAGTACAAGAGATCAAATATATGGTGACTGAAAGAGACTTAACTTTACGTGGTTCATACATAATTCAATATACAGATGATGCATTATAGAATTGTAAACTTCAAACTTATGTAATTTTATAAACCAATGTCATTCCAATAAATTTAATAAAATTTTTTAAAAAATTGTTCAGATATCTTAAAGGAGCTTGGAATACATGTGAAAGCACACTAAATCTAGATTGCTGAGAGGATTGCATGCTTAAAGATGTCAAATATTCCACATTAATGTTTATATTCAATTAAAAGTTCATTAAAATTCAATTTTATTTCATATAACTAAATATTTTACTTGAAGTTTATTCTGATGAACTATGAAAAGAACTAATATGTATATCACAATATGATATAAAAATTTAAAGTCAAACATGATTGAAATATTCAAAATCAAATAAATACGAAAATCATGGAATAATGTTAAATGAAATATCAAGGTTACATTATGGTTAATGTTAGTTTTTCCTTTCTATCTTTCTATAATAGAAATAAAAAGGCATTATTTAAAATGAAGGGATTATACACTAGATTTCCTTGCTTGATACATACATATGATTTCAGAGAAATAGTAAAGAAAGGCTCACCTTCTCTCCCCCAACCCTTCTTGGATTCTCTTGGTATGAAGATGTTAACTCTAGGGCTTCTGGTCAAGATGACAGCATATATAAATGCAGTACTTGAATCTTCTTACAACTACATCAAAATTACAACTAACTACACAACAACCATCATTCAGAACTGACTGAAATCTAATTGAACAGAAGTCCTACAACTAAAGATATAAATAACAATACACTTGGAGACTGGTAGGAGAAGTAGAGGTGTGAAACAGGCTGGTCCCACACTTACATGTGGCTGATAAAAAAAAATAGGAGGGGCCTGGCCAGGTGGCTCAGTTGATTGGAGCAAAGTCCTATATAGCAAAAGGTTGTGGGTTCAATTCCTGATCAGGTCACTTACGTAGTCTGCAGGTTCAATCACCTATTAAGGTGCATACAGGAGGCAACTGATCAATGTTTCTCTATCACACCAATGTCTCTCTCTCTCTCTCTCTCTCTCTCTCTCTCTCTCTCTCTCTTTCTCTCTTCACTCACTCTAAAATCAGTGGAAACATATCATAGGGTGAGGATAAATAAATAAATAATCAGGAAGATATCTCAGTTGCAGAGGTCCCCCTTGAGGAGAGAGGAGTCCCAGCCCCACACCAGGACCCCCTGAGTTCCAATGCCAGAAAGAGAGGTCCCCATAAGTTCTGGCTGTAAAAACCAATAGGAATTGTAGCTGAGTGAGATGGAAAACTGCTGGAGTCCCAGCCATATCTCTTAAAGGGCTCATGCACAGACTTACTTGGACTCATCACTCTGAGCTCTGGTGCTAGAACAACAGATTGAAAGGAACCAGGGAACTAAGGGGAGGAACTGAAGTATCAGGATGAGATCTTTAGGGGCAGCTTTCTCCCAGATAGAATGGCTGGCAGAGGCCATTGTTCCTTTTCTGAGCCTTTCCCCCACAAAGTGGGCAGGAGCTCTGCCCTGATAATTCCCTGAGACCCAAGCCCACCTAACTTGTGGGCCCACCCAAGCTGCTTCCAGTGGCTTTTCTATATGAATGGACTGTCTTGGCTCATGCTTCACACTTCCTTAAAATTTCTCAAACAAGTATCATCTGGCCTCACTATGCTCTGTGCCTCTCACTAAGCTTGGCCTCTCCTGGGCACCTCCAAGCCCTGCACAAGTAGCAGCCATCTAAAGATCACTTTATAGCTCATGGCTAGTGCTGCAGGTAGAATACAGGTGGTGGCTGACCTTGGCCTGCATCTTCTAGGAGGTTCCAGAGCCAGTGCTACTACTGGACAGCTTCAGACCATATTGAAGCACCAACCAACCACCTCCACAAGCAATACACTCAAGAAGGAAACTCAGTGGGCACCAGAGATCAGCTGAATTAAGTCTTGTTCCATGAAGTGGGCCCCTGCACAGCTGATCCTCCGTGGTTATAGAAGCTAGTCCTTGCAGTCAATTGGCCTGGGGTTAAATCCCTCACATTGCCATGCCAACAGCAATCAAGGCTCAACTACAACAGGTGGGTGTACAGAATTCATTCAGAGGGTGCACCTGGAGTGTCCAGTTTGGATAATCAGGAAGCCTGTGCCACTGGACCCTACAGGACACCTGTTATATAAGGCAACTTTACCAAGCCCAGGAGATGTAGCAGCTCTACCTAATACATGGAAACAAACAGGGAGACTGCCAAAATAAGGAAACAAAGAAACATGCCCCAAACAAAACAAAACAAAACAAAACAAAACAAAAAACAGAACAAAACTCCAGAAAAGGAACTAAACAAAATGGAGACAAGCAATCTACCAGATGTAGAGTTCAAAATACTGGTTATAAGGATGCTCAATGAACTTGGGGAAGAGTAGTTGAACTTAGAGAAAACTTCAACAGCATAAAAGGACATGGAAACCATAAAAAAGAACCAATCAGAAATGAAGGATATACTAACTGAAGTGAATACATTACAGGAAATCAATAGGGGAGTAGATGAAGCAGAGGATCAAATTGGAGATTTGGAAGATAAGGAAGCAGAAAACATCCAATCAGAACAGCAAAAAGAAAAAGGAATTTTAAAAAAAATTAGGATTGTATAAGGAGCCTCTGGGACAACTATAAGCATACCAACATTGTCATCATGTGGGTACCAGGAGGAGAAGAGAGGGAGAGCAAGGAATTGAAAACCTATGTGAAACAATAATAATGAAAAATTTCCCTAACCTGGTGAAGGAAATAGACATACAAGTTCAGGAAGCATAGAAAGTGATAAACCCAAAGAGGCCCACACCAAGACACATCATAATTAAAATGCCAAAGGTTAAAGACAAAGATGGAATCCTAAAAGCAGCCAGAGAAAAGCAGTTAGTTACCTGCAAGGGGTCTCCCAGCTGATTTCTCAAAAGAAACTTTGCAGACAAGAAGGGGTTAGTACAAAATAGTCAATGTGATAAAAAGCAAGAATTTTTTATTGAAGAGACTGTCTTGACTCCATTTTATGTTCATGCCTCCTTTGTCAAATATTAATTGCACATGGTGGTTTGGGTCGATATCTGGATTCTCTATTCTATTCCATTGATCTATATGTCTGTTCTTGTGCCAGTAGCAGGCTGTTTTGAGAACAGTGGCTTTGTAATACAGCTTGAAATCTGGTACTGAGATCCCTCCTACTTTTTCTTCTTCCTCAGGATTGCTGTGGCTATTTGGGGTCTTTTTTTATTCCAGATGAATTTTTGGAGAGTTCTTTCTAGGTCTGTGAAATATGCCATTGGTATTTTAATGGGGAGTGCATTGAATCTATAGATTGCTTTGGGTAGTATGGACAATAAATGGTGTTGGGAAAATTGGACAGATACATGTAAAAAAATGAAACTAGAGCACCAACTTACACCATACACAAAAATAAACTCAAAATGGATACAGGACTTAAACATAAGACGGGAAACCATAAAAATACTAGAGGAGTCCACAGACAGCAAAATCTCAGACATATGCCGAAAGAACTTCTTCACTGATACTGCCCCTAGGGCAATGAAAGCCAAAAAGAAAATAAACAAATGGGACTACATCAAAATAAAAAGCTTTTGCACAGCAAAAGGAACCATCAACAAAACAACAAGAAACCCCACTGTATGGGAGAACATATTTGCAAATGTTATCACTGATAAAGGTTTAATCTCCAACATCTACAGGCAGCTTATACAACTTAATAAAAGGAAGATAAATGATCCAATAAAAAAATGGGCAAAGGACCTAAATAGAATATTTTCGAAAGAAGACAGAAGGAAGGCCAGAAGACACATGAAAACATGCTCAAAGTCACTAATTATCTGAGAGATGCAAATCAAAATGACAATGCGATACCATCTCACACCTGTCAGAATGGCTATCATCAACAAATCAACAAACGACAAGTGTTGACAAGGATGTGGAGAAAAAGGAACCCTCGTGCACTGCTGGTAGGAATGCAGACTGGTGCAGCCACTGTGGAGAACAGTATGGAGTTTCCTCAAAAAACTGAAAATGGGACTCCCATTTGACCCAGTAATCCCACCCCTAGGAATATATACTAAGAAACTAGAAACACCAATCAGAAAGGATATATGCACCCCTATGTTCACAGCAGCACAATCTACAATAGCTAAGATTTGGAAACAGCCTAGGTGCCCGTCAGCAGATGACTGGATCAGAAAACTATGGTACATCTACACAATGGAATACTATGCTGCCATAAAAAAGAAGGAATTCTTACCATTTGTAGCAACCTGGATGGAATTGGAGAACATTATGCTAAGTGAAATAAGCCAGCCAATGAAAGAAAAATACCACGTGATCTCACTCATTTGTGGATAATAAAAAACATTATAAACTGATGAACAAACAGATAGATACAGAGGCAGTAAAGCAACAAACAGACTGTCAAATTACAGAGGGAAGGTTAGGGAGAGGTGGGGGAAATAAGAGATCTATCAAAGGACTTATATGCATGCATATAAGAGTAACCAATGGATGCAAAACATTGGAGGGTGAGGGCATGTATGGGAGTAGGGTGGGGGGGGGGACAATGGTAAGATATGTACATATATAATACCTTAATTAAAAAATGGACAGAGAATAACTGAAAAAAATAAATAAATAAAATATTTTTTAAAAAAAAGCAAGAATCTACAACCAAGATTACCTAGCAAAGCTGTCATTTAGAATCAAAGGACAGATAGAACTTCCCAGATGAGAAAAGCTGTAGTTCATTACCACCAGACCAGTATTGCATAAAATGTTAAAGGGTCTTCTTTAAGAAGAAGAAAATATATAAAATATGAATAATAAATGGCAATAAATGCATATCTATCAAAAATTTAATCTTTAAAAGAACAATAAATGAACAAGCAAAATAGAAATAAACTCACAGATACAGGAGACATTTTGATGTTTGCCAGATGGAGGGGGATGGGTAAAGGGGATGTGTGAAAAAGGTGAAGGGAATAAAAAGTACAAATTGGTAGTTACAGAGCAGTCACAGGGATGTAAAGTACAGCATAGGGAGTATAGTCAATAATATTCTGGTAACTGTGTATGGTGTCAGAGGGGTACTAGATTAAGTGGGATGATAAGTTATTAAGTTCTAAAATGCAGTTAGTAAGTAATAAAATGTCTAATAACTGGATTTTACACCTGAAACTAATATAATATTGTACGTCAATTGTAACTAAAAAATAAAAATATATATATTTTTAAAAATATGTGAACTCTGAAGACTTAGAACCTGAGTTCTGAACTCATATCTCCAACTCCCAATGGTTTCTTCCCTTGACACCACGGGGAGGCCATCTCCACCCCATACCCATGGGAGTCTCAGAAATTAGGAGACAAGTCTGTAACTGAGCTCATTCAGAAAAGTTGCAAGTCTTGTGAGAGCTAATGTCTTCCTCAGACCAGGTAGGTGCTCAACCTGATCCCCACAGAACCCCTGGTGAGGTAAGGCAGTGTGAAGTCACTCTCATCTATGTTGTGGTTTCAGCACTCTAGTGAGAAACAGGCTTGTGTAAGTTTTCTTAAGAAAACTGAACCCATTTGGGTTTGTGACACCTGAGTAACTGCCTGTTTTACTCTGCTAGGGGTTGAGATTAGACTCCAACTTTCTTTGAGAATAAAGCCATTCATGGGTTTCTCTACTTAGTTCAGTACATCAGAGGAAGGCTGATGAAGCAAGGCTGGGAGTATAGATTCATCAATCCTATATTCTGAGCAAATCTATATTTGAGCAATGTTTCATGCTGCTCAAAGCAGCCTTACATGCATTGTTGTTTTACATTTACAAAATCCTATGGAGTACTCATCTCTTAAGGGATAATGTGAAGATTACAAATATTACAATTATACTTGGGTTCAAATTCCAACTCCTTGAATTTAGAGTAGAATATTTTCAGAAAGCTTAAATGAACATTCTTAGCTTGTTTTTTATCTGTGTTATGATTATCCAGAAATTCCCTTAAGGATTAAGTGGTAATGTCTTCAATGTAAATAATAAAATACCTAGTATAAACCAATTCACGCAGACTTATTTTACTTTTGTTAAGAGATGGATAGGAATATAGAATTTATCCAGAAGATATTACACTTTACTTTATTCCTCCCCCAAAGCAGGCATGAGTTTCACTCCATTCTCTCTTTTTCTCTATTCTGTATTCAGACAAGGAATAAAATGCAGACAAAATTCAATTTTGTTGGAGAGTGATCCCTGGGTGTGTTTGAAAGATTTAATATTATAATCAAGGAAACTGTTAATGTAAAGTTGTTTAGAAATAGTATGGACTAAAATAGATTCATCGTGATTTCACTACCTTAAATTTATATTGAAATTATTTACCAGAAAATGAATAGAAATCTCTTATTTTCTCCTTTTCTCTTTTTCTTTATTCATTCATTGGAACAGCAAATGTATGAAAATGCATGTCCTCAGACAAGTAAGAATTTGTAATATAATAAAGGAAAAATATGCAGAAATATAAAACAAAAGTGACAAGAGATAGAAGACAGGTAAGAGCATAAACTATAGGGACACTAAAGAGGGGCATGATTGATGGATAAAGGTTTCTAGAAAAATAATCTCAAGGAGCTGGCATGTGAGTAGACTTCAGCTCTAACCAAGTTACTGAGGGGTTTTGTGTGTGAAGATATATCATGAAGAACAAAGACATATCATCACTTTCATGAATTAAATAGGTGAATAGTTTTCTATGTGGAGAAATATGGGAAAATGTATTTCAAGAGTTTAGAACAATTTTTAATATTTTAGATGACATGGAAGGCCGAATCTTATTTGTAATTTCTTTTTTGTCTGATGAATACAATTGTAACTCTGCATTATTTATCTACTTACTTCAAAATACACAGGTAATATATGAATATATAGAATGCATTGGCACTGTTAAAAAAAATCAAACCATAGTGATACAACTAAATTATGCTGTCTGTATACCTTTCCATCCATCCCACATTTTAGACATCTCCTAACTTAAATATGATCCTTTTAGATCGTTTCTGTATTTATAAGTGTGTGTGTGTATATATATATATATGTGTGTGTGTGTGTGTGTGTGTTTGTGTATTTGGTTATAGATACACACATATATATAAAGTATTATATAATAGTACACATAATTATAATAATATACATAATTATATATAAATGTATATATTTATATAACCACATTCATAAATACACATGAATATATGTTTGCTTTTATTGTGTTTTAATGTTAATAAAAAAATCAAATTTCTACTTTATTTTTTTCATTTAGATGTTTTCCTGTCAGTTTATATAAATATACTTTATTCTAAGTGCTTCTGAGTACTACATAAAAAATATGCCACAGATTTTTAAGTTTAATATCACTTTATTAATGGACACTTTCAATGTTTCAACTTCTATTTTATTACAGGCACTTTTACAATAAGAATCACTGTATATCCTAGTACATCCATGTATATATGTGAATATTAGTCCCTATTATGGCAAGTAGTTAAATTGCTCTGCCCAAATTTTTGCTTTTAATAATAATGGTTACTAAACAATCTTCTCTAAATGTTAGGTCAGTTTTCTCCAATCAGTTGTGCACAATCGCTGTTCTTTAACACAGACTAATGCTTGTTATCATAAATCTTCATATTCTGTTATTTAAAAATATAATGTATGAGTTATAATCATTTTTAATTTCTGATTGCAAATAAGATTTATCTTATGTGATTGGACATTTGCATTTATTTCAGTGTGAATGTTTTCACTACATAATTTGTCCACATATTTTCTATTGATAAAATGTATTTAAGTTGTGTAATAAGATAGAACAAGTAGAGTGAAGGTTATAGTTTATGTGAATTATGAGAATGGTTATGGAATCACAAATATAAATAAAATATATAGAGAGAGGTTTATATTAAGACCAAAAAAAAGGGAAAGCATGAAAAATAAAGCTTTAGCTCAATGTATAGATACATAAACCTAAGGGTAGAACACTATAAGATTGAGAGAGCTTTTATCTGATGACAAATGTTAATTTTCCCTCTGAGGTATGTGCAAGGTAACTCTCATCTTTTCTCGTATTTTGAAAAGCAGTGCATTGAGAGAGAGGGTTAATTAGGCAGAGAAAAGCTTAGATTTTGGACAATTTCCTTTATGGACTTTAAAATCAAAAGACATTTTTAAATAATTATCCATAATGAAATTAATGGTGTTGGTATTTTCTAATTTTTGATACAGAACAATTCCCATCCTTTTACTTATATGCACAATGCAAATAACTTTTCTTTCTTTTTTTTTAATTGATTTTATAGAGAGGAAGGGAGAGGGAGAGAGAGATAGAAACATCAATGATGAAAGAGAATCATCAATCAGCTGCCTCCTCCATGCCTCCTGGGAACTGAGCTTGAAACCCAGGCATGTGCCCTGACTCCAAATCAAACCATGAACTCTTGGTCAACGCTCAACCAGTTAGCCACAACGGCTGGGCCAAATAACTTTTCTAATGTCACTTTTGCTAGTTAATTAATATAGCAACAATAAAAGTGTTCTGACTCTAGAGCCCTTGTTCTTGAACACAAACTTATACTGTCCCCCTAAATGATGATACAGGATGCTGAGAGCATGTGTTCCATCAATCTTTGTGTGCTCTAAAAGAGATCAAGTTAACAAAAGGTTAATGGGGACTCACCAGGTAATCAAGAAACCTCTCTCTCTCTAAAAAAAAAAAAAAAAAAAAAAAAAAAAAAAAAAATCAGTAAAAACATATGGCTCAATACTAACAGATGGATCAATTTTAACCCTTTAAAGTACATTTTATATGTTGGCATAAATGTTGATGACTTCCATTTTTTGCTGATAGTTAATATCCCTCTGTGTTGTCATTTAATTAACTGGAACTAATTGTCATCACTATATTTATAAGCTGGCAGTATCCTAAATTAGTCAAACTTGAAGGGGAGATTCTATTGGTGATAATAACGATAATGAGAGAAGTTGGCTTAAGTATTCTTAAATTATATTTAGGTTTTCAAAGCTACAGAACACTACCTGGTGACCTGTATATTGGATGAACATAAATTTCTGAAGACTTATGCATTATCTATCAGGATGTCTCTTCCCAATGACACTCAGTTTCACCCCTCCTCCTTCTTGTTGCTGGGGGTCCCAGGACTGGAAACGCTCCACATTTGGATTGGCTTACCCTTTTGTGCTGTGTACATGATTGCACTCATAGGGAACCTCACTATTCTGTTTGTGATCCAGGCTGAGAGCAGCCTACACCAGCCTATGTTCTACTTCCTGGCCATGTTGGCCACCATTGACTTGGGTCTCTCCACAGCTACTATCCCTAAGATGCTTGGAATCTTCTGGTTCAATCTCAGGGAGATCATCTTTGAAGCCTGCCTCACCCAGATGTTTTTTATTCACAAGTTTACACTGATGGAATCCACAGTCCTCTTGGCAATGGCTTATGACCGTTACGTGGCCATCTGCAACCCACTCCAATATAGCACCATCCTCACCAACAAGATTGTGTCTGTGATTGGTCTTGGTATGGTAGTGAGGGCATTTATTTTTGTGATTCCATTTGTATTTCTCATTTTGCGATTGCCCTTCTGTGGGAATCATGTCATTCCTCATACCTACTGTGAGCACATGGGTCTTGCTCGCCTATCTTGTGCCAGCATCAAGATCAATATTATTTATGGTTTATGTGCAATTTGTAATCTAGTGTTTGACATTATAGCCATTGCCCTTTCTTATGTTCAGATACTCCGTGCTGTTTTCCGCCTTCCTTCCAACGAAGCCCGGCTCAAGTCTCTTAGCACATGTGGTTCCCATGTTTGTGTAATTCTTGCCTTCTATACACCAGCCCTCTTTTCCTTCATGACACATCGCTTTGGCCGAAATGTCCCTCGTTATATCCACATACTCCTGGCCAATCTTTATGTCGTGGTGCCACCCATGCTCAACCCTGTCATATATGGAGTCCGAACTAAGCAGATCTATGACTGTGTGAAGAAAATATTATTTCAGAAATAAGGAATGGAAACATAATGACACCTAATAATTGATTTTTAATGTGAAATTTTATGAAACTTAAGTTAGAAAAATACTTTCTCACAAAAACTATGTCAAAATATTTATTTATGTTGACTGTCTTCTGAAAGTATCTTATTTCCATCTTTTTTTCAGACCACTTCTCAATATCCATTGCTGTATTCTCTGTTCCTTATAATTTTATTTAGCAGGTTATATTATTTTCCCCCATGCTTTACAAAGTGAAATTTTTAGGTCATAGGAGGGGTGTAGCAGAATGTACATTTAACATTATAATACTTTTCACCCTCCACCATCAATTTATGAGATTTATAATTGTTCCCTATTTGTATTGTCATTTTGTATTGTCACCACTTCATGTTGTCAATCATTTGTCTGCATCTACTGAGTCATGAAAGGGCATTTTATTAAAGAGATAACTTGTATTTTCTTTATGATTAAAATTTCTAGGCATTTTTCTTGTATTAATTTGATATTACATATCTTTTTTATGAGTACATGTTCAAGTTCTTTGCCCACTCTTTTATATTTTTTATTTTTATCTCTTAATAATGGACTTATAGAATATCTTTATATGTCTGGTTACATGAACTTTGTTAGAACTGTGTGTTATAAATATTTTCTCCCAGTCTGTGGTTTACCCTTTCATCTTTTGTTTCCTTAAACAATAAAATATTTTAATGTTGATAAAATTCAAGGTATCTTCTTTTCTGTGTCTTTTTTAAGATATATTTTCCTTCCCCAAGATCTCAAATATATATCTTACTATTTCTTTTAGAGACTTATATTTTGAATTTTAGTAATTAAGTTAATAACTTGGATTTATCTCAAGAAATACTCAGAGCTTGGCTTTATCTCAACAAATGCTCAGATTTTGCACGTAATTTGAAGGCAGAGTAAATGCAGTTGGCTCAAAATTTGCATGTGGATTGTGAGAGAAAGAGATGTGTCAAGGATAAATCCATGTTTTATTTTCCTTACGATATTGGAAATGGGATAGTGATGGTCAATAATTAAGGTGTGAAATACAGGAGTGTTATGTGTATTTAGGAACATTGGCAAAGCTTTCATTTTTAAGTTAGGTTAAAAAGTAAACAAAAAAATGTGAAATAGAAGAAATGATTAAATAGTAGATACCAAATGTTACTTTCTTTTAATCTTTTATTTCTTCCATAGTTTAATGGTATTTTATGATGATAAAATTACATATGTCCAACATTAAACATTTATGTAATTAACAAAACTTCCAAAAAAGAAATCTCACTGCCTAGGCATAAATTGCTTAAGATCTGATAAATTTATATGTGAAAATTACATTTTTTAAAAATTTTGCATACTGTATACAATTTCATAACTTGCAGTTTTTCACTTAATATTGAATCATGAAAAGTTCCATTGTGAAAAGAGTATCTTGAAGTATTTCATTAAAATTATATATATGATTACATTGTAGCATATTGTAAAAATTGAACTGGAATCAAATTGGCTGGATTGGAATCCAAGCTCCATGTCTCACTGCTGCGTGACATTGGGCAAACTACTTTAAGTCTACACTTCTCATTTTCCCCACCTGTTACAGCACAGAAATAGCACCTATACTAGAGAATTGCTGTTAGAATGAAATCAAACAATTTATATAAGGTGCCTGATACACAATAAGAGCTTTAGAAGTATTATCTATTTTATGATTTTGAGTAATTTATTTGTGTATTTTTATTTTAAATTTAAGACCATACTGGTACTGATTTCAAATATACTATGGTTTGATTCCCATACCTAAATTTGTGGGCACCTCTTTCTTAGTCTTATAATCCATAACATGTATATCTTAGAATAAAATCCATTAACCAATAATGTTCAAAGTGTATCATTGTACTTTGAGTATGTTAAAGGATCTACTTTTAGTTTTAATTTACAAAGAGCAGGAGTAAATTTACAATTAAATGTAAGAATAATGTGAAAGCAATAATGTTCAATGAGGTCCAAACATAGGAGTTGTCTGGGAAACAATAAAATAATAATATTCTCTTACAATTTAAGTCCCTGTTATGTGTCCAGATGATCTCTTTTCCTCATAACAAATATAATTTGCCCCTAGCTTACACATGAGAGAACTTCTCATGTTATAAATCCAGTAATTATAAGTCAAATATCAAATCCTTTAACATAGAAAACATGTGGTACATGATCTGATGTAAATCTTACCCTACTTGTTCGGTCCTTTCAATCTCTGTATTAACTCTACTGTTCCACCTTATATATGAATCTGCAAAAATAAGGTTTTATCAAATTTCTCTGATCATCCTTATGTTGTTTTCTGTTCTGGAAATGCCTTTGTGTACCTAAAAGAAAAATAGTCCTGAGAGTTCATAACAATAGTTAATTTATACATGCTATCTGAGCGTGTATTCAACTCCCCAAATAAAAATAGTCTCTTCCTATTGAGCAATTTGATAGTATTTTGTAGATTTATAGGTTTCACTCTCAACATATTTCATTGCAGAAATTCTATGTTTTCTTAAAAACACACAGCTGATTTTTGTAAAGCAAATTACTTTTACAATCAACGTGTATAAACAAGACCAGGCAATTACAAATTATTTTTAAGAAGAGGAGAGAGAGATTTGATATGACCAAATTGTATCCAAATGAATACTGCTTCTATAAACCATATAGAAACTATTTTAATGAGATGCTTATGTAGTTTTAAACACTAAATTTCTAATACCTGTAAGAATATATTTTCCATCTTCTTCATTCCCAGACCTCCTGCCTTTACCTACACTTTCTTGTTTCTAATTCCTTCTAATGTAGCTCTTTGATGAATATATTTTTGAATGCTATTCACCACACTCTGGTCCTGTGGCATGCTCATTAATCTGAGGACTTAAATCAGTCTCTTCATTGTCTAAAGTAATCCATTTACTGACTCAATCAACTACTCAATGAAACCAATAAAAAAAAAAGTTGTTTATGTTTTGAGAGTAAATGGAACAGAATACTAAACAAAGGTAGGAGGGGAGGGGCAGGGCAGGAAGAGAAAGCTATAGTAAGATACACTGAAACAGGCTGACAGAGAAATATTGGAAGGATAGAGAAAAAAAAGAAAGATGGGTAACAAAAGAAAGGGAAATAGGAGGAAGAGCAAGGGAGGTGAAGAAGGAGGAGGAGGAAGAGGAGGAGGAGGAGGAGAAAGGAAGAGAGAGAGAAGAAAAAGGAATACCTGTTACCCATAATGGAAGTGGCAAAATGTCTTCTGTAACTTGACCACTTAGAATTCTGAGAATCGTGAACAGGGCTTATGTTATTCTTCAAAATAATCATATAGAATCATTGTTCATCTACCTTAATAGTATTTAAAATTAAAAGCTCCTACTCCCTGAAAGGTGAAATGCACACAAAAAAGACATCAACTTCCTTCTCATTAAGTGGTCATTTGCCGTTTTCAAAGCCTCCCCTCTTTCCTTAGATGAAAACATATTAACATTTAAGCCTCTGAACAAAACCTGGAGGGATTCATCCACTATTTATTGATGGATGAATATTCTGAACACCCTTTCACGGATCTGCTTGGTCCTAACTCCATAAATGATCGGGTTGAACATTGGTGGAATAACTACATAGAGATTGGCCAGAAGAATATGAATGTAGCGGGGAACATTTTGGCCAAAGCGATGTGTCATGAAAGAGAAAAGAGCTGGGGTGTAAAAGGTCAAAATTACACAGACATGGGAACCACAGGTGCTGAGAGACTTGAGTCTGGCCTCATGAGAGGGGAGACGGAAAACAGAACGGAGAATGTATATGTAAGAGAGAGCAATGGCTATGATGTCAAGTCCCAAGATAGTAATGGTCCCCAAGCCATATATGATGTTGACCCTGATGTTTGCACAGGCCAGGCGAGCAAGACCCATGTGCTCACAGTATGTGTGTGGGATGACATGGTGTCCACAGAAGGGCAACCGCAAGATGAGGAATACAAAAGGGAAAACAGTGAGGAAAGATCTCCCAACCACACCAAAACCAATAAGGGATACTATCTTGTTAGTAAGAATTGTGCTATAATGGAGAGGGTTACAGATAGCTACATAGCGGTCATAAGCCATGGCAAGAAGGACTACTGACTCCATGCCAGTAAAGATGTGAATGAAAAACATCTGAGTGAGGCAGGCATGAAAAATGATCTCCCCAAGGCTGAACCAGAATATGCCCAGCATCTTAGGGATGGTGGCTGTGGAGAGACCCAGGTCAATGGTAGCCAGCATAGCCAGAAAGTAGAACATGGGCTGGTGGAGGCTGCGCTCAGTCTGGATGATAAACAAGATGGTGAAGTTTCCTATGAGTGCAATCAGATACACAGCACAAAAAGGAAAGCCAATCCAGATGTGGATGTGTTCTAGTCCTGGGATTCCCAGCAGCACGAAGGAGGTGGGGTGGAGCTGGGTATCATTAGAAAGGGACATCTCTCTTGTGATTTCTTATAAATGTGTCCATCGCAGATGTGTGCTGACTCATATTGGAAGGTACCACTCTGTTACCATGATGCTTTATAATACTGGGGGGGGAAAGCAAATATCTTACCTGTTTATCACTTTATCAATAACCTCATCAATAGCTTTGTTGTCAGAATAATTGAAATCTTCATAGTAAAACTTTTAAAAGTGGAATTTGATTATAGAACACTTAATTTTATTATTCTAAAATAGTTTCATAATGCATTTATTTATTTATTTATTTATTTATTTATTTATTTATTATTCCATGCAAGGTCATCTTTTACTATATGCATTTAGTTATGTATCTCCTGGTTTACATATATATGTTATATACACATACATGCACATGTGGGTATACATGCACTCATAATTAAAGCATAAGGTGTGAATGAATAAATGGGCTTTTATATGCACATGCTCACATAGCACACACACATTTACTACCCTCTTTATCAACTTGTCTCTGCTCTTTTCCCACATAGCAGATTATTAACCAGGAGCATATTCCTTTATGCTTATTAACCCTCTCTGAGTTTTCCCCATATGTACTAATGACAACTGATGCCTGCTGATGAATTAAAAATCTTAACCAAAAACACAACACAATAACACACAGGCACAGCTTATTGTTTCTCCTTTGTCATTGTATTTTTAAATTGCTGAAGGAGCTCCAGAGACTCTTAGAAATCACATCAGAAGGGGTATGTTTAAATTTATTATCTTTGAATGATGATCCTCGGAGATTTTAATGTACTGATCTCCATAGAGGGTTACATGCAAACTCAGATGGCACAAAGAATGTTAATAGCATATCAGTTTTCTCATGTATGCTTGTTAGTGACCAGTGGTTCAAAAATACTAATCAATTAACCAAAGTATTAAGGAGA
This sequence comes from Plecotus auritus, assembly GCF_963455305.1. Lineage (NCBI taxonomy): Eukaryota > Metazoa > Chordata > Mammalia > Chiroptera > Vespertilionidae > Plecotus > Plecotus auritus. The sequence goes on along the minus strand of NC_137783.1, from coordinate 113,148,930 downwards.
AGATGAAATAGACATTAGACTATAAAGAACATTCTAGATCTCATAATGACCAACCCACTTGAAACCAGTAAAGTATCCCAAATCTTAAGGGATTCTTTATAGCACTCCACCATTATAGTGGAAAGTCAGGTAGAGAAAATATCCTCTGATCTAGTATTTGATGATTTATAATTCCATTATGGTTAAGGCAAAGTAGATGTGAAAGAATTTGTTGGAATACGTAAATATTGGCCTGAAATTAAAAATCAGGTATACCCAGCAAGATGCTCCATGCCAATAGGAAGGTTTGGTTTAGATGCTTAAGTATGGAAGCCTTGGCTATTCTACGAAATGTTTTAATTGGGAAATAGAAAAAGGGAGGAAGGGGGAAAGAGACCACAAGTAAGATGTTACATATTGTTAGAAGTGATTTTAGTGGAGCTTCTTCATTTTAACACATCATTACGTGTGCCCCAAGCTTCAAAAGGTGTGCTTCCTGCCAAGAATATGGAGTGGTAAGAGAGGCGGTTAGAGGGCTGAAAGTATTATTACTATTTGGCAACAAAAAAAATCACAGACATGACAACCAAAGGCTGTTTCTTATCAATACACCAATACATGCTCCTCCAATTGGTAGATGCTGAAAAACCTGGACCCTAAAACAGGGTGGGGGGGGGCAAACTTTTTTACTCGAGGGCCACAATGGGTTCTTAAACTGGACCGGAGGGCCGGAACAAACGCATGGATGGAGTGTTTGTGTGAACTAATATAAATTCAAAGTAAAGGAGCGGAGGGGAGAGCAAGAGAACCGGATAGAACAGCCGGATCTGGCCCGCGGGCCATAGTTTGCCCAAGGCTGCCCTAAAAGATAGGTGGTAGCCAACACTATACATGGAAATATGTTTGCAAAATCTTGTGACTCCTGGAGACAGAGCACGTTTGTCTTTTTTTTTCTAGGGTTCACTGTAATCTGTTTATACAGCACAGTTTTCTTTTTTAGTATGGATTGATTTTTTTTACCTGCACTGCAAAAAGCAGTGCTCAAAAATGTACTAAACTATTTCTATTATTGTTTCTTAATGTCTTTAACTTGCCCTAGACTTGGGATGTGAGAGGACACATTTACAATTTATTTTATTTTATTCTATTTTATTTTATTTTATTTTATTTTATTTTATTTTATTTTATTTTTGCACCTCACCCTGATAGGAAACAATAAATAAATCTTCCCAAATTGAGATATCTGAACTTACAATGATTGAAAAGATAAAAATCAAACAAGAGTTATCAGTAATATTTTGGCAATTATATGTAAGTATAGAACTTCCTTCATGTCATGAACCCAATCTCAGTTCTTCTGCTCTACAGCTTTATGCTACTCCTATCTTTTTTCCTTTCTTTTTTGCTCTCTGTCATCCTATCCAAGGGCTGGAAAAATGGGTAGTAGACTTACCAAGCTGTGTAATATAGGTGATTCTGAGCCTGTGAACCCAAATAGAGAATGGACTTTTTATGGTTTACATGATGCTCCCCAAGGGAAAGACTCGTGAATTCCCTAGAGCCATATTTGTGAAGGACAGGAGGGCCCAGAGGTCACCCTCCAGGGTGTCTGCCCTCCTCTAGGGATAAGGAGGCCAACTATTCAGAATCAGTGTTGTGACCTGAGCCTATGTGAACTGATTACACTCCTTTCCTAGGAGATAGGCCATTACACAAATCAGAACTCTTAACCCCCTCAAAGCAAGTATACTAATGTGATCGAGCCCCAAAGCAGCAGATTGTAATTGCCTGTATCCCCAAGATGGCTCATCCTCTTACTACCTGAGTTATGTTGAACAAGACACTTAATCTCATTAAGATCTAATATTCTTATGCAGAAAAAAGGGGAATGAAATAGTATATACCTCAAGTGGTTTATGTAAAGCTTAAGTGTGGGATAACATATAGTTTGCCAGGTAGTATGTAATTCACAAAATAAGTATTTAATAAATGTTAATAATAAACAGAAAAAGCCACTAGCTTTGTGGATAAAGCCAGTGGCATTTATTTTATGTCAAAATAATTCCCTAATGTTTCTTCACAGAATCAAAAACAGACTTGACCTACCAAATGCAGCTTAATGTCCCACCAAGTAATTCTCCGTTGCCTTCTCCATTTAGCATAGCAGAGCTTTCATAATTTTCAGTATCTGATTTATAAATAACTTCAGACTTCTTTATGTTTGCACTTAATAATTTTTATTATGAAAATATTTTAAACAATGAAATAACAAATAAAAAGTCATGCACTCACGGTTTAGCACAAATATTAAAACATGGATTAAAATTCAAGTGTGCTATACACTTTTATTTCTTGTTTTCTCATAAAATATAACTACTACTATCTTTGGATTTTATCAGTATCTTATTTTTTTTTTTACTTTATTACACATAAAAAGCTCATGAAGAAATAGAAATCACTGCTTGGCATTAACTAGGGCCATGTTAATGTACCCTAAATTCCAAACTGCAGTAAAATATTGCCCAAGTGGAAAAACAAATGTGACTCATCTTCTTAGCTATTTAATGTAAGAGCCAGTTGGTGCTTTTTCATAAATTATTATAAAGTACAAAAGGAGAATGAGAAAATTATAGGATAATCAGCTCTAAAAGTTATTAAAATGTATTTGATCAAAACCTCATGATACTGCTTGAAGAATAAACAGGTAAACTGACTATATTAATAAAATGTTGACTCTTGTACATAATCAAATTTAATGTTAAGAAAGAATAAAAAACAGTTCTGAAGTGCTTAATTAGTAAGCTAATTATATTATAAAACATATTAAAAATAGAAACCAAAGTATTTAATTTTCTTACACTTTACACAAAAAATAAATTGCAGTTATATTAGAATTAAATTTAAAAATTAGCACACATATATGTTCCCACACACACATACAAAACAATAATAAAATAGATGTTGAGGTGTTGACATATAATAAAACTATGCAAAAACCCTACATATAAAAGAGATAGAAGGGTGTGCAATAGGTACAATAATCAGTGTAATTTCCTTTAAAAATTTAATCTATTATATGAATATAAAGTATTAAATATAAAGACTTTATAGGAAAATGTTAATATGTTAAGTGTACTCAAAAACACATGCAATGAGACTTTTAAAAAACTGGGCAGAAAATTTGGAAATTACAGTAAGTATGAAACACAATACAAGAAAGCAAGAACATGACTTATTTAATCAGTAACTTAGTACCTAACAATTCTACCTCTAATTGTAGAACCTTCAGAAATTTTTCAAATATGCACAAATACTATTCATAAAGATGTCACAACATTAATCCTAAACTAAAAATACCAAATTCTTTTACAGATCAAAAGATGAGATAAATAAAATGCAAATAAAAGATTTTGTTACATTTTAAAAGAAAATAACTATATCCCAAAGGTATCAGGATAGATGGATTTCTAAACTTAATATTTAATAAAACAATTAGCTATGTAATGATACACAGTGAATTACCCTTTACATTAATTAAATTTTACCATTCCAATTTACTTTCCCACCAAAATGTTTGAATTTGAAATGATAAATTCAGACTCTAAGACCAACACAAAAAAAAGCCTGTGGTAGTCATTCTGGTCTCTGGGGATAAGAAAAATAGTGGATCCAAATTAGGATAATAGTCATAGAGTATTTCAACTCAGATGTCTCATGTGTTTGATTAAAAATGACATTTAAGATAAATAAATTATAGTAATATTTTTATGTCTGTGTTGTGAGAAGAAATGTATTTGTTACATGTTTCCTTGTCTTTTTGTAAACTAAGGGACAATATAAAACAACTTAAGCAGGGGGGAAGCAATGTTAACAAATGTAATGATGAAATGGTCATTGCTTGCACTATTCACTGTTACTCAAAGTTAAATAATGCAAACAGTTCTTGCTTCCACAATGGGTATTGGTCCTTGAACTTCAAATATGATGAAGATTTTTCACACGATACATTTAATAAGGAGCCAGATCAAATTCCCTGGAATGTAATTTAGCAGAACTAACTTTAGGCAGAGAAATGTATTTCTGAGAAGAACACACCAATTTTGCTTGCTGGATCAAAATGCTTGCTAAACAAAGGAGGTAGAAGTCCCTATTTTTTAGTAAAGACATGGAGCACTTGCTCTCGTATCTGTTTGGTCCTCACACCATAAATGATGGGGTTGAGTGAGGGTGGAATAACCAAGTAGAGGTTGGCAACAAGAATGTGGATATACTGGGATATGTTGTGTCCAAATCGGTGCGTGAGGAAAGAAAAGACTGAGGGAATATAGAAAACACAGAGGACTGCAACATGGGATCCACACGTGCTTAGGGCTTTTAGCCGTGCATCCTGCGATGGGAGGCGGAAGACAGCACGGAGAATGTAAGTGTAGGAAATGCCAATTAGAACCAGGTTCATAAGAAAGAGAGAGACTACAAAGAGCCCATAGATAGCATTGATGCGGATGTTTCCACAGGACAACTTTGCAATGCCCATGTGCTCACAGTAGGAATGAGCTATTATTCGAGCCTGACAAAAGGGCAGGCGGTAGATGAGATAGATCATGGGAAGTGTGAATAGGACTGGACGAATTACAATGAATAAACCCATGCCCACCAGCACCCGGGATGTTAAGATGGTGGTGTAGTGGAGTGGAGCACAGATCGCCACATAACGGTCAAAGGCCATAGTCACAAGGACCTCAGCCTCCATGCCAGTGAAGGCATGGATCAAAAACATCTGGGCCACACATGCTCCAAAGTTAATCTCGTGTGCATCAAACCAGAATATACCCAGCATTCGGGGCACGGAGGTTGTAGAAAGGGCCAAATCAACTGCTGAAAGGATGGCCAGAAAGTAGAACATGGGCTCCCGGAGGCTCTGCTTGGTCTTGATGACCAGCAGAATTGTGGCATTGCCCACTAAAGCCACAAGGTAAACAGAGCAGAAAGGCAAGGAGATCCAGGCATGGACTTCTTCCAGGCCTGGGATTCCAATGAGGAAAAATGTGGCTGGGTGAAAAAGGCTCCTGTTGCGATAAAACATCCTTCCAAATGACAGAGGAGGATAAGCTCTCACTCCTAGGAGGGGGAGGAAAAAAAAGAAGTTGGAAGGAGAGATGGTTACGAAAATGATTAGCTTAGTTTCTTTAGTATATATAGTGAAAATGAAAAGATTTGCTATTTGTAAGAGCCTACTCATGCATTTTTTAAAATTCTAAATCAAGCCATGCTCACTTGAATGGGGCATTTTCAAAGCACTTATACAGATTTAATCCTTTTTGTTTCCACATATAAGGCTTATCAGCAAACCCATGGCAGAGTTATAAGAGAACTTGATATTAAGTACGGAGTAATTTATCATGCCCCACACCTACTGTGAAGCCCCTGTCTGAAGAGAGAAACATGAAAAATCAAGGATACACACATGGCAATGCAGACATAATGATAAGAAAACAGTCATATGAGAAAGTAAATGTATAGGCACAAATGTGCAAGATACCTTCATAATTAGAGAATGCAGAAGTTTTCTAATGATTCATTCATCATCTGTTGACACAGAGAAAATCCAGGATCAAGCCTAATATCCTGTCAGAAATACAAACAGAAAATCAGATGCACATTATCACAAACTAAAGTGCAGACAGTCTGGGAATGCCTGCCCAGGAGCAAGCGCAGGCTAGGTCATGCACCTCAAGAGCCCAGAAAGTAAGATAACAATATACCTCTGCATATTTTCATTGATGTCTCTATTTTCCCAAGACCATCCTATTTCATAACAGCTAATTTTAGGGAGTTATGATTGTGATGGATTCTAGTTCTGCTTGAAAGCTTCTTCATTCACTCTTTACTCCACATCAGTTCCTCTGAGGAAACCTGTGAATTTTACCACAGTATAGAACTAGTTATTTTTTTTTAAATATATTTTATTGATATTTTACAGAGAGGAAGGGAGAGGGATAGAGAGCCAGAAACATCGATGAGAGAGAAACATCGATCAGCTGCCTCCCGCACACCCCCCACCGGGGATGTGCCCGCAACCAATGCACGTGCCCTTGACCGGAATCGAACCCAGGACCCCTGAGTCCGCAGGCCGACGCTCTATCCACTGAGCCAAACCGGTTTTGGCAGAACTAGTTATTACTGTGTTCATTCCTTCTGCCTGGTTAAAGCAGTGGAAATGTGGGTAGAGGACAATCTAGAAGGCTTCAGGTGGTTATGAACCTAGAGAAAGCATTTTTGAGCAGTACTACCTGGAATAACAAAATCTAATTTGAGAGAGAATTACTTTCTGTAATCATTTAAAGGAAATAGAGAAGGGCACTTTGCAATGTCTTCAAAACGATGAAGAAGGAACAGGGAACTCATAAACTCAAATAACTAAATAAAGGCACTTTATCTGGGTCTCCAACTTGAGGCAGAGTGGATGAACATCAGGATAAAGTAGAACAGACTATTATTGTTATCCTTTTTAATTATAGTTTAATATGTATGGGATATATATCAATATGGAAATATAAAGTATATTCATGCTGAGAATAGATAAGAGAGAGAGATAAGAGATGTATTTGTAGGTTTTAAGAACTGAAACATCCAGGTAACAGCTGTTGTTCAGTGGCAGGATGTTGGCCAAGAATAAGCCTTCTAAGCACCCTGTTGCCTACCTTGGGTTCATCTCCATAAATAAACTTTCCATATTATGCCATTGTTCATCTCATACTTTCATCATGTTTCCAATGTCCATTTCATTCCCTATAACTAAAAGCAGATGCAGAAATTATACTTTATCAACCAACTATGTAATAATTTTGTACATAGATTTTAGATTGTAGCAAGGATTCCACGCCCCCCCCCCCCCCATTAGATTCAGAAATTGGACTGCATGATGCATAGCATATCAAGCCCAGTTATTCTCAGCCACCTTTGATCATCTCTCTTCCCTTTGAGTAAAACATTCATAAATCAAAAGAAAATTCACCTCTGATGCTTTACTCTTCAATAAAAATAGAGACACGAGTAAAATATTGAGCAGCAATGCTCTATCTCCCTTTTTTTGTACAGTCCAAGGAAAGTAGTTTTATATTAAGGCTGCAGCTATTTATGACAGCTGAAAAACAGAGTTAACTCAGTTTTCTACTATAATGGTGTCTTGGGATTTAATCTTCTGAGATTGCTCACAAAACTCCTAGACTGTGATTTAGAAAAACAGAAGCCCAAGGGAAAGTGACATGGATAAGAATTTACACAGAGAAAATTACAAATGTAGGTCAAAACCATACAGATATTATTGTTTATATGTGGCATACATATAGATACATTTCCATGTATTCTATAACCAGATTCTACGGGTTTCTGTTTCTAGATAAAATTGTGTTTATATTCTTTTGATTTTAGATAGAGAGGAATAGAATGTTGGTAGAATATAAACATTAAAGGTGCTCTGGTGAGGTCTCAAATGGAAACAAAGGAAATGCTATTGGAGACTGGGAGAAAGGTGATTCTTGTTATAAAGTAGCAAAGAACTTGGCTGAATTGTGTTTTTGTGGAAGGTGGAATTTGTAAGTGATGAATTTAGATATTTAGCTGAGGGGATTTCTAAGTGTTGAAGGCACAGCCTGGTTTCTTCTTGCTGCCTATAGTAAAATGTGGAGAGATAAATTGAGAAGAAATTGCTAAACAAAATGAAAATAGAACTTGAAGATTTGGAAAATTCTCAGTATATCCATATTGCATTTTTTTAATGTGCCTTCTGTAAACAGCATCAAGAATGTGGCTGGACAACCAGTTGCTGAAAAGATTATGGGTGTGACTCGATTTTATCTATTTTTGCAGAAGCCAGGAATAAAGACTGGGTTATCCAGAGAAGATCTGTAGACAACCCCTTTGACTTGGACCACTGTTAATTGTATGGAAGCCAACAAGTTTTTTGATAATTGTATACCAGCAAAAAAAGTTGTCAGTTGGGACAGAAATGGGACAGAATGAAGGACTTTGGGGAGGCTACAGAACTGGCCAATAGCTGAGAACATGTGTTAACCTTCAAGCAAAGGGAGAAATGATCCCAAAGGTGGTTCAGAGATCAGCAGTGCATCCAAGGTGAACAAGGGCCTTTGGGGAACAGAGCTCTTTCCTCTTTGGTTTCAAAAGGTGAGGTCACTTTCCTTGATTTCAGTGGAACAGGCTGTCAATACCTATTGAAGTGACACGGGCCTAAAATGCAGGGACACATTGTATGCATATGAGAGTGCGGCCCTTGCCAGTTTTTCCCAGTGGTTAGAGATTCAACTCTCAGACTGAAAGGTCTCAGGTCTAATTCTGGTCAAAGACATGTACCTCAGTTGCAGGCTCAATTCCCAGCTCCTGTTGAGGTGAGGGTGGGAGGTAACCAATCAATGTGTCTCTCTCACATTATTGTTTCTCTCTCTCTGTTTCTCTCTCTCTGTCTCTCTCTGTCTCTCTCTCTCTCTCTCTCTCTCTCTCTCCCCTCCTTTCCACTCTCTCTTAAAAGAAAAAGATAAATGAGAAAAATAATATCCTTGGGTGAGGATTAATATACAAAAGTGCAAAATAAAGGAATCTATTGAGCCAGAAAGTAGATTAGTGGTTCCTTAGGATCAGGTGAAGTATGTGGGGTGGAGGTAATAATTAAAGAGTATGAAATTTCTTTTTGAGATTATAAAAATTGATTGACAGTTACACATATCTATTAATGTATTTTAAAACATTGATGTATTTAAAATGGGTGATGTATGTATGCAATGTAAATTATATCCCAGAAAGCTTTAAAAATTTTTTAAATAAAACAGTACTTAGCAAACTATGACCCTAAAAATACATATTTTTAGATAAAGAAAAGGAAAAAGCTATAACATGATAACATTAATCAAAAGAAAGCTAGACAAGCTAGATTAATATCAGAAAAGACATATTTTAAAATGAGAAAAAACTATCTAGGATAAAGAAGAGCATTAAATTTTGATGAGGTGATTTCCAAGAAGACATAACAAATTTTAATATCTACACACCTAACAACAGTACATCAAAATACCTGGGGTAATGCTAATAGCATAACCAGGAGGAATAGACAAATTTATCATGATATTTGGGAGACTTTAATATCTCTCTCTCTCAATAACTGACAGATTGAAAACAAATCAAAATGGATGAAATCTGGGTCTCAGAAGTATCTACTTAATCAGAATATAAAGGCCTCTATAAATTCCTCAACACAGAAACATCACAGTTTCTGGATCATTTGAGAGCCACCAAATCAGTAGAATTATTTGGGCCAAGTTGCCTTCCTTTCATGCTTCTCAAAGTGTGAACTTCATTCATTTGTCATTTTCTCTTGATAAAAGTTTTTCCTCCTGGAAACATTTTTCTGTGCAAGATCAAAAAATGCATTTAAAATACATTTATATTAATGTCAGTTTTGTGGGGAAATATTGTTGCTCTTGACTACAGTGTCTATATTAGAACCAAAGTCATCTTGAAATCTAAATTTTGTTTAGAAATTCAGGAACTTTATAAAGCATAATGAATAACTTCACTAAATTGTTGATTTAATGCCTGTTCCACAAACATTTATTGCTGATTATTAAAAGGAAAGTCAGAGTTCTTCTAAGAATGGCCTACCCTGGATTTGGTGACCATATTCTTTAGTATGTCAACATGAATATAAAACAAAACAAAACATGCCTTTATTCTCTATACTGAAAGGATAGGATTTACTATTATTGAAGTTTGGATCTAGTTTCTTAAAGGCAAAGCATTATCAGTAATATTTAAATTCAAAATTCTATATTAATATGAAGTACTCCCATAAATATAAAAAGGAGGGGGAAGAAAGTTGTGTCTTAGAGTCTCTTTTATCTAAACTTTCTGTTGTTTGAATTTCTTGAGGATTCTGTCACGAATCTGCTTGGTTTTGACACTGTAGACAATGGGGTTCATGAGGGGTGGAACCAGCAAGTAGACATTGGCCATGAGCACATGGACAATTGGGGAAGCATTCTGCCCATAGCGGCGGATCATAGATAGCCCAATCATTGGTGTATAGAAGGTGAGTACAGCACAGATGTGGGAGATGCAGGTATTGAGGGCTTTCACCCTCTCTGTTTTGGAGGCTATACTCAACACTGTGCCAAGGATGAGAATATAGGAGAGGATGAGGAGCACTGAATCCAGTCCCATGGAGCAGATGACTACCATGAGGCCATAGATGCTGCTGATTCGACGGCTGGATACAGTTGTCTTTATGAGGTCCTGGTGCAGGCAGAAGGGGTAGGAGAGAATATTGACATGATGATACTGAAGCCTCTTTAGGAGGAAGGAAGCTGGAAAGACCAGAGCCAAGGCCCTCCCAGCAATTGCCGACCCAATTCCAATGATTACACCATTGGTTAGAATGGCTGAGTAGCGCAGGGGCACACGGATGGCTACAACGCGGTCAAACGCCATGGCCAACAGCACAGCTGACTCAATAATTGAGAAAACATGAATGAAATACATCTGGACCAGACAAGCATTGAAGGAAATCTCCCGCGCATGGAACCAGAAGACACTGAACATGGTAGGCAAGGTTGTAGTGGATAGGCCCAGGTCAGTAAGTGCCAACATTGACAGAAAGAAGTACATTGGTTGGTGGAGGGAAGGCTCAGTTCTGATGATAAAGAGGATAGTAATGTTCCCTGCAACCGAGGTGACGTAAACAAAGAAGATGGGGAGAGAAATCAAGCCATAGCTGCTTTCAAGGCCTGAGAAGCCTGTTAGAAGGAAGCGAGGGTACAGAGCAGAGCTATTGAAGACAGACATTGTGTGGATGGAGGCACCTTCAGTCTAAGTGGAGAGACAAAAACATAGAACAATTAGAGTAAAAGTCAATATTGCCAAAAGAAGCTCTGATGCATGCTGCTCTGTTTACTGTTTCAATTACTCTTCTGCTCGTTATATGTAAATTACTACCAGCATTTATTATTTTACCAATGGATTAATTATTTGTTCATTGCACATTTATTGAGAACATATTTTCTAAAAGGAATTTGTGTAGTGTGAAAATATAGAGAAATACATAAAACATGCCTTCAAGTACTTACACCCGGATGGACAGAGAGAGCTAATATTAAAGCCAAGTGTTAGTTTAATATCAGAAAAGTATCCTGACCCAGAGAGGTCAGGGAAGTTTTATTGAAGATAATTCTTCAATTAGGTTCTTGAATGATAAATATGAGTTTGATGGGAACAACTAGCTGATTGACATCCATGTAAATGCAGAAAGGTGTTAGTATTACAAGTATAAGTAAATATAATTGAACAAACTTATAGGGCTGATGGCTTTTCAGAGGGTTATGGGAGCTAAAAATTAATTAAAATTAACCAGAATTTCTGAAGGAAATTGTGCATAAATATAAAGAGTTTGTATTTAATCTTAGAAGATACAAAATGTCTTTTTTTTTTAAGTAAACCATTTGACCAAATTTATATCAGTGCCAAATTAGAATAAATGTTATCTATAATAATAAAAGTGTAATATACTAATTAGACTAGATGTCCTTCTGGATGAAGCCAGGGCTGCAAGGGAAGCCCAGGTCCCAGGTGCCAGAGGAAAGCCGGTGCCGGCAGCTGGGGGAAGGAAAGCCTACTCTTTTTGTGTGTGTGTGTGGGTTCTTATTTTTTTTCTTTTTTTATTGATTAAGGTATTACATGTATACATATCTTCCCATTGCCCCCCCCCCCACCCCACTCCCATACATGCCCTCACCCTCCAGTGTCTTGCGTCCATTGGTTATGCTTATATGCATGCATACGAGTCCTTCGGTTGATCTCTTATCTCCTCCCCCCTCCCCAACCTTCCCGCTGTAATTTGACAGTCTCTTTGATGCTTTACTGCCTCTGTATTTAACCTTTGTTCATCAAGGAAGGCCTACTCTTGCACGAATTTCATGCATCGGGCCTCTAGTTTCTTTATATTTTTTCAACACAACTGAAACAGTTGTATTAAAAAAAGTTTATTGTCTACTATTTACACTCATGTTGCTGCTATAAAGGACAACAACATACATGAATGGTCTAAATGCTGACAAAAGAGAAGGCAGGGAAGTCCTTAGAAGGCAAGTATAGTGATTTTTAAAAGTGGTTAAAGGTGAGATGTAACAGTAGGGATGATAAAGGTTAAATAGATATAAAAATTTATAAGGAGAAAAAATAAAATATTGTTCAATGATCATATGCTAAAAATGAGAAAAAGAAAGAAACCCAGGACACGTTCAGTTATTTGGTAGATTTTGGTGTCATTAAATAAAATAAAGAAAAAAATTAAAAACTTGGTGAAATTAGGGTGTAAGATTAATTCAGTTTGGTTAGGATTAACTTGAGGCATGTGTGTCAAAGAGATAGTGATATTTTTGGATCTGTAAAGGGTTGCCAAAAAATAAATTACTCCTACTCAGGAAAATTGGAAGGAAGAGAGAAAATAATCCTTAGAAAAAAATCAAGGCAACAACCAAAAAGAACACATGGGATGTTAAGAGAAGAGTGTAACAGCTTTAGTGGTCAGGACTCGGACACCAAGCAGAAGAAATGTGCTCTAGAACACATAAGAGGCAGGGTTGATAGGAGGACTCCTAGAGACTTCAATTACTGAGCAACATGATGGCCACTCAATTCTAATTACTCTGGGCACCAAATAGCAATAAAAATATTCAAATATTCACTTGGTATATTTGATGTCAATTTTTTTTTCCAAAATTCATCTGTTCCCCAATCTATCCTGCTCCACTGATATACTTACATTTTATGGTTTCCTCTGACAGACTTAAGCTAATTCCCTGACCTCCTACAGGAGTCACAGGAACCTTTTCCCTCTGACACCACTTCCTGCCTTTTTAGGAGCAGATACAATGAAAAGAGGAATTGCTTTACATATTCTCATCCTGTGATTTACATACTAGACTAATTATAGCATATTAGGCAATATTGGTCTTTATACACTTCCCTCACTATCTTAGCTTTTATATCACAAACTTTTCCTCAGCTCATTCAACAGCACTAAACAATAATTGTTATCTCTTTGGTAGTTGCACACAATTATTTTCTTCTTCCTTGATACCCTCTCTGAGGTCTTTCAGTGTCTTCAGAGACTCCATCCTGGTATGCCAGGCCTTCCCTCTAAGACCACTCTCACCTACTTCTTTGTAGAAAAGTCTCTGGCGTAGGTTATTCATAAATCATCTCCCCTAAATGGGTCTATTGTACATAGATACATGCACCTTGTACTCAGTAGCTGCTTCTCTGGGGTCAGAGAAAACCTGATGATAACTGTCATTCATTATTTCTATCATTTGAACAGATTACCAAACTTCTTTGAACATGAAAAATTGGGAAATGCATTACCTTATGTAATATTTAAAATATTCAAGAAAATGTATCTAAAGTGTTTAGCAAAGGGTCTGAGACCTAGGAGATACTTTAGACTTAAGTAAAGCAAAATCTTAATGGATATGCTGAAGTAGTCACAATCTTAAACATATCAGTCATATACAACTGTGATCCAAAGGCAGATGTGACCTGCAGTGCCCAAGGTATCACTTGTAAAGATATCCCCCTCAGGACTTCTTTTGAGAATTGCTTTGCCTAAATTCCTTTTTTGGCTCATAGTATTGCCAAATATGCATGATATGCATGAGATAGAAATAGAGGAGGTACTTAAATCATAATGAATATCATCATTATCATTTTGAACATTATAATATCAGATAGAAATGTTTTGAGAGACTGGAGATTTCAGTGCATGAACCAACCAGTTATAGTATCTATACCTGGAGGTGGATTTTAATGGCATTCCTTCCCAAAGCCCTTTTGAGCAGCCTTAGATTATGATAGTCTGGCTTCTTTAGGAGCATGTCAATCTGTACCTCTGACTTACCCGAAATTAGTAATTTCACTTTGTCAAATTCTTCAAATAGGTACTAATTTTTTACCCATTCTTCTCAACTCAGAAGCCCTCCTTCAGGCACACCTGAGCCCTCAGGTGTAGATAGCCATTCATCCTGCTATTGGTTGGTCAGACAGGCCTAGGTACTTCTTATAGACAGAGAGAGCCACAGTGGGTCCTAAGGCAGATAGTTCTTCAAGGAAGCATAAATTTCCAGAGTGAAGCATTCAATTTTTCTTCAGCAACTCCAGAGCCAGGATATAATATTTTTGGGTTCAGCATCCTTGACTCCATACAGCGATGTGCTTCATCAGTTCTATATTCTGTGCTTTAACTATCCTAAACTCAGCACCACCTCTGCGTTAATCCATTCTCTCAGGACCATTTTTTTATTTCTTAATGCAACCTCCAGGGAGGAAAAAGAATGCCACTGCCAGTGGAGCTTTATCTCTTACTTGGGGGAAGGAGATGATCATGTCAAATTCTCCAGCTGGGAGTCCAGCTATGGTAGCAACAGAGAAGTGTCCCTGAGATCATCTGATGGAGGCTCAGTCAGTCAGAATCATGTACAAAAAAAAGACTGTGCTCTGAATAACCAGAGATAGCAGTTACTAGCTGCTCAATAATAATAATTCTTCATACGCCCTGTATCAGATTTTCCTAAAATGTACAATAGGCTACTACTGAAATAGAATTAATGAAATATAATATAAGAAAAGCCTTGGTCAATTATGTTTGGGACAAATGGCGCATTGCAATACCATTGTGTATAAACATCTATATTGCATGCTAATGGTTTCAGACTTTTCCAGACATATTTTATTCAGAAAGCACTTATTAACTTCTAAAATTTGTGTTCAGTAGAACTCCATTTGGGAAATGAGAGTTGAGAGAATCCTTGATTTAAGACAGTAATCCTCAACAAAAAGAAATATTTTCCTAATGGGATATTTTACCACGTCTGGGGCCATTTTTAGTTGTCACACTGGGGAAATGTTAAGGGCATCTAGTTTTTAGATATTAGGGATGATCCTAAACACCTTACAATGAGCACACAAGTACCACAACAGAGAATTATCCAATCCAATTGTTAATAATGCCAAGGTTAAAAAAAATAACACCTTTTTTTCAAGTTTGGGAGGAGGAGACTGTGGGTGTAGGAAGTGATGGAGAGCGGTGAAGGGAATGTGACAAAATTAAACTAAAACTCAAAATTCTGTGTTTAAGTCTCAGGGTAATATGAAAACAAAGAATGGCCTCTTTATAACAGTAAAGAGCATGGACTGTAGATCCAGAGGTCCTTACCTTTGAATTCCTGTTCTGGCACTTTTTGACTGTATAACCTTAGGATCATTGTTACTCAGGCTTTTTGTCTGTTTCCTTATGTATACAATGAGTTCATAATAATTATCTGTCTCCTATGTTTTTTAAATGTTCAATGAGTTAATATATGTATAGCATTTAGAATGTAGTAAGTAATTAATAACAAATCATCAAAAATTGATTCCCTGATGCTTTGATACAGATTTTTATTAAATTAGTCATTCCTACTATTCTGCCAGTCTATTAAATCTGTGATCCTGTATTTTATTCCTTGAGCTGAAACTGATTTCAAAAACTTTGTCAAGTATTTGCAATGGGTGTAGAGAGCTCCTGGGAAGGCACATGGACATTTCTTTAATTATTGTCAGCTGAATCCAGCGGCGTCAGCAAAGCCACGACCTGGAAACATGCTTTGCCAAAAGGCAGTAGTGTTGTCAGCTTTACCATTCAGCCCAGGTGCCAGGGGGTGGGTTTTGTTATTTAAATTCAGCCAAGCACCAGGAATGAATAGGACTCAGGCCCACCCAAGAATGCACATAATGAAAGGACTTATAGGCATGCATATAAGCCTAATCAATGGACACAGACAACAGGGGGGTGGGGGCATGAATGGGAAGTGGGGGATAATGGGGGAATAAGGACACATATGTAATACCTTAATCAATAAAGAAATTAAAAAAAAAAGAATGCATATAATCTCCTTTGTCTTGACTTTTAGTAAAACTTCCTGTTTTTGTGCTGTATAAAATAAACACACTGTATTGGCCCGGGGTCACTGTTTCTGTCCCTGTCATGTCAGTGGACAGTGGTCCCACCCGGCCCCAGCTTTTTCCTTCTATCTCTGTATCTGTCTCTTTCTTTTGTTTTCTCAATCCCCAGCTTCCCCTATTCAGGAACTGGACTGCTCTCTAGCCACGCTGGATGTGGAAAAGAGAAATATTTACAAATGGGTGTATGAAATTACATAGCCATTAAATAATTTCATCATAAAGCTAATTTCTCTGGATCTGATTTCATGAGCATCAGACGGCTTTTTTTATGCAGAGGCAAATGCATATTAATTTACTTTTAAATTAAATTTATTGGCATGACATTGGTTAATAAGATTATATGGGTCTCAAGTGTACAATTCTATGATGCAGCATTATTCATGATGTCCAAGATGTGGAAATAACAGAAGTGTCCTTCAATAGACTATTAGATAAAGACATGTTACATATATAATGGAATACTACTGAGCCATAAGAAAAGATGAAATACTGCTATTTGCAACAACATGGATGAATCTTTGTGAATATTGTGCTAAGTGAAATAAGTCAGACAGAAGTTAAGAACCATATGATTACACTCATATGTGGGATATAAAACTGAAAGCAACAAATGAACAAACAGGAAAAACGAATGAACAAAAACTCATAGACACAAAGAGAACCAATATTTAAGAGACTGGCTCAGAAATTTTCATCTGAACGTGGTGTTCTGCAGGAATTTATGTCTTTCTTGAAAACCTTATTTTAAGGTTTGTAGAAAGAAAACCCAGGCCCAGAAATCATCTTTAATGAACCATCCTATATAATAAAGAGGTAATATGCAAATTGACCATCACTCCAACACACAAGATGGCCACCCCATGTGGTCAAAGATGGCCGCCCCCATGTGGACACAAGATGGCCAGCAGGGGAGGGCAGTTGTGGATGATCAGGCCAGCAGTGGAGGGCAGTTGGGGGGGGGGGTGGACCAGGCCTGCAGGGGAGGGCAGTTGGGGGAATCAAGCACGCAGGGGAGGGCAGTTGGGGGCAACCAGGCCTGCAGGGGAAGGCAGTTGGGGGTGACCAGGCCAGAAGTGGAGAGCAGTTAGGGGGTACCACACCTGCAGGGAGGGCAGTTGGGGGCAACCAGGCCTGTAGGTGAGGACAGTTAGAGTTGATCAGGCTGGCAGGGGAGGACAGTTGGGAGCTACCAGGCCTGCAGGGAGGACAGTTAGGGGTGTCCAGGCTGGCAGGGGAGGGAAGTTGGGGGCGACCAGGCCTGCAGGGGAGGGCAGTTGGGGGTGACCAGGCCTGCAGGGGAGGGCAGTTGGGGGTGACCAGGCCAGCAGGGGAGGGCATTTGGGGGCGACCAGGCCTGCAGGGGAGGGCAGTTGGGGGTGACCAGGCCTGCAGGGGAGGGCAGTTGGGGGTGACCAGGCGGGCAGGGGAGGGCATTTGGGGCGACCAGGCGGGCAGGGGAGGGTATTTGGGGCAACCAGGCCTGCAGGGGAGGGCATTTGGGAGTGACCAGGCCAGCAGGAGAGGGCAGTTAGGGGCAATTAGTCTGGCAGCGGAGAAGTTAGGCATTGATCAGGCTGGCAGGGGAGTGGTTAGGCGGTGATCAGCCTGGCACGCAGAAGTGGTTAGGGGCAATCAGGCAGGCAGGCAGGCGAGCAGTTGGGAGCCAGCAGTCCTGGATTGTGAGAGGGGTCCCAGACTGGAGAGGGTGCAGGCTAGGCTGAGGGACATACTCCCCTCCCCCATTCACGAGTTTTGTGCACCGGGCATCTAGTTTAAAATATTTAACTAAGAATAACAGAAACCCTACACCTGTATTTCTAGACAATATTATAAAAAGGTCACTTCATAATGATATTTATGAGGCAAGCATCACATATTCCATAATCAGATAATGACATCACAGCAGCTTAGGCCTCAAGTTATTTTTTTAAGAACTTCAAAATTTTATTTTTTAATTACAGTTTACATTCACTGTAATTTTATATTAGTTTCAGATGTACAGCATGGTTGTTAGACATCATATACTTTATGAAGTGCTCCCCTCGATATTTCCAGTACCCATCTGGCACCATACACAGTTATTACAATATTATTGACTGTATTCTCTATGTTGAACTTTACATCTCCATTACTATTCTATAACTACCAATTAGTACTTCTTATTCCCTTCATATTTTTCACAAGTTATTTAGGGGTAGGTGCTTGAACAGAAGGATTTGGGCCCCCCTTTCACAAGTTCTTGATTGAAGTATGGTCCAAATAGTGCATGTCCAAGTCCACTTCAGAGTCCTTTCTAGTTTGAGATAATGTGAGATAGTTTGGGCAAGTCTTAAGTTGCTCCTGGAGACTGGAGAAAATGTTACTCAGACATGTTCTTTCTATACTCTGCTCTTTTCATGCTACCTCCTTTTTCCTGGAACGCCTTGCCCAGTGGTGTGCTGGTAAATACTTAACAACCAACTCTTAAAGAAAAATTTTAAAGCCCTGAAATTTCGTGTTTACCAATTTCTGTTGTGTAAATACTCCCATCGTGACCAAATCCAAATTACCAGTCTGACACTACAGAACATGCAGTTGGAATAAGATATGCACAATTGTCTTTTATAAGCCAATGTAAGTCAGCTGAAGCACACCAATTTTTCACACTTTGCCCAGCTGGCACTAATAAATTTGACACACAAGGCACAACTAAAATGTCAACTACTTCCATTCCTGATTTCTAAATCTTCAGTTAAAATTGACCGCTCTTCAGTAGTAATATTGTACTATTTATTTATTTCCGTGCTAGCATCTATTAATTTTACTAATCTTTATACATACGTATCTCCACTATTAAACATTAATTTTTTAACATTAAGATCCATGCATTACATTTTGTAGTTATCCACAATATTTAAAGCAATAATTGTCACAGTTGGTATTTCATGTTTCTTAGTATAGTTTCATTGGGTAAGTAAATAGGCAATAGGATTTACACTTACAACTATTTTATGAGTACTCATGATAGCTGGGGGAGATCAGACCCATAGGGATATGTTAGTGTAGCAGCCATGATCCATACTCAAAAAGTTTATATTATAGCTGAGAAGAAAGTGAATATGTATGAAATAGGAAAATATCACCAATAAATGTACACATGTAAGTCATCTTAATGAAGAAGAAAAGAGTAATGGGTTATCTACAATAAAGATACTGAGAAAGATACAATATTAAAGATCCGCACAGCATGTAGAATAGGAGTAGAAATAAAATTGTTAAAAGATGAGGGCAGTTATTGTACACAACTCCCAACCCACTCACAGATTAAAACATGAAATCCTGTGCTGCCCTACTGAACAGGGAATCTACACATTTGCCCAAATGTTTAGACCTGCACTGTCTTTTAACTGTTAAGTTAAAAGAGTAGATAGATCTACAGTGGCAGTGGGAGAAAGACATCATTGCCCAGTGATAAGGTGAAGACTTAGCTCATAGCCAACAGCCACAGTAGCATTTCAAAGTTCTGCCAGGAACTCAAGTTTCAAACTTGCTCCAAGAAGTCAGAAATATTTTCATAAACAGTTATAACACTTTGGCAGGAGAAACAAAATATGGGCAAATGTGTTAGAAAAAAGAGAGAAAGATGGATTTCTGGGTTTTAGATCATAAGCATGGGAAACTATATAAACATGGTTACATTTTATAAGGAAAATTATTTCTATTATCATTACAAATAATAATTTAATAATATTGACAAATTTTAGTTTTCTAAAACAATCTTTTTTACATACATTATCTAATATAAGTCTCATAATTAATTTGGGGATAGAAAAGGCCATGCTTATCACAATTTGACTCTGAAAAACTTGAATCTCATAAGGATTGTTAATTAACTGAGAATTAGAAGTGAATTAGGAATTTAAACAGATGATTAAATCCCAAATATTTTATTTCTCATCTACTACAATAGCTGGCCCACAATTTTTCAGTGGGAAAACTAGAGGATAGAATTACTTAAAGCCTCCTCTCTAGCCCAAACTTGCGGAGAATTCCTAGACGAATCTGTTTTGTCCTGACACTGTAGACAATAGGATTAAGTACTGGGGGAAGGAGCAGGTAGATGTTAGCCATGAGGATGTGGACTATGGGAGAGAGATGCTTCCCAAAGCGATGGGCCATTGACACCCCAATAACTGGCACAAAGAAGATGAGCACCACGCAGATGTGGGATACACATGTGTTGAGTGCTTTTAGCCGCTCTTCAGGAGACGCAATGCTCAGCACAGCATTCAGAATCAGGACATAAGAGAGAAGTATAAAGACTGAATCCACGCCCAGTGTGGCAATAACTATGCACAGTCCATAAATACTGTTGATCCTGGCATCTGAACAGGATAATTTCAGAACATCCTGGTGCAAACAAAATGGATGGGAGAGGACATTGACATGACAATAGTGATATTGTTTCAGTAGCAAAGGTGTGGGGAGTACCACTCCCATGCTTCTTAACAAGCAGGCCAAACCAATCTTGCCTATTACGCTGTTGGTAAGGATGGTGGTGTAGTGCAGTGGACGGCAGATAGCAACAAAACGGTCGAAGGCCATGGCCAACAGCACTGAAGATTCCAAAAATGTGAATGTGTGGATGAAGAAGAGCTGAGCAAAGCAAGCACTTGCCTGGATCTCCTGAGTATTCAACCATAATACAGAAAGTATAGTGGGAAGAGTAGACAGGGACATACCTAGGTCACTTAGTGCCAGGATGGAAAGGAAATAATACATGGGCTGATGGAGTGAGGACTCAATCCAAATGACAGAGAGAATGGTAACATTACCAATAAGTATTGCCAAGAATACAAAGCAGAATAGAACTGAGAGCCAAGAATGAGCATACTCCAGTCCAGGAAAACCCTTCAGAATAAATATGGGCTCCATAGTATCATTGGTATTCCAGACCATCATGGTGACCCTGGCAAACAGGAGGAATAGTTCCTGTTATTCTTTTTTATCTGTCAAAGTTATACACCTTGTGAGCATAAGCAGTGCAATCAGAATACAATACATGTTTCCTCTAACCTCTCTAACCTCACAGAGAAAGAAAGGAAGTACCTCTTACGGTTTTCATATAAGGAACATTTTCCAGTAGCAGCAAATTCTGGAACAAAAGTGTCTACCATGCAAATCTGGTCATCTCTGACAAGAGTTTTAATAGATTTGCATTGACAATCTTCCACTGATAAGCTTAAAATTGTTGAGAAAGATTGGAGTAAAATATTATGATATTTAATACATCTCAAAATGGTTCATCTCTAAAGAGGATGACATCCATTTTTTCCCTTGCATAAATAATACATTGTTCTTCTAGTAATTTTACTCTCTTTAGCCCTTGTATATTAACAAAACTATGCCAAAATCTATACCTACTATTTATTTGAAATTTAAAAATTAACACTTACCTGAAATTTACATATAAGCCAGTCTTATCAATATGATGTTAATCATGTTACCAGTAGTCTGTTTCCCAAATAATCCAGTTTTATTTTGTCTGTCTCTGCCTAAATTTTCCTCCAGAGGTAAAGTCTCTCTTTCTCTCTCTCTCTCTAGCACTCTTCCTCGCACTCTCTTTCCTCCGCCCCTCCATTTATTTATTTCCTAAACACTCTTAATTTATATTCATATTTTTTTTCCTGGCTACCATTTCTTTCTATTTCATTTTATCTAAACTTCTGTCTTATCAGTATGTAATTCTCTATTTGTTTCCAGTCCTTTTATTGCCTCCATCTTTCTTCCAATTTTTCTTTGTATTTTTGTGCTTTTAGGTCTTGCTCTCTCTGGTTTATTTCTCACCCAAGAAGAGTTCCATCACTATCTTCTATATCAGTATAAAGTCAAATTTATATTGAATGCAGAGGCTACAATTACTGTCTCTATAAATACTCCTGGTTTCTCCCAGGGTAGATTGGATCTTCATGATTAGTGTCACAGTCTGCTGGATCCCCAGAGATGTAATTAATATATAAACATCTCTTAACAACAACTGTACCAAAAACATATGATGATGATCTTGAAAATTGTAGAAATGTGTCACAGGCCTCAGGTTCTGCTTTTATTGAGATCAGGTTGGGCCAAGGGTTTTGTGGTGTCCCTCTTAATTGGTGAATTTAAAACATACGAGGAGAAATTTAAAGTGTGGGAACAGAAAAAAACAAAAGGCCCAAATGGTCAGTTATCTAAGGAGCCTGGTGGAGGAAGAGGGGTTGGGGTGGAAGGCCTGGCTCTTTAGTTGTGTGGCTCACAATGTGTTTGAGATAACCTGTCTTGTAAGTGGATGCCTCTGTGAAATGTATGACTTAGCAATCAAAGCTTGTCATACAACTGCATTACAAAAGAGAAAAACCAGGGGCACACTGCAGGATAGCCAAGGGCCAGGAGAAATAGGGTGGAAAGTGGAAAATAACAAAATTATAAAACCTGACGAATATGTCTCAGAATTAGAAAAGAGCATCCTGCTTCCTTTAGTAGAAAATTACAAGTATGTGCTGGCATGTAAGAAAAGTGATGTCCAAACTATTGCCCTCAAGCAACATATCTGGCAGGGGCTTGTTCAAGAATACAACTGTCAGTCAAGATATCAGACAGCTGAAGAAGTGCTAGGAGAACATCAAGACTCCCACAAAAAAACGATGGCCCATGAGAGGAGAGAGAAAGTAAGAGTGTCAGCCCACTTCTGAGTACCCACCTCCTGGAGAAGCGATCTCCAGCATGCTGCTGGAGCAGCTCTGCTTCCTGCAGATCCCTTCCTGAAGCCCACTGTCCAAGAATCCTTTGCTGTTTCAAATAAAGAATTGTGTGATGATGAGAAAGAGTTCATACATTTTCCAGTATGTGAGGGGACCTCTCAACCCGAACCCTCATGTTCAGCTGTCAGAATAACAGCCAACAAAAACTACAGGAGCCAAACCTCTCAGGAAGCTGCTTAAAAAAAAAAAAAAAAAAAAAAATGCATGAGGGCCCTAGCTGGTTTGGCTCAGTGGATAGAGCAGCAACCTGCAGACTGAAGGGTCCCAGGATCATTCCGGTCAAAGGTACATGCTTGTGTTGTGGGCTCCATCCCCACTGAGGGGTGTGCAGGAGGCAGCTGAACAATGATTCTCTCTTATTGATGTTTCTATCTCTCTCTCTCCCTTCCTCTCTTTAATCAATAAAAATATATTTTAAAAAAAATTTAAGGAGTTTTAAAAAAATGCATAAGGAAGAACACCATGAACAAATGTCCATCTTACAGCAACAGCTGATGCAAATGAATGAGGTGCATGTAGCCCAAATCCAGCAGATAGAGTGAGAGAGGGAAATAGCAGAGGTGCTCATTGAGATTAATGATTTTTATGACCCATATGATTTTCCTCCATCGTATTAATTTTAATAAATTATATTGATAGATTTTTTACTCTCGACTTTGCATATCTAGAATAAGCCCAAGTTAGATGTGTCACTTTATTTTTCCTTACTTTTTGCCAGATTTATCCTTTTTTTTAATCCTCATCCAAGGATATTTTCCCATTGATTTTTAGAGAGAGTGGAAGAGAGAGGGTAAGACAGAGAGAAATATCAATGTGAGAGAAACACATGGATTGATTGCCTCCTTCACGCACCCTAACCAGGGCCCAGGCCAGGGAGGAGCCTGCAACTGAGGTAGGTGCCCTTGACCTGAATCGAACCAGGACCTTCTGTCAGCAGGTTGACGCTCTATCCACTGAGCTAAACTGGCTAGGGCATCTTTATCAAGTTTTGCTATAAGGTTATGCAGAACTCAAAATAACTTAGGAAATAGTTCTCTTTTTTTCCATCTGGAAGACTTTGAGTATAATTGGCATGATTCTTTTATTAAATTATTATCAAGAGTAGTTTTAATTATAGTTTTGATAGATAACAGTTAAAAGACAAATCAGATTTTCTCCTTTATCAGTTTTGAAACTACTATCAGAGAGATATAATTATAGATTATATTTTGAAACATTTATAGGATTGCTTTCATTTTCTATTTTTCTCTTTGCCTATTTTTAGAATATGTACTTTGCATGTACATTTTGCTATTTTGGCTAAAAGTTACTCATTATATATTGTCATGATTTTTCAATGTTCTCAGGAGTGTCAAGATATTATCTTTTCCATATTAATGTTGTTTTTTTTATACATTCTCTCTTTTATACTTACCAGTTACATATCTATATAATGGCCTAAGCAACTGTTAAGGCAGAACTACTGGTCGCTATGATGCGCACTGACCACCAGGGGGCAGACGCTCAATGCAGGAGCTGCCCCCTGGTGGTCTCTGCGCTCCCACAGGGGGAGTGCCACTCAGCCAGAAGCTGGGCTCACAGCTGGTGAGCACAGCAGCGGTGGCGGGAGCCTCTCCTGCCTCTGCGGCAGTGCTAAGTAAGGAGCAGCAAGCAGGCGGGCAGTAAGGAGCGAGGGGTCCCAGACATCCTCCAAGGGGTCCTGGCCTGCAAGAGGGTGCAGGCTGGGCTGAGGGACCCCCAATCACCACCACCAGTGCAAGAATTTCATACACCGGGCTTCTAGTTAATAAATAATTTCATTGACCTTTCAAAAAGTCAATTGTCAGAGATTAGGTTCTCTAGAAGTATATACTAAGGCAGAATTTTGGATGCAAATTATTGTAAACAAAAGTCCAGCAGATCCTTTTAAGAAATTAAAAGAGAATTTATTCAGATAATTGATATGTGAGCCAGAAATATAGTACTCAGCATGAAACAAGAATATGTTCCAGGATGGAGAGGATAGGGCAAGTTTTTAAAAAGCAAAAGTTGTAAGGAGCTAATGATCAAAGAGATGGGTTGCTAGGAAAAACAAGACCACAAACTTACCTCACTCATTTTCTCACTGATGGAGACAACTGAATGTTCAATGGTTGGCTGAATCAGTGGTCAAGCAAGTGGGGTTGTGAGATGAGAACAATCGGTAAAATATAATTAAGCATTTATCAACGTCATAGTTTCAGCCCAGACTGGTAAAAAAAAAGGGGGGGAGGGGCTGGCTTTTGGTTACACAGTTATGGTCCAGAGAGTATTATTTATCAGTGATGAAAGGAGTACAATCTATCAAACAGTATAATCAGCAGAGAGGGGCTGCTGGATCTCTAGGCAGTTTTAGAGCCAAAATGGCAAAGTCATGCCTTGCAAAACTTCACATCTCAAGCTACAAAAATCCAAATGTTGGGTCCCAAGTTATGACATTGAAGTTCTTATAAGGCCTTAATATTTACAAGGAATTGATACCTGTGAGAAAAGGAGGGAGAGAGCAGCGTTGGGCAAGGAGAAAAGCTGAGCTGCAGCACAGGCCTGACAAAGTCTTGGCCAATTCATTGCATTGCCTTTTCCATATTAATGTTGGTTTTACATAATTCTCTCTTTTATACTTACCGGTTAGCCATTGGATAAATAATTTCATTGACGTGTCAAAGAGTCAATTGGCTCTCTGCTGCATTACTTGAAAGAATTTCCCTGTGTCAGGTGAAAATTGTGAGGTATTTGCTTCCCAACTTGTGATGGTAGGGAAATGGCTTTCTGAAATTGAGGCAAATTGCAGAGACCCTGGTCATGTCATGTCCATAACTCAAAGGATTCTCACGAATTTGATTGTCTTCTCTCTCATCTACTTTCTTCCAGGGGCTCTTAGAAACTCAAAATCATCATTTTATACAGTTACTTGAGTTTTTCATAAATCACTTCCAAATACTCTTTGAATTTTTAAAAACAACTGTGAGGGTTTATCTGAACATTTTAGCTATATTCTCTACTGTAATGAAAACACTAATAATATAATAGTTCCTTTATGAAATTTTCTTTTTTTATATGACTTGCTCTTTTCCCTTTTTGATACTTCTGTTAGTACAATCTTTCCCAACCCATTTTCAAAATAATGTTATTTAATGAACTAGCTTCACTTCCTGAGGCAGATGTCTTCACTTCAGTTTACCACCCAAAACTCAATTTCTTTATTTCTGGCTTTTTATTACCAAAGGAATATTGGTATAACAACCCCTGGTGTCAAAAAAACAAACAAAAAACCTTCTCCATTGCTTTGATTCTAAAACAGAAAAAATAAGTGCTTATGTCTGGCCAGGTGAGTAGGATAGCCTTTCAGACTAATACCTTGTACAGCTCCTTGGGGCTTCTTCTATGTCTGTTTACATACTGCCATCCTACCCATCTCATACTCCTCACCCAGGATTTCTATCTCTAAATACAGGCAGTAGGATATAGACCTAGAAGTGTATATTTTTATTTAATATCTCAACTACAATACACTTTAACAATACCTAAAAATTGCCTAGCACTGATTAAAGACGTTTACATTCATTATATCATCTCACACCATGACAGTAGATAAAGTTATTAAAATGATTTAACAAATGTTAAACTAACTCACAAAGAGGTTAAATAACTTGCCCAAGGTCTCAGAGTTAATGAACGGATAAGCCACCATCCTGACAGTTGGTTTCTATAGCTGCACTCTTCAATGCAGCATATACTGTATACCATTCCTCAAACTCTACACATGTAGTATTCCAAAGTTCTATTCCTACCCTTATTTCTTCTTATTTTTTTCAGATAATAAAGCATTCCATGACTATCTCTGCTAGAGTCCTCTACTCTGATACACTGTTCTGTGCCATTCCCTTAGAGTGATTTAACATACCAAATGCTGAGACCAAAATTTTACTCTTATAAGTCATCTTTATTTTGACCCAGAAGTGTTCTGAGTTTTGACTCAGTGGTCCTGACTAGATTCCATTCTCCAGGGGTTTGTTCAAGCAGCTGGTTTATTGCTTTGAGTTCTTTGACCCTCCAATTAAGCCACTGAAATGCCAGGTTAAATGATTCTTCTGTGCCAGTGTCAGGGCATTTCAGATGAATAACTTTGTCCTAACGGGAACAGAAAAACTAGTAAAGTTTTCAAGTGAAGTTTTCTGCCCAGATCTCCTCCCTTCCAGGGGATACAGACCATACAGTTGCTGGATTTTTTGGATATCTTCAACATCAAGGTAGAAGGTCCTAGGGTTCTGATACATATATCTGGGATACATTATGGAGTTCCGACTTTTGGAGTGCCACAGGCCCAGAGATTGACCCAGCTCATGAATGGCAACCAGGAGCAGATTAAACCCTGAAAAGTCACAGACAAAAGAATAAAAAATAATTAAACATAAGAAGGCAGAATACTGGTGTGGGGGGGGGTGGCGGGAGGGGGGAAAGGGGAGGAAAAAAAAGAGAACAGAAAAGGAGGAAGGAACAAATGTTAGAGTGGGGGCAAAGGGTAGGCAGAGAGGGAAAGAATCTAAGTAGGAAACAAAATGGCAAAATATATACATAGATAAATTGGAAGTGAACAAGAAGCATGAAGAAATTTGATAACTGGACGCAAATAGATAGAGAAAAACACAATATGAATGCGTTTATTTTAGGAGCATCTTTGTTCAGATGCTCCTAAACTCACCCCACTCAAATAAGAGACCCAATTATTTTGTTTGTTTGTTTATTGTTTCCTTTCTTATTTAAAAAAATTTTTAATTTATCTTTATTGTTAAAGGTAATACAGATGTAGCCTTTTTTTCCCCATTGACCCCTTCTAACCCGCCCTCTCCCCAACCCCCAGGTCTTCACCACACTATTGTCTATATCTATGAGTTATGCATATGTGCATATTTGTTCTTTGGTTCTTCAACCACGCCTTCCAGCTTTACCTGGCCACTCTGAAACTTTCCCTCTCTCCTCTTTACTATATTCTAGGCCAGGGGTGGGCAAACTTTTTGACTCGAGGGCCACAATGGGTTCTTAAACTGGACCGGAGGGCCGGAACAAAAGCATGGATGGAGTGTTTGTGTGAACTAATATAAATTCAAAGTAAACATCATTACATAAAAGGGTACGGTCTTTTTTTTTTTATTTCAATAGTTTTATTCATTTCAAACATTTTAACAAGAAGAATGTAAACACTAATTATTATAATTTGAAACATCAAAAAATGGAGGAATCATAGCACAATAACATATCTTATATTGAAGATGGCAAAGGCAAAATAAAATTGCCTAACATAGGAAAGGTACAAAAGCCTTTCAAATTAAACTTAAATATAATAAAATAATTTAAAACTAAAACAAATAGAAAAGAACAAAATGTGTAAACAGTAAATTAAACATTTTCTTTAGTGCAACTTCCAAATTATGCCCAGGACGTAGATGTAGATGGCAATGTAGACTGGGTTGAAAGGTTTTTGGTCTTTAAAACATCAACTTCAGTGGGAACAGTGTTGTTGGTCTCCTTTTTTAGCTAATGCATCAAAGTCTGGAGTTAGTTTTGTTGTGGCTATTCTCAGGATAGATCTGAGGTGTTCGTCAGTTAAGCTGGATCTGTGAGGGGCTTTGTTGATGTTCATGACGCTAAATGTCTGCTCACAAACATAGGTTGGCCCAAACAGCACCAGTATCTTCTGTGCCATCCTCCGGATGTTTGGAAAAGTGGCTTCATTAAGTGAAGCATAAAAGTGTCTTAGTTCAAGAGAGCTGAATTTCTCCTTTAGGACAAAGTCAGACTGAAGATCGATGAGTTCCAGTTGCACCTCTTCTGGTGCTGTTTCAGTGTTTTGTGACAAAGGACAGGCCACCAGTTGAAGTGACTAAAAGCTGAAAGTCTTTTTGTTTTATTAACAAGTCATTGTGATGTACAGAATGTGGGAACAGGAAAAAATTGTGTTTGAGTAGAGCTCTTAATCTTACCTCAGAAAGGCTCTGATACTGTGCTCTCCAGGGGTGTGTCTCCCTACATCACCACGATAACGTGTCTTCGCATTCCCAGGGTGATGTCGGGAGACGCGTCCGCAAGCATTACAAGGAGCCTCTGGAAGACTGAGAGGTTGTTCCTTCTACTGAATGGGCGGGCTCAGAAGAAGGAGCTGAGGCCGTGTTTCCCAACGTTGCCATGTTAACACTGCTGCTGGTGAAGGAGCGGAGGGGAGACGAAGAGAACCCTCTGCTCTTTCGGCTCCGCTGGCGGATAGAACAGCTGAACGGGCCAGATCCAGCCCGTGGGCCGTATTTTGCCCATGGCTGCCCTAACTGCTCCCCTGCCAGCCTAATTGACGCCTAACTGCTCCCCTGCCTGCATGATCGTCCCCAACTGCCCTCCCTGCCGGCCCGATCACCTCCAATTGCCCTCCCCTGCCAGCCCAATTACCCCTAACTGCCTCCCCCTGCAGGGCTTAGGGGACTGGGGGACTGAGGCTGGATGAGGCTGGATGCTGCAGGGACTGGGTGAGGTGGGGCTGAAGGGACTGAGGGACTCCAGCTGGATGAGGCGGGGCTGAGGAGACTGGGGGATTGAGGCTGGATGAAGCGGGGATGAGGGGACTGGGCATCGCCATCTTGTGGCTGTGGGCGCCGCCATTTTGTGAGGGTGTGATGGTCAATTAGCATATTCCCTCTTTATTAGATAGGATAAGAAAGAAAAAATTATTGGTGTGGATGTGAAAAATTGGAAAGAACATTTCTGCATTTCTAGGAGGAATGTAAAGTGATATAGTTGCTACAGAAAATGGCACGACAGTTAATAAAAAAAAAATTAAACATGGAATTACCATGTGATCCATCAATTCCACTTTTGTATATATACCCCAGAGAAGTAAAAACAAGGATTCAGACAGATTGTTGTATGTTCATAGCAGCATTATTCACACTACCAAAAGGTGGAAACATCACAAGTCCCATCGACAGATGGATGAATGGGAAAAAAAAATAAATAAATTCACATAACATTAAAAAGGAAGGAATTTCTAACACATGTTAAAACATGGGTGAACCTTGAAGATAGGTGAGCTTGCCCGTCACAGAAGGACAAATACTTTGTGATTCTATTTATGTGAGGTACCTAGAATAACTAAATTTATAGAGACAGTAGAAGAATGGCAGTTGTCAAAGTATGTAAAGAAGTGTGAATGGGAAATTACTGTTTTATGAATATGAAGTTTCAATTGGGGAAGATAAAAAAACTCTAAAAGTGAATGGTGGGGCTGGTTGCACAACAGTATAAATGTACTAATTCCATTGAACTATATACACTTGAAAACAGTTAAAGTGATAAATTTTAAGTTATGTATATTTCACCACAATAAAAAAACCACACGAGTGAAATGCTCTTTAGTTACATTCCATACTAATGCTAAAAACATGAGTGAAGATATTAGTTAGATAGGTGAATAGATCTTTATGGACTTTCTTTGTTATTAACATAAAAATACATATTAGCAATGATAAATATCGGGAGCGGCTTTTTTTCAGTTATACACTGAGCTGCTCTATAAATAGGAATGTGAAGTGTATTAGTGACATTTGGCAGTAAAAGGTATTTGAGGAAGAAAGCATAGCATATATGAGCATGTGTAAATGACATCAAACATAATATAGCCTGTTTTCTTTACAATTCAGTCTATAGCACCCTAATTTGACCCCATCTCCTTAGTTCATATGATAAAAGGGTAGAAAGGTGTCCCTGAACAAACAGAGAAAGCTGCGGAAAACTTGCCCTAACAGAAGATGAGTTAGTTTATGCTTGCCAGATACACCTGCTATCAAAAGATTCTAAGTAGCTTAATTATGGTCTCTTCATACCTATTTCGTCTAAGGGGAAAAGAAGAAAAAAATCATTGAATTAATACTAATGGAGGGATACATTTCAGTGTTACAAAGATTAGTCCAAATAAATCTAAACTTACTTAAAATACATTTATTGAACACATTATAAACAAATGAATGATGAGTGACGTCAGAGAACTGACAACGTGAGAAATCGCCTTGGTCTCTCCCCTTGAAGTTTCCACAACTTGAACAGCTATATCTCAACAAAAGATTCCCTGCTCAATGCAGAAATATTCCTGAAAGGTCCACATAGTGGAATATCTGAAGGTGGACAAGTGGGAGCCAAAGGGGAGAGGAGAGGGGAGAAGAGCTAAGGTGAGCCATAGAAGCAGCCCTGCTGCCTGGAGCTCACAGCAGAGCTCAGCCTGGAGAGGGAACAAATCCAGTTGTGGCTAATGTACCCTTCAGCTGGAGGAAGCAGAGAGTCCCTGGGCATTCCCGCAGGGGTGAGTTGTGTGAGCTTCAGCTGACCCCAGAGACCTGGGCAAGGCCAGAACATGGGGGTGCCGCTGTGGTTGTTGGGCTCTCAGCAATTCAGGCAGAGAAACAAAGTCACAGAGCTCTGCTGACTGATTGCCCAGAACTCGCTTAGGTCACCCTTGGTGTCAGGTTGAGAAGCACGTTGTCTGGGCGCCTGACCACTGATGCTACAGACTCGCGTCCACGCCCCCCGCCCCGCCCAGCCCCGAGCAAAGGGTGCACTCTGTGAACAGTCCCAGGGTCAGCACCCAAGGACGTCCCGACAGACACACAGACCAATGGAACAGAATTGAGAGCCCAGAAATAAAGCCACATGTGTATGGGCAACTAATTTTTGACAAAAGAGCCAAAAAATACACAATGGAGAAAAGAAAGTCTCTTCAATAAATGGTGCTGGGAAAATTGGAAGGCCACATGCAAAAGAATGAAACTAGACCACAGTTTGTGCTCATGTACAAAAATTAAGTCAAAATAGATTAAAGACCTAAGATAAAAGATCTGAAACAATAAATTACATAGAAGAAAACATAGGTACTAAACACGTGGAGCTTGGTCTTAGAATTTGATCCCCAAAGCAAGGGAAGTAAAGGCAAAAATAAATGAACGGGACTATATCAAATTAAAAAGCTTCTGTACAACAAAAGAAACCACCAACAAAACAAAAAGGCACCTAACCAAATGGGAGGTGATATTTTAAAACAACAGTTTAGTTTGCAAACAAGGCATTAATAACCAAAAGTATAAAGAACTCATACAACTCAATACCAAACAAACAATCCGATTTAAAAATGGGCAAAGGATCTGAATAGACACCTATCCCAGGAAGACATAAAATGACCAAGAGACATAGGAAAAGATGTTCAACTTCACTCGCTATTAGGGAAGAACAAATCAAAACTGCAATGAGCTACCAACCACCTCACACCTGTTAGAATGGCTATTATCAACAATGCAGATACTAGTAATAACAAGCGTTGGAGCGGTTGTGGGGGAAAAGAAACCCTCATTCACATCGGTGGAAATGGAAAACAGTATGTATGTGGTTCTTAAAAAAATTAAAAATAGAGTTACCATATGACCTAGCAATCCCTCTTCTGGGTATCTACCTGAAAAACTAAAAAAAAATTATGTATAAAGATTTATGCTTCCTTATGTTCATTGTAGATTTAATCATGGTTGCCAAGACATGGAGACAACCAAAGTATTATTGATAGACAACTGGATGAAGAAGATATGGTACATATAGACAATGGAATACTACTCAGCCATAAGAAAAGATGAAATACTGCTATTTGCGACAACATGAATGGACCTTGAGAATGTTATGCTAAGTGGAATAAGTCAGTTAGAAAAAAATGAAGAACCATATGATTTCACTCATATGTGGGATAGAAAACTGAAACTCATAGATCATATGGTTACCAGAAAGAAGAGAGTGGGGGGCAGTGAAATGTAAAGGGAGCCAAATCGATGGTGATGGAAGATGATTTGACTTTGGATGGTGGGCACACAAAGCAGTATGCAGGTCATGTATCATGGAATGTACATTTGAAATGCATGTGATCCTATTATCCAATGTCACCAGTAAATTTAATAAAATAATTGAATGAATGATCAAATGATTTTATCAACAAAAGACATTAGAGTAATTACTATATTCTTATCACTATTCTATTGCACTGCATTAAAACTATACTATTCTCCAGAAGAGCTTAAAATTACCAATATATGGCATACAATGAATCAACATAATATACAGCAAAGGAAATAAAACACAAGTTGTGGTGGTGTTTTTGTTTTTTTTGAGGTGTTGGTAAATTTACCAAATAAGTGACTAAAAGGGAATGAAATCAAATATATTCATTATGTAAATAACAAAAATACAAATAATGCACAGTTTCAAAGATGGTAATATTAAATAAGATATGGCATTTCTTAAAGCAGTTTAAAAAAAGGGTGCAGAACATAGAAATTATAATCATAGTGGAAGAATCTAAAAAAATACAGTTTATTATGTTTGCTCTATGCCAGAGCACCGATCTTCTTTATATGTTTCATTTAATTGCCATACAACTATATGAGGTAGATACTTATTTTATCATTGTTTTTAAATATTATAAAATTGAGGGGAAGGGGAATCAAATAACAATAAAGCTAGCCAAGCAAAGAATACTGGACTTGACCTGAAGCAGTCTAACTATAAAGCCTGGATACTTAAATATTAAGTGATTAGAATACCTGGGAAAATGTCATGAAGCCTAAATTCTACCACACTAAGAATGTTAGTTTGCACATCTATTAGGAAATCAAAGAAAGATTACCAAATATTTCTAGTTCTCCAAAATAGAAAGCTTCACACTCTCCCCATATTTGAATTATGAAGTGAGAATGGTGAATTCAGAGATGTTAGTCTGCATGTTTAACAATGGGTGTGAGCTTCTAATGACAATAAGCAAAGGGAGATAAAAAGTTTCAAAGCATAAATATAAAAACACAATTTTTTACATATCCAAATTATAAAACAGTCCACAGATTTTAGGTTGTATTTTTAAAAAATAATAAAAAAATAGATAACTGGGTTGGGAATCTAGTGTCAATGAACTTGTAAGTCCCTGGTACTGGGGCAATAAACTATTTCAACAGTGCTGCTAATAAGAAATATCAGATCTTGTTTCTTGATACTGGGTGCCAAGTCACCTAATGAATAAATGAGGCAGAATCAATGCACATGATAGCCAGGTAATTTGGTAATATTGACTAGTATTTACTAAAATGGGAATTCATGACCTCAGTTTTAAGAGACAACAGACTTCATGATATTAGCTTATTTTAAGAAATACACTCCTCCTCTATCAAAATTTCTCCAGAAAATGGGTCAGCCTTAATACTAAAATTAGAGCCTTCACACCAATTCAAGTTCGTTTGTTGAGACATTTGCTCAATATTGTTTAATATTTAAATATTATTTCTACTACTTTATCTAAATGAACAATAATTCTATAATTTGATTGCATTATAGAAGAGATACAACATTGATCACCTTTTCTATGAAATCACAGCTACACACACAATCAAATGGCTTCAAATTGCCAGGTATATACTGGACATCATTAGGTTCTCTGGAAATTTTTTTCTATAATATTTACTTTTCTTTTTCCTCTTTCTTTACTGTTTACTCTAAAAAACACATACCTAGGAGGAAATTAATTTGTTCTCCAATGTTTAATAAATAAAAAAAGCTGAAATAACTTCTCAAATTAGAATTTTTGGGTTTTATAGACATCTAATAAAATACCTTTCAGTCGGTAAATGCAGTTCAGCTTGTGGGAGTGACAGCTGTTAATTATTGTCCTTACATTATCTCCATTTATTCTTGAACCAATTCTTTTATTGATTGATCCAACTGAAATTAAGCAACTTTGACCATTAGTATCCTAAGAACATGTTTGCGTATTTTCTTGGTCCTTACTCCATACACAATGGGGTTGAGAAAAGGGGGCACCAAAAGGTACATATTTGCAATAAAAATATGGACGTGAGCAGGCACATGTTTCCCAAAACGGTGAGTAAAAATGGAAAAACCTGCTGTGGAGTAGAAGACAAGAATAACACAGACGTGGGATCCACAGGTGCCCAAAGCCTTAACGCTAGCGTCTCGCGATGGCAGGCGGAATACAGAGCGCAGAATAAAGGCATAGGACACAGCAATGAGAATCGCATCACACGAGCCGATGATTGTAGCCACACTGAGGCTGTAACGTTTGGTGGCTCCTGTGTCCACACATGCCAGCTTCACCACAGCCATGAACTCACAGTAGGTGTGGGCCATGACTCGAGTCCTGCAGTAGGGCAGCTGTTTGAGCAGGATGGGATGTGGAGAAAAGAAGGCTACGCCCCGAATCACCACAATGATGCCCATTATAGTGATGTGAACGTGGGTGAGAATGGTGCTATGGCGCAGTGGATGACAAATAGCCACATAACGGTCAATGGCCATGGCCAAAAAGAAGCCTGATTCCATGGTAGTAAAGCTGTGGATAAAGAACATTTGGGCCAAGCAGGCATCAAAGGCAATGTCATGGGCTCCAAGCCAGAAGAGACAAAGCATGCGGGGCAGCGTAGATGTGGAGAGGACCAGGTCAGTGACCGACAGCATGCACAGGAAGAGGAACATGGGCTCATGGAGGCTTCTCTCTGTCCTCACCACAGCCAGGATGGTCACATTCCCCACCACAGCCACTATGTACATGGAGCAGAAGGGAATCCCAATCCAGACATGCAGGTGCTCTAGTCCTGGGATGCCCATCAGCAAGAACGTGTCAGGAGAGGAATGAGAAGAATTGAGAGGAAGCATGATGATTTTTTCTTTGACTTTTATCAGTGCTTCTGAAGATAAAGTTGCTGTGTCAAGAGGATCACAACCAGATGCTTAAAACATATGGAGTTTTTGTTCAGAAGGGCCTTTAATGATGTGTTGTTAAAAACAATTCCAATTCATAATCTGGAGCATTTAAAGTCACTAGAATCAGATGAATAAAATTAGTAATAACATACCAAATTATTATTTTTAGAAATATAGAAAGATAATATTTACATCATTTCAGAACCTATTAGTCATGTTGTCGTTTCATTTCCAGTAAAATATTCCATCTGCAGTCATACTTGTCCTTAATTCAACAAATATTTATTGAGCAGTTATTATGCTTCTCCTTTAAGCTCTCCTATAGTAATTTTCTCATAGGAGTGAATTCTCCATAACTGGCAGTGATCAAATCAGAGGCCTTGTGAAAATTTTAGAGCATTCTTAAAAGACCCTTAAGTGTGCATAGAAATAAATGGTCTCTGTCCCTCTCTGTCTGAACATGATATTGAAGTCTTTGGCATAACTTTTGAAATAGGATTAACTCAAAATACAACTTCAGCCTTTCATTTTCCCCTCTGCATCTGTGATTAATCTGACAAATAAAATATTCTGGTTTATTTTTTCTATTATTTTCTTCTATCATATTCCCTTGAAGTAGGCATATATTAAGTTCTTTTTATATCACTATATATTGTTAAGGATAATGTACTTCTTAACATTAACCCCACTCACTACCTTCTCATCTTCATTGTCTTAGACTAAGATAATTTCACTGTGCAGATAAATCCTAACTGTGCCTTTTCAGTTGTTGATCCAGAAACCCACATTCTAAACCATGCACAGAAGTTTACTCATTGGATTGGTAAGTTGACCCAATGATGTCTGAAAAATTAGTTACTAACTAAAACAGATTTCTTTGTATTTCTTCCCATAGTTCCAATGAACAGTCAAATCTCCCTAACAGAGATTCCCTGGAATAAAGTAGTTGAGCATGGAGCAGGAACTGGAAGTGTTTAAAAAAGAAAAAGGACTCTTCAGTCACCACAAATGCTTCAGTTTGAGAAAATCTTGGTTACTAATTTCCTGTTTTTCCCATCTACCCTCAAGGCAGTATTTGGTACTTGTATAGTACTACCATTAACACTTAAGGAAAATCTACTTTCTCTGTCTCAAACCAATTGTTATAAATATAATAGGCATCCATAAGAACTTGCATAGAGATACCTATGCATTCCAGAATCATGCCAACATATTTACCTTCTCCAAATACCATTAACTGGAGAAATATTATCTAGGTTTTTATATTTACATTTCTGAGCTTTATTAAGTGAAAAACACTTGGGCAATGTAAAGATGGCTTTTTAAAACAGTTTAGCTTTAAATAAATAATTACACTTTAACTTTAAGCAAGTAATTTATAAGGCAAAAACTTACCTCAAAGGGGAAGATAGAATGAATTATGTAGAAATGAAATTAAGAAATCAAATTTAATTTAGTCAAGGAAGGCATTCTTGAATAGATAGCACTTATGTTGGAATGTAAAGAATATATGACTTCAGCCCATGGCATTTTAATATAGATGAGTAGCTATTGATATATCTATCTTTCTATCTATCATCAATCTATCCACATATGCACACACATAAACAAAGGAATATAAATAAAGTTCCATCAGGAAGGACAATCATGTTGTAATGAATTAAAATCTAATGTAATTAGGATGCTAAGGTTACAAGGAGATAGATCCAAGTGAGATTAGAAGGGCCCCACATATTCATGTATAATCACATAAACAATAGAAAATTTTATAATCCAAACTCTAGATTAAAGGCTGTCACTCAGGTATTCAATAAGTATATGTCAGAGGTATAAATATAATACGGAGCACTACAAGAACATATTTGTAAAGTGAACACACATACATACACTAGTTTCCAAAACACTTTTTTTGTACAAACATGCATGATATAATCTACGTGATACTTTCTTCCTAAAAATACCAACCTGTAGTTTAATCCAAACATTAAAGGTATTCATATTTTTGTTCTGTAATAGATTCATACAAAATGAAATATGGTCAAAATGAGAGATCATTTTTACTTCTGTTATATCCTTAAATAAACTTTTGCTTCCTAGAATCCAATTTTGTATTCATTTCTTCCATATAGAATGAGAAATGTGCATTTTCTCTGTTTCAAAGGATTATATCTCTTCCCTTGAATTTAAGTCAGTTGTAAAATTAAAAAGTTGCTGTTTGAGGGAGTCCCACGTACTCTAAAAAATTATTTACGTCACTCAGACTATCTCTTTCTCTACATCCCTCTCCAGTTTCATAATAGCCTTAATTAGCTCAGAGACAGAGAGAAAATGATTTAGAGCAAAGAAGTAACCTAAATATGGAGCTTCTATATGTAGCAATATCAACGTAGTAATCTCAGAGGATAAGCAAGAATAACATCTGACACAAACAGGTCCTTATGGAATCATTGGAAGAAGGGGGAATGTTTGTATTATTGGTAATTCATAATCTTCCTAATTTCAGGGACAGTAATGTACCTGTGCATTCCCTTAGGTTTATAGCTATCCCTCAGTATTTTGAGTAATTATCAACCAATTAAGAGTACCAATCCCAAATGGAACTGAAAAGATACAAAAGACATTCTTTTTTCTTAAATACATCAACTGCATCTAAATATCAACTTGAGACATAAACCTTGCAGGTAAGAGGAGAGTTAAAAGATATATTTAAAATGTTTGGGAGGGGAGATAAAAAATTCTGTATCTGGCAAAACTATCCTTCAAAAATGAGGAAAAGATTAAGGTATTCTCAGAAAACAAAAGTTAAACGTGTTTATTACTACTAGACCTGCTCTGTAAGAAATACTAAAGGGAGACCTTTATGTTAAAACTAGAGGCCCGGTGCACAAAATTCATGCACAGGGGCGGGGGGTGGGTGGGTGCTGTCCCTCAGCCCAACCTGCACCCTCTCCAATCTGGGACCCCTCGGGGGATGTCCAACTGCCTCAGGGGATGTTTAGGCCTGATCCCCTAAATAGGCAGTCAGACATCCCTTTCACAATCCGGGACTGCTGGTTCCCAACTGCTCGCTTGCCTGCCTGATTGCCCCTAACTGCTTCTGCCTGCCACCCTGATCACCCCCTAACCACTCCCCTGCCAGCCTCATTGACACCTAACTGTTCCCCTGACAGCCTGGTCACCCCCAAATGCCCTCCCCTGCATATTCCCTCTTTATTAGATAGTGTTTTATCTTTAACATATTGGACAGTGTACCTGCCGTGGTCTTGACAAACCCGTAAAAATGTAAACCCAAACTAAAAGTGTCATAAAATAAACTCCTTAAACAGGAATTTCATGAGACCTTGGAAAGGTGATATCATGTGGTTGTTTCTTCATTTCTTCCTTTTCTTTTTTTTTTCTTGATCCTTTTCATCTTTTGTCCTTTCTGTCTTTTCTCCTTTTATTCCTTTTCTGTCCTCTCTTTCTCTTAACGTTTCCATTGGTAGAATCATCAGTACTTGAATCTGTCTTGCTTCCAGAAGACGAAGAAGAGGGAAACACACCATCATCTGAAGAAAAAGATGATCTATGTTGGGATCGGTGGTGTTTCTGGTTTTGCTCTTTTCTCAGTTTGTTTGTCATTTCTGCCGTCCCCAGCATCTTCAGGACTTGTGCGTGGGCACTTCTTATTCATGTCTACAAAACCTCCCTGGCTTGGTGAAAACTGTAGGGGAAAAGGCCTTCCTGGGTGGGCTCAAGCCCTGCCCAAGGTGCTGAGGAACCAGGGTGGGGAGTACCCACCACCGCCCTTGCAGAGCCAACCTCCGGACCTCGGGGTACTATCCAGTAATGTAACTGCAATGTCCCCGTTTGCCTTCAGAAATTAGTTGTAAGTTACTTCCGATGTGAAACCCTACCTCAGACATTTCCTTTGTGGTTTCTAAAGATTTTAAACAAAACCCATTTACCTCCTTAACCTGGTCAGAAGTTTCTACCCAATGGGAGAGGTTTGCTGGGCAGCATGGCCCAGATATCACCCCCCATCTCCAATCACTCTGCTGGGGGCAAGGGAAGTTCCAAGGCTATAGGTGTGGTGGGGGGGATCACTCCATGGGGGCGCAGGCCTTTTGGAGGCTGACACCCCAGGCTGCCGCTGGGAGGGGATAGCTCTAGGGGGCGCTGCTGCCTTCCAGGCCTACACCCCCAGCTGCGGCTGGGAGCTGATTGCTTGCGGGGAGGTGGAGGGGGGGGGGGGGCGCGGCTGGCTCTCAGACCGATGGGCCAGGCCGGGGCTGGGAAAGGGTTGTGCCGGGGGGCACAGCCGGCTTGCAGGTCTACAGCCAAGACCACAGCTTAGAGCGGATCGCGCCAGGGGCGTGTGGTCTCATCGCAGGCCGACGGCCTGGGCCGCGGCTAGGAGCGGGTCACAGCAGGGGTGGGGGGCACGGCCAGCTCTCAGGCCTAAGGCCAGGGCCGGGGCTGGGGCTGGGAGCCGATCGTGCGGGGCATGCAGCCACCTCGCAGGCCGACAGCCCGGGCTGCGGCTGGGAGCAGATCGTGCTGGGGGCGCGTGGCTGCCTCTCAGGCCTACAGCCTGGGCCACACACTGCCAGCTCTCATTGGCAGCCCTCTCTGGGACTGGGGGACTCCGGAGAGCCTGAGAGGACTGGGCACCACCATCTTATGTCTATGGGTGCTGCCATTTTTGTCGTGGAGTGACAGTTAATTTGCATGTTACTCTTTTATTAGATAGGATTAAGGAAAGCTAGAGAGTAACTCAAACATATACAAAAATATAAAGTTCTTCAGTAAATATAAATACATATACAAATAGAAAAACCAGCATTATCATAATTTTGGTTTATAACTCCACATCGTATTCTTCTATAGAATTCAAAAGACAAAAGCATAAGCAAAATTATAAATCTATGTGAATGGGTACACAAAACATAAAGATGTAATTTGTCATATTAATAACCAAGTGAGGGAGTAGAACTCCAAAGGTGTAGGGCTTTTTGTATGTGATTGAAGCTAAGTGGCTATCAATTTTAAATATCCTATATAATAAAGAGGTAATATGCTAATTAACCCTCACATTCTCACAAGATGTCTGCCTTCGACCAGGCCGGCAGGGGGGTTAGTGAGGGACGACCGAAAGACTGAACAAGCAGGCTGTGTGGGGCGACCAGGCTGGCAGGTGGGAGGCAGTTAGGGGTGACCAGGCCAGCAGGGGGGGGTGCAGTTGGGGGCAATTAGGCTGGCAGGTGGGGGGCAGTGAAGGGTGACTAGGCCAGTGTGGGAAAGTTTGGGGTGATCAGGCCAGCTGGGGGGGCCAGTAAGAGGCAACCAGGCTGGTGGGAGGAGTGCAGTTGGGGGCTACCAGGCTGGCAGAGAGGGGGCAGTTAGGGGCGACCAGGTCAGCATGGGGGGCAGTTAGGGGCAATCAGGCCAGCACGCAGAGACAGTGAGGGGTGATCAGGCCTGGGGGGTGGGCAGTTAGGGGCAACCAGACAGGCAGGCAGGTGAGCCATTAGGATCCAGCCGTCCAGGATTGTGATAGGGATGTCTAGTTTGGCTCAGTGGATAGAGCATCAGCCTGCAGACCAAAGGGACCCGGGTTTAATTTGGGTCAAGGGCATGTGGTTGCAGCCTCTTCCTCGACCAGAGCACTGGTCAGGACTTGTGCAGGAGGCAGCCAATCGATGTGTTTCCCTCACATCGATATTTCTCTCTGTCTCTCCCTCTTTTTTCCACTCTCTCTGAAAAATCAATGGAGAAATATACTTGGGTGAAGAAAAAAAAAGAGATTACCTGTGAAGTTGCTTTCCACAGAAACCCTTTTTCATTCACATATGTTTTACTATACATTTTCTTTTTCATCTCCATATGAATTGCCTTTCTGCACTTTAAAGTCCCAAACCACTATTCACTTCCAC
The DNA here is from genome assembly GCF_963455305.1 of Plecotus auritus. NCBI lineage: Eukaryota > Metazoa > Chordata > Mammalia > Chiroptera > Vespertilionidae > Plecotus > Plecotus auritus. The sequence continues at coordinate 113,107,400 of NC_137783.1, read as the reverse complement.
CCCTCCCTTTCTCCTTAGCTCAAGATGGCATATAAGCCTCAACTGTGTGATTTACCATATTCTTACAGAATCCTCATATGTACATAAGAAATAAAATTTTGTTATTTTTCTCTTGTTAATCTGTCTCATGTCAATTTAATCATTAGTTCAGTCAGAACAACAAAGACGGAAAAGAAGGACAATTTTTCCATTTCCCACACCATTAAAAATAAGTCAGTTCTAGACTTATTTTCTATCTAAATGTGAAAGGAAAAATAATAAAAATATAAGTGAAATTATAGGGGGATATGTTCATGATCATAATATAATAAAAAACTCTTAAATAGGAAATAAAAATATAATTTGGGGAAAAATTAACAAATTGGATTGTATCAAATCAAGAATTTCTGTTCTCTTAAAAACATATTTAAGAGAAGGACAAGACACAGAACGAAGATATACACATTAAATGGATTAAACCTATAGATTAATTTGGAAAGAATCTATCTATAATAATAAAAGTGTAATATGCAAATTGACCGAATGGCCGAATAGCAGAATGATCGTCTGGATGACCATGCTATGACACATGCTGGTGCCAGGCCAGCCAAAGCGGGTGTGATGTGATTGGTCAGGGGGGCCCCACCATCGCCCCAGGATTGCCCCACATCGGGAGGCCCAGGGCACCGGACGGCAGGGCGATCAATCCAGGGGGCCTCCATGATTGCCCCAAAGAGGGAAGCCCAGGCTACCTGGCTGGTGGCACTGAGGCAGGTGGGCGGGGCCTCCCTCTGCAGGGTGATCGATTGCAGGGCTCCCATACTGTGAGAGGGTGCAGGCTGGGCTGAGGGACTACTCTCCCCAGTGCATGAATTTCGTGCACCAGGCCTCTTGTCCTAACTAATAAGGAGGGAATATGCAAAATGACCATCATGCTGTCACAAAGATGGTGATGCCCATAGCCACAAGATGGTGGCTCCCAGTCCCCTCAGCCCCACTGGAGTCCCCCAGTCCTTTCAGCCCTGCCAGGATAGGGTTAAAGGGGTGCAGTGTGGCCAGAACCACCATCAGCCCCCCAGCCACCCAGGGCCAGCCTGAGGCACAGGCAAACTACAGATGGTGACTACCCAGCTGACGCCCAAGGCACAGGCAAGCCTTGAATGTCAGCTGCCCAGCCGCCCATGGCTGCCCGAGGCTCAGGTAACCAGGGCTGGCCTAAGCTTGTGCTATTGGCAGTGGCAGCAGCAGAGGTGTGATGGGGTCATCTCCTTCCCTTGATTGCTGGGTCGCTTCCCACCCTTGAGGGCTCCCAGACTGTGAGAGGAGGCAGGCCGGGCTGAGGGACCCCCACTCCAGTACATGAATTTTCATTGGGCCTCTAGTATATATATATATATATTCCTAAGTGCCCACCCGTCCAACCAGTACCTATGACGTGCACTGACAACCAGGGGGAAGACGCTCAATGCAGGAGCTGCCATGATGTGCACTGGCCATTTAAAAATAAACGGCACTACAGACCTGGCGCTGACAAACCAACATTCGGCTTCCTCCAAGTGGGACACAGGCTCCACCACCACTCTGGAGCAACACCCCAACAAATCGTAGCCAATGTTGCCAAGATTCCATGGTGCAAAATGCGGCCCACAGCCCAGCCCAGCCCAGCCCAGAAACAGTGGCTGTGGGGGCCAGGTAATGATATCATGTAGCAACGTCTGGCTTCCTCTCCCTAGCAACTCCAGTCCCTTGGAGTTTCTTTAGCCCAGGAAACCGACTTGCTTTATAGCCAGTTGCAAACATTTTACACTTTAACCAAGTGTTTTCATGTGCCTCATCTCATTTGATCCTCACAGAAGTCTTGGAGAAGGTAGATAGGAGACTCGGTAGAATCCTATTTTCTTTTCATTAGCCAGAAAATGGAGATTTAGAAAGCTTAGAAACCTGACCCAACTGAAAAGAAGTAAGAAATGGTGGACCTTGAAAACGACTTCAGGTTTTCTCACTGTGCAGAATATAGTCAAACACTGCTACAGTTAAATGTTTTACCCTTTGTTCTTCCTGTGTGATCTACAATAATAATCTGCTTTGTGTTGATATTTACTGCTGTGTTGCTGATAATTACCTGAAAGAGAAGTTGGGGTGCTTCACTGGGCTGGAAAAAGTTTAGCTAAATCAAAAAGCAGGTCTAATTAAGCAAGTTTATTTTATATCTCTAAAAGACTATGTTGACTCGTGATACATATAGAGCTCTCACTGGCGCCAGTCACACGTGTGTGTTTCTATCTGTCATTGTACATCGTGAATTTGGTTGACACTTCTATTATAGAGAAAGGGCAAATAGTGATATTAAAACATTTCTTCTAATTAATTTCTTTTCGATGTGCATGAATCTGTGTACCAGGACACTAGTTTATACTATAAACATATAGATTCTTAAATCTATGGACATGGTAAATCTCTTCAGTTATTAAAATCTTAAAATTTTGAAAATGTAGATTTTATACATTTTTGTGGGTTTATACTTAAGTATTTTTCTTTTTTGATCTATTAAAATATACTTTAAAGTTATGATTTTTCTATTGCTCATTGATAAAGAAATATAATTGATTTTTTTACACTGATCTTTTATCATGGTATCTTGATGAACTCAATCATTAGTTCCTGGAGAATTTTGTAGAACATTTGGCATTTTCCATATAGACAATTATATCATCAGCTTTTTTGAGGTACAATTATAAAATATTTAAAGTTTACAATATGAAGATTTGATATATATGTACATTGAGAAAGGATTTTCCTCATTGAGCTAATTAACACATCCATCATTTCACATATTTACCTTGGTTTTATAGTGACAACATTTAAGTTTGATTCCCTTAGCAATTTCAACTATATGGTACAATGTTAGTGGGAGTAATTATAGTAAAAGTCCTAGTACTATAAGTTTCTCCCTATATATTAATATAGAATAAATGTATATAAAATAGTAACATTATATTTATAAAGATAAATATCTTTTCTATTCCTTAAGCTACAATTCTGGCCATAAGCCAGAAAGTAGACCTAATTACTGCCTTCTTTCCTACAAATTTTTCATTTCTCAGATTATCTTTCCCCATTCTTCAAACGATTTCAAATTCACCTTGCTCTAAAAGTGAATCATAATTTGAGATTTCCTGGTTCTTATAGCTTGGAATCAACTCATGAGGTAACTAAGTGTTTCCTGACTACCTGCCCTCAAGCAAGGGTTTCCTTTCTCCTATAAAAGAGAACTGGGTTTCAGCAGTGTAATGACCTCTCTAGGGCAAGGTCTGAAAATTGCACTGGGATCAGAAAAGATTCTAAGGCCAAGAAAAGCAACAGCTAAAGACAGTTCATGAGAGACACTTAGTAGCTAATACCTTTCAGAATCTAAAGCCCGCAGAAAAGGGCTCTTCCATCCACTGATTCTACATTCTAGCCAGCTAGCCAGCTATCTGTTTTTTGGGGTAAGTTTCTTCTCCATGAATTGGGACCTGTGTATTGCTCAGAGTTTCTAAATGCAGCAAGTTTTTTAAAATATATTTTTATTGATTTCAGAGAGGAAGGGAGAGGGAAAGAGATAGAAACATCAATGATGAGAAAGAATCATTGATTGGCTGCCTCCTGCAGGCCCCACATTGGAGATGGAGCCTGCAACCCGGGCATTTGCCCTGACCAGGAATTGAACCGTGAACTCCTGGTTCATAGGTTGACACTCAACCACTGACCCACGCTGGCCAAGCTAACTGCAGGAAATTTTGACAGAAGTGGAAAGTGCAGTGAATTAAATAATCTTGATTCTGCATCTCTCAGTCACAAACTTTCCTTTGGCAGTCACCTTTTTCCTGCCTATTCAAGTTTATCATTAATAAGAAGATAGATTATACTCATGTCATTTAGAGATAGAAGAGATGCAAAGATAATCTATTACTATATTCTTAATTATATTTGAAGAAAACTCAGAACTGGCACATTCCAGTTAATTAGTGGCAGGGCAAGATGAAAATAAGGTTTCAGCTTCCTCTTCTAATGTTTGCCTACAAAATAGCTCTAACATTGCTTAATCTATTAAAAATAAGAGGAGATGATCTTGTGGGTTGGAAAGTATGGTGTGTTTGCAGTTTGAGCATGAGAACTTTAAAAAAAAAAAAGTCAAAGCTAGAAGCATCCTATTACTTAAAGAGCTTTTGTGTCTGGTCTTGTTGCTACTATAACTACAACTCAGATCTTGTCCCCTGAAATACAGTCTATTCTTTATCTGGGGCATTAAAACCTCATTTGTTTGTTTTTTGTCTGTGTTTTTTTCTTTTTCTCTTGTTTCTTACTTTACCCTGTCTCCATCTCCATTTAAGATTTCTTTTTATTCCTTTTTCTTTCTCTTTCAAAGAGTCCAGCAAATAACACTTTCTGATCTGATTACCATAGAAAGACAAGTTGCATAAAATGCATGCTTTTGATGTCTTAAAAGCTTTTTAAAAAAATCTAAACACTTTCAGAAAACTGGTTTTCCTATTCACATGTTTCCCATCTACCAAGTAAGACATTTATGGGGAATATGATTATTTCTCAGGTGAAGTGGCTAAATCAATTTAAATAAGTGAAATACTAGTATGTTGACTCTACCCAGGTCTCCACATCACTAGAGGTCATTTCATCTGCTACATGAATGTCCAATCATATAGATCAAATTGAGGACAGTTATTCTGTTCCAGAATTTTCATCATCTCATGGATTTTTTATATTTTCTTCAGAAAGTTTCCTTATTTCTGAATTTTGTTTTAGACGTCCTTAAGAAGGTAGTAATGTGTCTCTGTCTTCACAAAAGTTCTCTAAAAGTTCTGACAAACACTAGCTACCAAAAATTAAGTAAATACTTTCTTCCATACTTTGCACTGAATTTTTCATGTGTAAACTTATTTAGCCCTTCCAATAATTCAATGAATTAAGTGATATTATTATTATTCCCATGTATAGTTATATAGGCTTAAGAAATGTGGACAAGATCCCATGTGAGGTAAATATGTAGATCCAGCATTAAATTATGTTATATTTCTAAATTCTATCCCATGATTTTAAAAACTGGTTTTTTGTTTGTTGGTTGGTTTGGTTTTTATAAGAGATCAGTCAGATGCAACCATAAGAAAAAAACAGAAGAAAGGCTCAGGAAAATAAGGTCATTAAACCAACAGGTCCTAAAGACAGGAGGCACAGCAGGCCTTGAAGTATCAAATAAGAACCACCAAGATGATAGGGTGATGGGGATGGGGGTTGAGACACAAGGAGGAGATGGGGGTGGGGAGTTAGGGTGCTAAAGCCAAGGCCTTTCCTAGGGTGTCCACAGCAAAGGCAAGGTAGAGAAGGGCAAACAGTTTAGGATTAGCTAGTTTGAATAATTTGGGTGGACTTTGAGTACAGGAGTGGCCTCTACTTGCCTGGTAACTAAAATGATTAAGGCAGATGACTATTGCCTCCTGGAGTGCATGGACAGATAAAGGGGGTATGGATTGGTTTGTTTGCACAGCACAGCTATGCTCCTGGCTGGGACCTTTGCTATCTCTAAGAATATTCTAGACCAGATAAGGAGGGGCAGTCTCTCCCCAGGGAGAAAGGTATTTTAAGATTTCAAAAATCACAATATACAAAAAATTACATACATATATATGATATGTATATATGTAGATATATACATATACTGTATAATATATAAGGTGATATATTATATATTTACTAGAGGCCTGGTGCATGAAATTCATGCATGGGGGGGTGTGTCCCTCAGCCCAGCCTGCACCCTCTCCAATCTAGAAACCCCTCGAGGGATGTCTGACTGCCTGTTTAGGCGGGCCTAAATGGGCAGTAGGACATCCCTCTTACAATCCAGGACTGCTGGCTCCCAACCACTCACCTGCCCACCTGCCTGATTGCCCCTAACCGTTTCTGCCTGCCAGACTGATCACCCACAACCACTCCTCTGCCAGCCTGATCGATGCCTAACTGCTCCCCTGCTGGCCCAATTGCTCCTAATTGCCCTCCCTGCTGGCCTGGTCACCCCTAAATGCCCTCCCCTGCTGGCTCAGTCACACCTAACTGCCCTCCCTTGCCAGCCTGGTTGCCCCCAACTGCCATCCCTTGCAGGCCTGGTCCCTCACAACTGCCCTCCCCTGCTGGCCAGATGGCCCACAACTGCTCTTCCCTGTCAGCTATCTTGTGGCAGCCATCTTGTGTCCACATGGGGGTGGCCATGATGTGTGTTGGAGTGATGGTCAATTTGCATATTACCTCTTTATTATATAGGATATATGTGTATGTTTGTATAATATAAAGTATAGAACATACTATTTATATAAGTATATACTATAAAATATGTAACATTTATATACTACATAATAAAGAGGTAATATGCAAATTGACCATCACTACAACACACAAGATGGCAGCCCCCATGTGGTCAAAGATGGCCACCCCCATTGGACACAAGATGGCTGGCAGGGGAGGGCAGTTAGGGGTAACCAGTCTGGCAAGGGAAGGAAGTTAGGGGCAACCAGGCCTGCAGGGAAGGGCAGTCAGGGGCAATCGGGCTGGCAGGGGAGAGCAGTTAGGGGAGACAAGTTTAGCAGGAGAGGGCAGTTGGGAGTGACCAGGCCGGCAGGGGAGGGCAATTAGGGGTAATCGGGCTGGCAGGGGAGCAGTTAGGCATCGATCAGGTTCGCAGAGGAGTGGTTAGGGTGTGATCAGGCTGGCAGGCAGAAGCGGTTAGGGGCAATAAGGCAGGCGGGCAGGTGAGTGGTTGGGAGCCAGCAGTCCTAGATTGTGAGAGGGATGTCCAACTGCCCATCAGGCCTAAATGGGCAATCGGACATCCCTTGAGGGGTCCCAAATTGGAGAAGGTGCAGGCTGGCTGAGGGACACACACCCCCTGCCCTTATCTACCCCGAAGACAGAAACTCATATGATCTTTCAGCACTATCCCAACTCAGCCCTCTCCAGTAATGCTAATTAATTCACTATCATTGAGTTATGCTCAACATTTATTGAAATGAAACACATTTAAGATTTTAAAATGTAAAAATATTATACATGTCTTTGCAGAAAGATTGACTTTGTTTATGGCTCTAAATGCTTTAGCCTCAGGGAAGGGCAGTTAGGGGCAATCGGGCCAGGAGGGGAGGGCAGTTAGGGGTAACCAGTCTAGAAGGGAAGGAATTTAGGGGCAACCAGGCCTGCAGGGAAGGGCAGTCAGGGGCAATCGGGCTGGCAGGGGAGAGCAGTTAGGGGAGACAAGGCCAGTGCATGAATTTCGTGCACTGGGCCTATAGTTATATAATAAATATTAATTTATATATTATATAATATACATACTATACTATATAGAAGAAAAGTAATTTGATGAATTCATTATCATGTATAATTGTGTACTTGGAGCTAAATTTTACTTTTATTCTTATATTGTCAGACAATTTGTAAATAATAATGTAGGATATATCATCTTTTATATATCAAATATATGACCTTTATCTGCTCATGTCACAATAACAAGATATATCCATATTTATTACCATCACTTCTAGAGAAATCACCCTACTAAGGGTCATTTTATATGGTCAGCAAAGGGAATTTCTTTTCACAAAATTTCTAAATGTTTTAGTATATATCTCTTTATTGCCTTAGGTATAGTCTACTGATGAATGTAGCTACTAAATCTCATGTAAAAAAATCTTCACTTCATCAACTTTTAAAGTATTTTATTACATTGGGGACATTAAAGTTATACCCAAGTGTATATATTCCTATTGACTGTGAACCTGTCAATTTTGTTTTTATAATTTTACAGCAGTAATCCCTCTAGTTTCCCTTTAAAGAAAAATACACAAGTCCCATTTATAGTGGTACTCCCTATTCAATGTATTTGACTATGACAAAATCATAAGGAAGTTAAAACTTTTGAATGATGTTAAGCTTGTAGAATGGTTAATGAAAAAGAAAAAAAGGGGGTATATAAAGTTTCTTAAGCTTTAGTGAATAGATTTCTAAGGAAAAAGAGTTGAAATGTTATAAAAATATCAGAAGTTTGCAGTATGAAATGAAACAATATAATAGATTTCATTTCAATTTATTTTTACTGCCAACTCATAACATTAAAATGAAAGAAAGCACCTAGGTTAGGTTGAACTTCATTATAAATAGTAGCATGGCCTCAGCCAACCCTACCCTTTTGTATCTGAAACACATTAATATCATCAAAATATTTAAGCTACAGGGTTTAGCCAATAGGTCAGTTTATATATGTTATTATTCTATCCTAATTAATTGTGCCTTTAATTCAACTGACTTTTTTTCTATCTTCTCAACTTTTTGTCTCCTATAAGATCTTTGAGTACTTACATCACCCCTACCCCCTTCTGTTACACAACCACGTTTAAATTGAACAGACCATAATTATCTCACTAAGTCAAATATGCTCCTCTACTACAGATAAAAGCAACTCCACATCACTTCCAAGAACCGGGATAATGATCCTGAACATAGGCATATCAACCAATATTTGCTGAAAGAACAAACTTCTTCACTCTCTCATCTGAGAGTCAATTTGTTAAATTTGTGGGGAGGTATTTTGCTTCCTATACTAGGGAAAATGGTAAGATTTGGAAAGGCTGCCACTAAATGGGGATTCTGAGCTTTGAACAAAATGAACAAGGCTATGAAATTATGGATCTAGTCTACAATTTTAAGTGTCACAGAGAAATTTTGCCTAATCTGAAGCGTGTCTGAAGTTAGGAGGTGGGTATAGACAAAAAAAAAAGCTAGTCATCTGTGATACCACCTGAGAACACTTCATTAACCAGCAAGATCAATGCTGTTAGAATCATAATTTCCATTTCTACAATTTCTAGGTGATAAACACTGCATTTACCTTCCTCCCCTACAAACACCCACATTGACTTTGGAAAAAGATATCCAAGCATTCTATTCTGATACTGACTTAAATGGATTTCCAAAGGTTCAGTTATGTGGCCACCTTTTCATCATGTTTTTCATGCTCCAGAAGAAATGGTGAGGAAAATTCCCTTCTTTCTTCCTATCTGTAATTTTTTTCTCTGAATCGGTAATGGAGTCAGTGGGGAAAAGATTTACCAACCTGATGGAATCGACCAACATGTCATATCTGAACCCCAAGACAGTGATTCTGATTGGGATCCCTGGACTAGAGCATGTGCAGTTTTGGATTGGATTTCCCTTTTTTGGTTTATGCCTAGTGTCTCTGCTAGGGAACATTTTCTTGTTAATCATCATCCCTATGGAACGCAGTCTTCACCAACCCATGTACATCTTCCTGGCAGTGCTGGCAGCCACTGACCTAGGTCTCTGTGTAGCCATTGCTCCAAAGATGTTGGCCATCTTCTGGTTTGGCTCTTATTCCATGGCATTTGATGCTTGCCTTACCCAGCTCTTCTTCATTCATGCCTTGCAGAGTATGGAATCTGGCATCCTGTTGGCCATGGCCTTTGACCGCTATGTTGCCATCTGTAATCCTTTGAGGCACACATCCATCCTTACACCTTTCTTTCTAGTTCAGTCAGTACTGATGGTGGCCATCCGGGCAACGGTGCTTGTTGGGATTTTACCCATTCTACTTAAACGACTGCAACTTTTCCAGTCTGTGGTTATTGTCCATTCCTACTGTGAGCACATGGCTGTGGTCAAGCTGGCTGCAGAAGATGTCCATATTAACAAATCATATGGGCTCTTTGTAGCTTTTGCAATTCTGGGTTTTGACATGATCTTTGTCTTCATCTCCTACATTCTAATTTTTCAGGCAGTTTTTCATCTTCCCCAGAAAGAGGCACGACTTAAAGCATTCAACACTTGTACTGCCCATATTTTTGTCTTCCTGGAGTTTTACATCCTTGCCTTTTTTTCCTTCTTCAGCCATCGTTTTGGACATGTGTCACCCTATATCCATATCCTATTATCTACCATCTATCTTCTTGTGCCCCCTGCTCTTAACCCCATTGTCTATGGTGTGAAGACCAAAGAGATTCGCAGGCGGGTTGAACAGATTTGTACTCTGAAGCCTGACACCCAGAAGTGATCCAAAAATAATACGAAATAGGAAATACATGTATTTATTTGTTTAAGATGAAAACTCCTTGCACTATGTATATCTTGGTGAGGTTTTTACATTATAATGATCTCCCCTAAATAATCTATTGTCCCCAAACAAGAGCACTCAAAATTTGAAATAAACTTGGTTGAAAAATATGTATGTATATCATGAATTCCTATCATCCATCATCTTTCTCTTCCTTTGTTTTTTATCTTTTGTTGTAACCCTGATATGAGAATTAATGGCATAATATAGTTATGTCTAAAAATCTACCTTTCTTTCTTCCCTATGGTGTATAACACTTTGTGAATCATCTACAAATTAAACAAATTTTTGCTTTTTTTTCCTGAATTGAAAGTAAAATTATTAAACATCTTAAAATTCTTACTATTATAAAAACAGAATTTGAAGGCTCTGATGACTGGCTCTTGAATTGTAAGAAGAATGTGCTAGACAGAATATATTATTGTGACCAGCAAATTTTATACATTTCAGGAGTTTTTATAAAAAGGTAAATTTTAGCTCATTATTGCTAAGAACTCTATGGAAACACACTGCCCCCAAAATAAAAATGTATTTGTATGAATAAAAAACTATCAATGGTGAATTTTAAATAATGAGTGAGTAATCTTATATACAGATGGCATTTTTCACATGGCAGGTGGGGTTACAAAAATATCATAGCAACTGAAGTACCACTAGCGGGGTTGAGTCAGAACTGTCAGAAATAAGTGTCAGTAATAAATTTATTTGCATTAACTCTAAATAAAGACATTACCCACTCATAGCATATATAGTGGAAAGATGTCACATTCTAAAGAATGTTATTATTATCAGATTCCAACTGTGGCTATAATTATTTTCCATAGGTGGAAATGTGAACTTATGAATGAATGGTTGTTGGGATACTTAAATAGTAAAAATATTTAAGTACTTCTTTCCTCTACATGATTTAGCCACTCCATACTGTGCTTAATTCATCTTTTTTTTTTTTCTTTCTTGTCTGGAATAATATGTGGAGTGGATTGAGAGTCTTCTCATAGTGAAGGAGGAACCAGAAAATAAGCAAACCTTCTGAGTTATGGGAGGAAACTGGTGTCATGCAGAATAAGGCACATTGTCCTGGAAAGGAAGACATGTGTCTTGGCTCCATGACTCCCTATACATCTCTGTATACATAAGCAAAGGTGTGCTGGCTACCTTGGAATCTCCAGAGAAAAACCCTAATCCACAAAACTGAGAGAAATATATATATTTATCATGCAAGATGATGTGGGGAGTACTGGAAAATAGTCTCAAGTGAACAATGATAGAGATGTTTGGGAACATAATACACAACCTAGAGAGAAGGTAGAAACTGAAAAATTATTTATGATGGAAGTGAAAGAAAGCTGAGTGTGGCAAATTGTACTTTCTAAGCATGGCTATAACTATCTTCCATATGTGATCTTGCCTCACCATCATGAAGAATAAACTCTTATTTATTCCTCTCAATAAGTTTGAGCCCCTGCAACTGCTAAGAATACAACAGAAGTAAATGTGTGTCAGTTCTTGGCAGAGACCTTAACTGATATCCTACCTTTCTTATTTTCATGCCAACTTGTAAGAACCCCCTGGGTTCTACTCTGAGGGAGCAAAGTGCCTGACATTGTGGAGGGGGACTGAATGCCTGACATCTGAGAGGAAAAGAAGCCTTTTATCCAGACCTGGATTCTTCTTTTAAACAGTATTAGCAACTGCTTGAGGGACTCCCAGGGAGAACTTCACAGCTGGGGCCAAGCAATCAACAGAACTTTGAGGGGAAAAAAAAAATCATAAGCTGTTGTTTAAACCTACCAAGTGTTGGGTTGTTGTATTACACAACAATAGTTAAATGTAAGGAAAAAATGGTGTGAAGAGTTGGATTTTGCAGTAACAAAAGCCTAAAACATGCAGCATTTGCTTTGAGAGCAGATGGACAGAAGCTTAAAGGGTACCAATGTTAAAGAAGGCTTTAAATAGAGTGACAACATTGTTACTAAGTACCAGAGAATACAGGGATCTGTGCTTTGTAGTCGTGGAACAATTGACAAAACTATCACCTTTTTTTTTTATGCAGAAAACTAAAAAATATATACATAGTGAACATTTCAAGAAAATGTTGAAGGTACTACATCTAATAAAATGTTTAGAAAAAGATGAGTTAAAGAAGTGTTTAACTTTCATGTAGGACTCAGAAAAACCATAAAGGTTTATGATATTTCTGAATTTGAACATTGACTTTTTTCTAGACATTATCTCCTCTTCTTTTGTAGGACACAAAGTTTTCTTTAATTACTTTTTTTTGATGGGGGGAGGGAAGGAACACCACATTTCAACTCAATTAAGAAAAACATTTTTATTAGTACAGAGGTGTTTTTTTTTCTTTGTTTTTCTTTTTTTTTCCACTCATCATGCCATGAATTTATGGGGAGTGGGCTCCAGTGGCTCAGGCTCATTTCCATGGATTCTCACAAAGTGTGCTTCTCTGGGTGGAGCAGGCTGACACTTCAGCTGAACCTGATACACTCTTAAAGTAAGAGCAGGCCTCTGGAAAATCAGTATGCATATTTTAAGATTCCTTATTAATCAAAAGTCTGCCGGGTTAGACCGAAAAGGACAGTGAGAGCCCAAAATTAAAAGAATTATTCGATACAGACCATATCTAGCCTCCTAGCTTCTGCTTTTATCTTTTGAAGCCCCGAAACACGGGTAAGAAACCCAGGGAATTTAGAGAGAGAGCCCAGGGAAGGAGTACTGAAGCTTGTCAGTGAAGAAGCCTTATTGAATGATGTCCATGCTGACGAACCTTCTGAGAATCCAAATGCAGCCCCTTTGTGTCATGCAACCATGTGAAGACGTAAAGTGAGAATATAAAATGAGCCGGGTCAACACTACACATGGTTTGTTTGTTACATAGCAAAAGACAATCATAATGATTGGGAAGGGGGATTATACTTGAGGAAACACATTGGCCCACTGAAGTTGAAATATTATGTTCTACATAAAATTCAGAAGTGGAGTTGAAGAGATTTCACTAAGAAAGTATCCCTCAATAGAGAAGAATTTTGGCCAAACAAAATGCTTCTTTCGTCCCTCCTTCCTTCCCTCTTTTCTTCCCTCTCTCTGTCCTTTCTCTTCCTCCTTTCTTTTTGTCCTCTCATCTTTCCTTCATTTCTTTTATTTTTAGCCCATAAGCCAAATAAGTTCACACATTCTTTCATATTTGTGTTGCTTCATCAGAGAAGTTATTTGAAATGGGACCTGACCTACTCAACACATTTTTTATTAAACTTATATGTGTTATGACTGACAAATGAGAGGTGACATTGGAGACCACTGAAATGAATGCAATACAAAATACAGGATAAAAAGAGGCAGGAAGTTAGGGAAGGAGGAAGTATTGCAGGAGATGAGCCCTAAAAGCTGATAAAGAGCATGTAGTTGTTGAAAGGGTTAATCAAGAAACAGGGATCAAACTCAGCAGGGGCTAACAAAAGAAAGCTCCTTCTGCAAGCCTAAGCTTGCACAAACATGCTCCCCTTGAGTGGTTATTTTACAGAAATTCCTGAAGACCATAACTCCTGAACCGCTCCCCCAGGAGGAAGGACGGCTGGCACCAGCAGAAGGACAAAGGGCAAGGCCGTAAAACTACAACTGGGGGCCATGTCCCAGATAGGACTGTCAGTGAAGCTCTGTCTGCAGCTCTCCCTGTGGACATAGAAAGCCTGCTCCCTCCCCATTAACCCCTGACTCCTTTCTCAGACACAGTCCACCTGCAGCCAGTGCCTTGAATGAATATCTTTTTGATTACACTGAGCCTTGAGTTGGTTCTGTGCAACCAGGGCCCAACTCAGAGCCTTTCAGTTGTAGAATTCTGAGAGGAGTTATTAATTTGTTTGAGTAAATACATGTATCTTAAAATTGGTGCAGACAAACTCTGAAAAGGTTAATAGTGTTTTTGTATATTTATTGATATAATTGATAAGTACATCAGATATATGTATGCACACGTGTTCTTGTGAATGTATGAAAATGTATAAACATAAGTATGATAGTGGTTAGAGAGAGAGAGAAAGAGACAGAGAGAGATGTCTATAAACAAATAAGACAATAAGAAGTATGTATCTGAAATAAAAAGCATGTATATTTGTGTATGGGTGTATGAAATAAATATCACCTGTGTCATATTTGTTTCAGGTAGAGCTGGGGATATCTAAATTATGAACTTTAGGGATAGGGAGATGGTCATAATTTACATGCATATTTCCCTTGGTTTATGAGCTGGTGTTTAAATAACATTTTTAAAAAACTAAGACAAGATTTTAAGATCTGCTTATGTGTAGTATAAAAATCAATTTCTGGGCATGGCCCATGCCCTTCAAGAAATGTCAGTGTAAGAGGGATGGCAAGGCATGCAGATTAATATCTGAAGTACAGGACAGATCGTGGACAAATATATGTCAAAGAAACCTAAAGTGTCTGGCAGTACAGAAAATGACAGGTTGGTATCATGTGAAGACAGGCATTAAGGAAAACAAATTGAAGAAAGTGTCTCTTGAGATGGGAAGGGTTTTGACTAAGAAAGATCAAGGGAAAATGCCTCCCAAGTAACACAAAGACTGAGCTAAAGTAGCAAAGGATGTGTAGCATCTTTACAAATAAAGCAGTAGGTTTGGCCAGATTGATGCTTATATTGTGATTTAGCAAAAATAAAGCACCTGGAAATGCAGACTGGAGTTAAGTCATGCTATTATTTGAATGCCATGCTATGAAGTTAAGATTTTATCTTGAGAAACAGACTGTTGAAGATTTTAAGTAGACAAAAGAAGATATTTGGGAATAAAACTCCAGTTACAGAGTTAATAACAACCTTGAATATGATAGAAATTGGATATATGAAAATTAGTTAGAAGAATTTTGCAGTACAGAAATCCTAAGTGATAAAGTGCAAGACAGAAAAAAATATAGTGGAAATGTAGAGAGAAATCTTGGTGATTGTTTGGATGAAGGGAAGAAAATAAAAATAAATAAGAATATCAAGGTTTTAAACTTAATTTAACTCTATTTAAACTTAATTTAAGTCAAATGAACAAAAATTGGGAACATAGAGGGATAATCTAGCTGGAACAGAGACTAAAAGCTTAGTTTGGAAAGACTTAAGCTTAAGATGCATGTGAAGAGTGGTTCACAAAGCTGTTACAATATGTTTACTGGAAGACAGACATAATTCATGGTTCAAGATACAGATTTGGGTGACTTAAATTTGTGAAAACAAATATAGGTAGGTAGAAGGAAAATGTGAAGCTAAAGAAAGAATAGATTTAGGTTCTGTTCCTCCTCCCCCCATGTTTTCCTATAAAATTCAGTCTACTGTATATTGGTTCCAGATTATGACACTAATAGTAACTCTCTAAAGAAGAATCTTCTCTATTAAAAACCTTCAGATATAAAAGATCTTTACTCATTGACATGAGCATGGACATTTATACATACTTATTTCCATTAGGATTACTTTCCATGATATATAGTTCCATATTGGTGAAATATCTAAAACATAAATGTGAAAGAGAAATCATTAAATAAAAAAATCTTAGGATAAATAGTGGTGCTCAGAGGTCTTGATACTGTATACCTAAATTTATTGTTACCTCATTTGAAATAATGTTCTTCCCATTTATGTTATGCAATGTGATCAGATAAACAATAAATTAAAAACAATATGTTTTCCTATGTTATTACTTGCACCAGCATTTGAGGAGGTTTCTGGTCATGAGGTTTTCCCAAAAACAATATTCTGATGAAAAGAACATGTCTCAGTTATATTCCCACACTGACTAAGGCCTCCTCTTGCCTTAGTTATTCCTTTTCCCATGAAGCCCCCAATCTGGCATGATTTATCTCTACCTCCAACCTAACATGATTTCAGCTCCATATCCCAGGTCCTTGTCTACCTCAGGTATCAACCTCAGTCTCCACGACAGTGCAGGATCCGAAGCACCCACTCCCGCATTTGCTTGGTCCGGGCTCCATATATCAAAGGGTTGATCATGGGAGGCACCAGGAAATAGAGATTGTCAATGATAATCTGTAGATGAGGAGCCATATGATAGCCTAAAATCTGGGCCAGAACAGAAAAGACAACAGGAGAATAAAAGAGAGCAATGACACAAAGATGAGAGCCACATGTGCTGAGAGCTTTGCCCCGTGCCTCCCAAGAGGGTATTCGAAAGACAGCATGAAGGATCAGCCCATATGACAGACTGATAAAAAACAGATCAAATCCCACAGATGCTACGATAACCATGAGGCCATAGACAATGTGGTCAGAGATGTCTCCACAGGCTATCTGCACCACAGCCATGTAGGCACAGTAGGAGTAAGCAATGACATGGGTTTGGAAGCTTTCCAGTCTTTTTGCTAGGATGGGTGCTGGGGTCAACACTGCCACTGCCCTGGCCAGGACAGCCAGTGCCATCTTCACAAGCATGTTGTTAGCAAGGATAGTTGTGTATCTCAGAGGGTGCCAGATAGCCACAAATCTGTCAAAAGCCATGGCCAGGAGGATCCCAGACTCCATGACATAAAAGGAAGGGATGAAAAACATCTGGGTGAGGCAAGCATTGAAGCTGATTTCTTTGGCATTCATCCAGAAGATACCCAGCATGCGGGGCACAGTAACACTGACCAGGGAGAGGTCAACAACTGATAGCATGGCCAGGAGGAGAAACATGGGCTCATGAAGATTCTTCTCTACCCGGATGATGCATAAGATGGTGGCATTGCCAATGACTGTAATGACAAAGACCAAGAAGAAAGGCACAGAGAACCAGCCATGGGAAGATTCCAGGCCAGGAATTCCAGCCAGGACAAATGTCAAGGGCTGAGGAATGGAGCTGTTGCAAGAAGACATCCCTTCCCTGAGCTCCTTCCTCCAAGGGCTGATTCCTGGGGAGACAGAAACAAGGGACATTTTGAAATCAGTGTATATTTCCATTTAAAATACTGGGTAGTACTTTATGGTGGCAATCATAATTATATTATGTCAACTAATGATCAAATAAATGTTTCTGCAACTTGTAATGAGAAAGGAGATAATCCTAGGCTGCAAAAGGAAGAAATAGTCTCAGGGATTAATTCTCAATAAAGACATATCAACTCCATAGTTTAGATTGTGGCTCTGATCCCATTTAATATTCACTGTGTGAAATCCTATAGGATTTATTTTCTCAGCAGGGCCTGGCAAGAGACCCCACATTTTCAACATTATAGGTAAAAGCTAGAAATCATGGCTTTCACTCAAGATGAGGATGTTGATTTTTATCATTCCAGGGTCCTCAGCTCTTGAGATTGGCCTTGTTTCTTTAGGTTTCTCTGGAGTATTTGTTGATTTTTACAAAGAACCTCAGAAACCAGCTGATCTTACACCTGACACAATTCTGGAATGAATATTTTGGATGATAAAGGTGGAATCCAAAAAAAGCCTCAATAGATAATAGTTTAGTATTCAAGTTCCAGTAGTTTAGTATTAAAGCATTGTAGGGAGTGGGTAAAAGTAAAACTTAATGGGGTGGCATATATATGTGAATTCATGTGGTTTTGTATGGGGAACATAGTTCAGTGATTAATTGTCATACATATTTCCATAGAAATAAGACTACTGTATTTGCTGAACATTTTGACCTACATAATTATTTTGAATAAAAATGCATATTTATAAATTATTTGCTGTTATAGATTAAATAGTATATTTAACAGATTAAAAGTAAAAAAACAAAAAAGTATATAGTAAATAAAAATAAAGGAATAAAAAAAAGCTTTTTTGTTATTAATATGACTGAAATTAAATTCCACTATTAAAGTTTAAATTCCAGATTTTGTTAGAAATAGTCCAACTATATAATATTTAAAAGAATCACACCAAAGAAAATTTTCAATAAAAGTTTAAAATAAACTCTTAAAGTGTTGCAGAGCTGTTTGCAACTATAATTATATACAAATTGCTATAGCTTTCTTCACAATCAAGTTTAAAACATTTTCATTTCCTGTGACCATATACAAAACTCAAACTGAAATTAGGATGAAACAATATAACACAAAGTTGCTTTAAAAATAAAAGTATAGTAATATTAATATTGTGTCATTTTTATTGTTGATGAATTTGGATTATTTATATTTTTGGTAATTAATTTATTCTAAATATTTAAATACCAAAATAGAGTGGCATGTCTGCTAAAACCCCACATATATACATCATGTAATTGATATGTTCAGATCTAAGTATGTCATATATCAACTGCATTTGGTAAAAGGCACAGCATAGCTGAATAATAGGTTGGTCTCCTGGAATTTAACTTGGTATAGCGATAATAGCAAGATCTTTGAGATTACACATGTTTGAGATACAATCTCAGCCCTGCCACTTATTTTGTAATCAATCAGATGTAATTTGAACAAATTGTTTAGGCCTTTGAACCTCCTTTTTTTTTCATATCAAAAGTGGGATAAAGCTTACCTTAAAAATTGTAAGGAGGATTAAATCCATCATTGAATTCCAACATTATATAAAACAAAATTCTTGACATAATTCTTGGAATATTTTCTTCTTTTAGTATGAAGTACAAAGTTTAAGTGAAAGATGCAAGAAGTAATGTTCTTTTTCGTTTGTTTGTTTGTTTGTTGTTTTGCTTAAATTAATCCTTACCCGAGGATATATTTTTCCATTTTTTAGAGAGAGAGGATGGGAGAGTTAGAGAGAGAGAGAGAGAGAGAGGGAGAGAGAGAGAGAGAGAGAGACATTGATTGGTTGCCTCCCACAACCTGGGTATGTGCCCTGGTTGGGAAGTGAAACTGTGACCCTTCAGTGCAGAGAATGACAGTCCAACCAACTGAGCCACAATGGCCAGGGCATACTGTTCTTTTTGTTTTTTGTTTCTTAGAAAGAAACTGTAACTAAGATAAATTAATAGTCTGGAATTGATAACATAAGAAGAAAGATTTGATGGCCCTGGTAATTATATCCTCAAATATTTTTAGATTCATTATATTCTTGAGTGAAAAAAAGAATTTAGTATCACCAGAGAGAGATACCTGACCAAGTAAAAGATGCTAAAAAAATTTAAAAGGTTCATTTTAGTTCAATAGGGGAAATAGCCCTGTCACAAACTCATTATCAGTTAGAAATTGAATGATCATCAATCAGGAATACAGTAGATAAAATTCTCCATATGGTGGTGGCATTAGGATATTATTAGTGCTTTAAGCAACATGGTAAATTTTTGCCTGAGCTATCAAAAATAATTGCCAGCAACAACAATATCAACATTAATTTCAAGTAAAGAGATCATCAATTTAGGTGTAAAAATTAGAAAGATACTTATTCTTCCCTAAAGAATGCCACTGGATATTCTAAAAATTGCAGAACCCAACCATGGACTTAAAAGGGTTGGTGATTAGTATTCAGGAATCTCTTTTTCCTACATGACTTTGCATTCCAGGAGTTTCTACTCTTTTCCCTCCTTCTTCTTCTCTGTTTTCCTAGAATAGTACCTGTAGATGGTTGTGAGTCTGACCACAGTGGGACTGGGACCAGCAAAGCAACTGTCCACATGAAGTTCAGACAAGATCTGTTGATGTCCAGAATAAGATGAAGTGTCTGAGCTGGAGGCAGATTTATGCTGGTTTGTCACTGCCTCCTCTCCCCACTCCAGGGTCTCTAGGGGCCTCTCTGTTAGGCAAAGTGCTTTACTTGGCTTGAATATTCTGGGGAACAAAGCCTACAGCCAGTTATTGAGGGTAGCACATGTAGTTAAAGGGACAGAAGGAGAGTAAACTTTGGGTTGTGAGCACACAATGGAGTATACAGACGTTGTATTATGAAGTTATACGTCTGAAATTTATATAATGTTATTAACCAATGTTACCCCAATAAATTTAAAATTTAAAAGAGCAGATGTTTGGGAGCATTGTAAAACTAATTTGTGTGTATGTGTGCGTGTGTGTGTGTGTGTGTGTGTGTTGTGTGTGTGTGTGTGTTGTAAGAGGTGACGTGTATGGCTTAGGTACTGTAGGAGAAGAGTTAGGGCTGAGGAATCATTTATTATGAGGTTAAACTTAGAGTAAAAGAAGGCAGTGACCTGTTTGCAGTTATAATTCTATACAAATTGCTCATAGCTTTCTTCAAAACCAATAGTTTAAAACATCTTACTTTCCTGTGACCTTGGCAACTCCATAAGTAAAACTTAAAGTGAAATTAAGTTTTAATTTCCTATATGCAATTAGAATCCAAAAAAGGTGGAAAAATGTATGCACTAAGTAAATTTTAATTGACTAAATTAAAGCCATTGTTTGGTAAATAAACTATATAACAGAAACACAGAGAGTTGAGATTAAAGTAGGAGCAATAGAAAAGATTTAGAAAAAAAATATTGCACAATACCAAGTTTAAGGGAAACTGAGTTTCAGGTTGTCCCAGGGCAAGCCACACAGATCTGGAGCTGAAGCTGGAGGGGGTTGGAACTGTAGGAACTGCCAGAGCGAAGCCCCTGGGACTGTGGCTAAAGCAGGTGTAATCTGCAGGAAGTCCTAGGGACAAGGCACACCTAGGTGGGAGCCATGCTAGGGTGTGTGCAAGCTGAGGGGAGTCCCATGGGCAAGTCAGGTGGCTGGAAGTTTCTCTCTCTCTCTCTCTCTCTCTCTCTCTCTCTCTCTCTCTCTCTCTCTCTCTCTCTCTCTCTTTCTCAGAAGCTGTCCATTCAGATCTGTTCTTCTTCAGGAAGGAGTGCTCTGTCTGTAGGTGTAAATTCATTGTATTCCTGGGACAAGGTGCATTCAGGGTCTTCCTATGCCTCCATCTTGGACTGGAAGCCCACAAGGATCTTTTTAAAATGCAAACCTGATTATGTCACTCCTGTGCATAGAACTTATATTGTCTAGTTTTCAGTATAAATTTGAGAATCCTTAGCATACCCTACACACCCCTGCATGCTACTATCCAAGCCTTACTCAGCAACTCTTCATTTCACCCTCTATTCCAGCCCATGAAATGGACTTCCTTCAGTTCTTTGAATGCATGACACCCCTTCCTATCTTAAGATCCACACATGTTCACACATCCTGTTCTCTCTCCCTGTAACATTATCACCCCATTCAGGACCTCTCTTTCTTTTTAACTCCTAATCAGCATTTAAGTAAATGCCATTTTTAAGGGAGCTTTCCTTAATTCTCCTAGACTAGATCAAAACACTATGTTATGTGCTCTTATAGAAATCAATATTATTACTTGAAAGCACTAAATATCCAGTATATTTATGCATTTGAACATCCCTCAATTATATCATTTCCATGAGGATATAAACTCCCTGAGACATAAACTTCTCTTTTGCTCACTTCTCCTCAGAATCTAACACAATCTGGCACATTTTAGCCACCCCATAAATTGATTTTTGTTGTATGAATATATGAATAAGTTGCATATCTCTTTTATTTGACTAGAATTTAATTCAGGGCTTTTGAAGATTTAGTTTTGTGACTATTATTGTTAAACATTCAAATTTGAGAGCCATTGGTAGATAGCTTATAAGTATTAACTCCTTAGTTCATATTTCGAAATGTAACATATAAACAATTCTGATAATTGTCAAGGAATGTATTATAATTAAACTAGAGGCCCAGTACATGAAATTCGTGAACGGGGGTGTGTGTCTCTCAGCCCAGCCTGCACCCTCTCCAATCTGGGACCCCAAGAGGGATGTCAGAGTGCCCGTTTAGGTGATCCTACCAGGATCAGGCCTAAACCGGCATTCGGACATACCTCTCACAATCCAGGACTGCTGGCTCCCAACTGCTTGCCAGTCTGCCTTCCTGATTGCCCCTAACTGCTTCTGTCTGCCAGTCTGATCACCCCCTAACCATGCCCCTGCCAGCCTGATTGATGCCTAACTGCTCCTCTGCCAGCCCGATTGCCCCTAACTGCCCTCCCCTGCTGGCCTGGTCACCCGTAACTGCCCTCCCCTGCCAGCCTGGCCATCCCTAACTGCCCTCCCCTGCCAGCCTCATCGCCCCTAACTGCCCTCCCCTGCCAGCCTCATCGCCCCTAACTGCCCTCCCCTGCAGGCCTGGTCCACCTCCCAACGGCCCTCCCCTGCAGGCCTGGTCCCCCCCAACTGCTCTCCCCTTCAGGCCTGGGTCCTCCCCCTCAACTGCCCTTCCATGCAGGCCCGGTAGCCCCCAACTGCCCTCCCCTGCAGGCTTGATCGTCCCCAACTGCCCTCCCTTGCCAGCCTGGTCCCTCCCAACTTCCCTCCCCTGCTGGCCATCTTGTGGTGGCCATCTTGTGTCCACATGGGGGCAGCCATCTTGTGTGTTGGAGTGACAGTCAATTTGCATATTACTCTTTTATTAGATAGGATTGCATAATTCATGGTACTCCAAATAAAAAGAAAATACAGCCAAAAGGTCTATCTTGGCAATTCATCTTCAGGAAATACCCAACATAATGGCAATATTCCCAAAGTTTACATTTCCATAAGGATTCTCTTCTCTTTAGCCTGAGAGAGATCTGTCCCTACTCCTACTATCATTGTCATTTTTCTCCATTATCTTACAAAAAGATCACCATTAACCCTGTCCTTATGATTTTAATTCAGCTAGTATCTTAATTATAACTATCACATGATTAGGAGTTCTAAAATACAGGACACATAAATTCAAATGTCTTATAGAATCATTCCTTCCTTCAGAAGCATTCATTGAATTCATGTGTTCATAGATACTGAGAGGTATTAGTGATAAAAAATAAATGGAGGATACTCTTTAAGTATGGGGTTGAGTACTTTTGTGTTTATTTAAATCCAGGCATCACCACTTAATCAACATGTGACATTGAGCAAATTATTTAAACTCCCTGAGTCCAAATTTCTCATCTATGAAATTGCACTAAAACTCTGATGATTCTGGTGATAATATATGCTTGCATGTGTACATTGCTCATACATATCTGACAAAGTCTGGCATATAATAAACATGCAAAATTATACTTGTTATTGTAATCCAGTTATGTAGTGTTTATTTATTAAAGTCTACCATGTGGCTCTAGTATAAATGCCTTTCTTATGTGCTTTCACTCATTTAATCCTTAAAATTCTTATAGAGAAGGAAATTTTATGATCCCCATTTTATTAATTATGACAATAATGCACAGAAAGTGACTGGATATGCAGAAAGTAAGTGACAAAGATAAAGGATGAATCCAGGCACTCTGACTCTAGAGCCAGTGCACTTAACCTCTAACTATATTAAGAATTTAATTGGACAAAGACATACCAGGTTAACTATAGTATATAGTGACATTTTTCACAATAATAGTAGGGACAGTTTTTAGTTAGTTTTACTTGAGGAAATAAAATTTCTACTAACATGGGGGAGTTTAAACAGGTGATGTACCTTGAAGTATAACTAAGTTTTTTTTGTAGATAAGAAGGTGCCTGGACAAAGGGAAGCATTCTAAGTAAAACCATGAAGATATAAAAAAAAACTTACTTTTTGGATGAAAGTGGGAGTCTTTACAAACAGAACAGAGCATGCAAAGGATGCATAAGTATGACAGGAGAAACATGAGAAAGGTAATTCATAAAGGTTTATTTTATTATAGTAATCTGTGAACACGATTATTGCAATGTGGAACTTTTCTACATTTCTATTGTTGTGAAAATAATAGGCAAGTATTTCTTGTACTCAGAAGACATGAATCTTATTATATTGATTCTTCTATAGAATATTGAGTGATCATTGATTTTTCATTTGGCAATAGTTCCTGTGGAATTTTTTGAGGTTCTTATGAGTTTCTTTGCTTTTTTAATCACTACCTGTTGGACAATACACTATTACCCCCCACTCATATAACAGAAGGTCAGTAGTAGCAGGGAGCAGAAGGGGACCCCTTTCCAATTTATCAAGTTCTAAGTAAGCTCCTTAAAATTCAGAAGTACACAAAATAAAATGTGCCTACTAGTTGCATTAGAATTGGGAAACTTCTATAATGTGTGGTTACTCTTCCCCATTGGAATCTGATAAAAAGTCTTATTTCAGCAGAAGGAAATGTCATGTCTATTATGAGATGAAATAAATTATTTGTACTCTTCCCTTCACATTCTGATACTGTCTCTGCACATAATTTCAGCATAATCAGGCAAACTTTACCCTTAGAAAACTATGAACATAGTCTCGAATTTTCTTGGTCCTAACACCATACACAATGGGATTAAGAAAAGGTGGGACCAGAAGGTACATATTGGCAATAAAGATGTGAATCCGGGGGGCCACATTGTGGCCAAAGCGGTGAGTGAGGAAGGTGAAGACAGCTGTGGAGTAGAAAACAAGGATGACACAGACATGAGAGCCACATGTGCCTAGAGCTTTAAGACTTGCTTCCCGTGATGGAAGACGAAAGACTGCACGGAGGATTAGAACATAAGAGATGACAATAAAAAAGCCATCACAAGAACCAATGACAGAGGCCACACTGAGGCTGTAACGTTTGGTGGCTCCTGTGTCCACACATGCCAGCTTCACCACAGCCATGAACTCACAGTAGGTGTGGGCAATGACTCGAGTCCTGCAGTAGGGCAGCTCTTTGAGCAGGATGGGATGTGGAGAAAAGAAGACTGCTCCTCGGAGTACAACAGAGGCTCCCATTTTGGCAATGTGAGCATGGCTGAGAATGGTACTATGGTGCAGTGGATGACAAATGGCCACATAACGGTCAATGGCCATGACCAAAAAGAAGCCTGATTCCATGGTAGTAAAGCTGTGGATAAAGAACATTTGGGCCAAGCAGGCATCAAAGGCAATGTCATGGGCTCCAAGCCAGAAGAGACAAAGCATGCGGGGCAGCGTAGATGTGGAGAGGACCAGGTCAGTGACCGACAGCATGCACAGGAAGAGGAACATGGGCTCATGAAGGCTTCGCTCTGCCCTCACCACAGCCAGGATGGTCACATTCCCCACCACAGCCACTATGTACATGGAGCAGAAGGGAATCCCAATCCAGACATGCAGGTGCTCTAATCCTGGGATGCCCATCAGCAAGAAGGTATTTGGAGATGTTTGAGATTTATTGGCTGGTACCATTGTGCCGCTGCTCTCTGTCTTTTGTAGATGGAAACCTTTTTAAGACAAAGTTATCTTCCAAGATCATCACACCAAGTCTGGGAACAAATGAAAAATGCATCTGGAAGACCCCAAAATATCATGTTAGAAAACATAAAAGGTTGTAATTTACAGTGAAAAACAAACAAACAAAAAAAAAAACACCAAAAAACCCACAAAACAAAACTTAGTAAAGCTAGGCAAAAACTATGCAACCAGACACAAAGTGCTTACTATAAACCAAGTCATGAATCTCACAATTTATTAGAAACAAAACAAAACAAAAAAACCAACAAGGCCCGCACTGATTTGGCTCAGTGGATAGAGCGTCAGCCTGCAGACGCAAGGGTCCTGGGTTTGATTCCAGTCAAGGGCACATGCCCCGGCTGGGACTTGATCCCCAGTAGGGGGCATGCAGGAGGCAGCCGATCAATGATTCTTTCTCATCATTGATGTTTCTCTCTCTCTCTCTTCCTTTCTCTCTGAAATCAATAAAAATATATTAAAACAAACAAAATCCAACATGGTTAATATCTCTGTACAATAAAATTCAATATTATTTTTTGAATTCACACTTTGATTTAATAAGACCAAATTAGCTTTTGATAGAAATGTCTGATATTATAAATGAAATGAATCTGAGAGTAATTTTTAAACATAACTTTCTAGCTGATGTGTGAGTACTCTTAAGTATGGATACTCATGTCTTAGACAGTCCATTACATGTCCTAGTACTGTCACAGAACCAAACCCAGGAGCCATGAGATTGGGTTGCCCTTTCCTACTGTGATACTTTTTATAGACACACCTGCCTTCTGCATAGAAGTCTTCACAAAACCTGAGGTTTGCCTCATGCCTATACTAAGTTTCCTCCTTTTCTATGAAACATTTCCAACTTATGTATCTACTTATTTTAAGCTCAGTTTTTTAAAAATTTTAATTTCTTACCTCTTCTGTATATTTCCCAATGTACCAAGTTCTTAACTTTTATTTTGTGTCTAAAGATCCTAGACATTACAGAGACCCATGTACTTGGTATCTCTTTTGATTTATACACTATTAGTGTGATTTCAGTTCATATTATTATTTTTTTATGAAGAAAAGAAGGAAAGTAATACTTAGTGATTCTAATATGAAAAGGACATCATCTGGAATCTTTGTAGATGTTAATTTTTAGTTGAAAAAATAATGCAACTAAATGACCATTTTATAATCATTTACTTTGAGTTACTATGATATTTGATTGAGAGTAAATAAAGTTCAATAATTCTTGAAAATTATCAGCTATCATAAGTAATGCTATCACTTCTGTCTTTTTCCCCCCTTGCATGTGATCATATTTATTTCCATCATAGGCTCTTTTTATGTTCTTGTATTAAAGGAATTTATTTCCAAATAAATAAATAAATAAATAAATGCATTTATTTTCATAATAAGGTTTAAGTTTTCTTATTCATACTTATTATATTTTTCCCCCAGTTTTCTCAACTGTGAAGTGAAGAAAACAAAAAGTTGTTGGGAAGGTTAAGTTAATTAATACATGTTAACAAGTTAGTTATCTTTCACAGAGTAATTTAAGAAATTAAGTATTGGGACTTGATCATTATTCCATACATAAT
Organism: Plecotus auritus; assembly: GCF_963455305.1. Lineage (NCBI taxonomy): Eukaryota > Metazoa > Chordata > Mammalia > Chiroptera > Vespertilionidae > Plecotus > Plecotus auritus. The sequence goes on along the minus strand of NC_137783.1, from coordinate 113,080,514 downwards.
GTGACTCCAATAAAACATTTAAGCATGATGTGATCAAATTAGCATTTAGTATAAAAAAAAAAAACATCCTTTTCACCAGGTACTCCTTATATGCCCCCCACGAGATAATGCCAAACTTTTAATTATTCTCCAGAAACAACATACTCTTTGTGAAATTGTGCCCTTTTTCACATAATTTTGATTATAATTTTTCTCTCCCTCTCTTATAATCTCTTCCCTTTGTAAACTACAGCTTTCTTGTAGTATCTAGTCAAAATAATCTCCTCTATGACTCTGCTGAATTAGCTTAGACAAAAATATGCAGGATAATTTTCTGTGCATCTTTACATGTTTTCTTACATTTGATTGTGATAGACCTTATCAAAAGGTAGATTATTTAATATATTATTATGACTTCTGTCTTTCTTATAAGATTAAATTCTCCTCAGTCTAGAAACTATAGCATAGGTAGGTATTAGCATAACCTAGCCCAAAGACTGGCATTGGATGATGTTTCACAAGAGTAGTCTCTACCACATCTGTCTATCTATAATAATAAAAACGTAATATGCTAATTACACCGGACAGCCGAATGAACTTCCGGACTCCCTTCCGGATGAAACTGGGGTTGTGAGTGCCGAGGGCAGCTGCCAAGGCTGCAAGGGCCAAGCTCCTTGCACGAATTTTGTGCATCGGGCCTCTAGTAGTGAAATCAAAGAGTTTCTTCTCCTTGGTAGAACTTTGTTTCTGCTTTGCTCTGCTATGATTGTAAGATAGGACTCCAGGCATAGAGACTGAGGTAGGTTTCAAGTCAATTACTGCTTTATCTGTGGGCTTAAAGATCTTGATTACCTAGATCTCCACTTCCAGAGAAATATAAAGCTATTCACATTTCTCCGTTGGCTCCCAAAACCTTTTAAAATTAACATATTCCTTCAGAGAAGACCTAGGTATATGTACTCACATCTGGCTAAAGAGGCAAACAAACATATTTTAGTACATTTGACATTTTCTTATTGTTACCATATATTATGGAATAATATATCCAGAATCAAGCACACAAGGGCTCTTTAAATTTTCTAATACTACATAAAGGCTCCTTCAAGCACACCAAATTAATGCTCAGATAAGTGCATTCCCATATGAACAAATTTATTTAAATAAGCTGATATTTAAATGCACAAAGCACTCAGTTTTACTTATCAGAACATACCTTGATTACTTTCAGAATTATTAGTCTTTCTTTAGGACAGAAATCCAGATGTGGGTACGGGAGAGCTAGAAAGAGATGTCAATCCTCTTAAAAAATCCATTCAGGAGAAATTTTTATGTCCCACGAAATTTAGTCTGAAAATCTTTCTCTACTTTCTCCTCTCTCTTATCTAGTATAGCTCAACTAGTTTGAAGATAAACTACATCAAAAATAATGGTTGGCTATGGCTTGTCTACTGATTGCCTTATTAAACAGAGATTTTTTTCACCTTAGTCCTAAATTTTCTTCCTCCCATAAGTGTTGCTTAATCACGTTTAATGCTGAGTGGAAAGAAATGCATTCTTTGATCACGGCTTTCTCTGACTCAAAAGCCTTTCTTAGTCAAACAGCTTTAAAGTTATTTTAATTCTAATTTAGAGTATTCCTATACTTTAGCTCGTCAACAGGTAGCTGCATTTACATTAGTTATGTGGAAAAAAGGTCCATTTCACCTTCTTACCATATTGTATGTCTACAGTATTAATTCTCTTTTAAAAAATATATTTTTATTGATTTCAGAGAGGAAAGGAGAGGGAGAGAGAGACAGAAACACCAATGATGAGAGAGAATCATTGATTGGTTGCCTCCTGCACACCCCACACTGATGATCAAGCAAGGGCATGTGCTCTGACCAGGAATTGAACCGTAACCTCCTGGTTCATAGATTGTTGCTCAACCACTGAGCCACACTGGCCAGGCTACAGTACTTACTTTAACTTTACTAAGGGTTTACAAAGAGGTACACATTAATTACTTTTTTGAGAATCTTATAATTCTATAAATGTAGATGTTTGGATGTAGCCCTTTCCTCTCTTGCATATGTACCAACTCACCCAAATTAAAAGCTGAGATTCATCCAGAGAGCCAGTTTCTATAAGGAGTAGTTGCTAGGAAGTATGCACAGTGAACAAGAGCTAGGTTTTACTCCGCTCCTAATCACACTGGATCAAAGCAGGTTGGTGGCAGGGGATTCAGTGGTCCTCTGGGATATGGGGTCTTTTCCCAAACTACAAGACTTAAATTACATTCAGGTAGAGTAATTGCTATTAGCTATCCCTTAAGATAATAAATAAGGATATTATTATTTCCCAAAGGTCTGCTGAGTGCTTTGATACTTAAGATAATAAATAAGGACATTATTATTTCCCAAAGGTCTGCTGAGTGCTTTGATATGGAATATATTTGCTTAATATATCAGCAAAATATTATAAAACCATAAAATGAAGGAAAAGGATTATGTTTATGTACTGTAAGGTCATCATGTTCATTGCCCTAGGCTTAAAGTTTAACATCCATTTCTCACTGATCTGCACAGCTGCCTTTGGAAAAATAAATACCACTAAACAGATGAGAAAATAAAGTGACTAATAGATTAAATAATTTATATACAATTTTACAGCTAATAACAGTGATGCCAGGATCTGAATCTGGATATCCCTGGTTCCACATTTCATATACTTAACCACTACATTACTAAGATTAAAATAAGATATGTCTGAATTAAAGTCTCTATCTTTCTTATACATAGTGGTAAAATTCATGGATTATAATTGCAATATCCAAAATGACCAGTAAGTATCTTTATAACCTGGTCCCTGCAACCCTTTTGGTATCACTTTCTGCTACACAGCTCATTTTCTTAGTTTCCTTGAGTCTCAACCAGTCTAAACTTTTTTTTTTTACTACCTTTCAGATCCTGTGTCATGTTCTTGCTTCAGCTTTTAATGCTCTTCACATTTCTCTCCTGCAAGACTCCTAATTTCCTACTCATTATGTTCAATTAATATTTGGCAAAGGAGGCAAGAGCATACAATGGAGTCAAGACAGTCTCTTCAATAAATGGTCTTGGGGAAATTGGACAGATACATGAAAAAAAATGAAAGTAGACCATGATCTTACACCATACACACACACACAAAAAAAAACACACCTCAAAGTGGATAAAGGACTTAAATGTAAGATGGGAAACCATAAAAATCTTAGAGGAATCCACAGGTAGCAAAATATCAGCTATCTCATAGCAATATCTTTACCAATACAGCTTCTAGGGCAGTGGAAACTAAGGAGAAAATAAACCAATGGGACTACATAAAAATAAAAAGCTTCTGCACAGCAAAAGAAACTATCAACAAAACAACAAGAAAGCCCACTGCATCGGAGAACATATTTGCCAATGTTATCTCTGATAAGGGTTTAATCTCTAAAATGTATAGGGAACTCATACAACTTAACAAAAGGAAGATAAACAGTCAAATAAAAAGATGGGCAAAGGACCTAAATAGACACTTTTCGAAAGAGGACATACAGAAGGCCAAGAGACATATGAAAACATGTGCAAAGTCATTAATCATCTGAAAGATGCAAATTAAAATGACAACGAGGTACCATCTCACACTTGTCAGAATGGCTATCATCAGCAAATCAACAAATGACAAATGCTTGCGAGGATGTGGAGAAAAAGGAACCCTCATGAACTGCTGGTGGGAATGTAGACTGGTGCAACCACTATGGAGAACAGTATGAGTTTCCTCAAAAAATTAAAAATGGAACTCCCATTTGACCCAGTGACCCCATTTCTAGGAATATCCCAAGAAACCAGAAACACCAATCCCAAGAAATCAGAAACACCAATCAGAAAGGATATATGCACCCCTATGTTCATAGCAGCACAACTGACAATAGCTAAGATTTGGAAACAGCCTAAGTGCCCATCAGCAGATGAGGGGATTAAAAAACTGTGGTACATCTACACAATGGAATACTATGCTGCTGTAAAAAAGAAGGAACTCCTACTATTCACAACAGCATGGATGGACCTGGAGAGCATTATGCTAAGTGAAATAAGCCAGGTGGAGAAGGATAAATATCCCATGATCTCACTCATTTGTAGAATACAATGAACAACATAAACTGATGAAGGCAGGGGAGGGTGGGAGGAGTAGAGATCAACCAAAAGACTTGTATGCGTGCGTATAAGCATAACCAATGGAAACAGACACTAGGGGGGTGAGGGCATGTACTGGGGGGTGGGGTAGAGTGACTGGGGAGAGGCCAATGGGGGGAAAAGGAGACATATGTAATATTTTAATCAATAAAGAATAAATAAAATTATTTTATATATTCTTTCAACCCAAACCTCTGTCACTCTTCCCCATCTCTAGTCTCAGATGATGACCTAGATTACAATTTCACTGAGAAAAAAGAATCAAAAGAATCTTACCTCAGAAAGGCTCTGATACTGTGCTCTCCAGGGACGTGTCTCCCTACATCACCATGATAACGTGTCTATGCATTCCCAGGGTGATGTCGGGAGACGTCCGCGGGCATTACAAGGAGCCTCTGGAAGATTGAGAGGTTGTTCCTTCTACTGAATGGGCGGATGTAAATCCGCCCACTCAGAAGAAGGAGCTGCGGCCATGTTTCCCGATGTTGCCATGTTAACACTGCTGCTGGTGAAGGAGCGGGGGGAGAGCTAGAGAACCCTCCGCTCTTTCGGCTCCACCGGCCAGATAGAACAGCCAAACGGGCCGGATCCGGCCCGCGGGCCGTAGTTTGCCCACGGCTGTTCTAGGCCCAAATGGAGACCATCAATACAAATCCCCAAGTTTCCAATTTTAGCATTCCCACCACATAAGATCTTTACCTTTCTATGAAGTTGACCAATATTATCCCTTGTCAAAGTGGATAATTCCTGGAGTTTCAGAATTTGGTAAAAAATCATGAGCTAAGATATGACCTGGCCCATCAAAGGGCCAACCATCTCCATGGTCTATGGACAATGACAGAAGCTATTGTCACAGTGGGAGGGGAGGGTCAAGAGCAGGAAGGTTTTAGAAAGCCTCAGTGCCTTAGGGTACTATGCAACTGAGTATTGCTGAGATATGAGAGGACTGAGTTTATCTATGCAAAGCAACAGGATGGGGCCAAATTCTAACTACTTCCAATCTTCAGTGGTAAAATAGAAGAGGGAAAGATGGCCAAGACTGATTGAAAGTTATAGGTTAAACACAAAAACCTCCTCCCCAAATGGAGGGAAGGAGGGGCGGAAACTTAGATTCTACAAGTTTTACAAATAGGTTGGATCAACTTTCATAAGCATTTCAACAGATCTGAAAGCTATACAACTTTCTTTAAATAGGAAAATGTGCAATACCCCCGCCCTTACTCTGTTCACACCACAGTGCATCCCCTCACTTACCTAGTGCTTCATTGCACTAAAATGTCTTTCCTGTGTTATTGACTTATTTATTTCCTTTAGGATTTTGCCTGATATTTTTCCTCAGAAGCTAAACTAGGTGGACTAGATTTTTGCTTATAGATTGAGACTATTTGACCTTTACATAGGACACCAAACCCTCCCTCCCTTGTCAGTTTCTTACCCAACTCCCAGAAAGAAAGCTTGATGTCTGCATCTTGACCCTTCACTTGATGGAAGATCAAGGGGGTCACATTGCTCCAGATGGAAACTGCTTTATGAATAATGTCATTCACTATAGCTGGATTAATTTCTTTTGGGTAATTGATAATACTGAAAGAAGAAACTTTTAAGTGCAATAGTTCAAAGGTAGGGGAATTATTCTAAAAAAGAATGACTCTCCTTTGGGGAAAATCACTGAATATGTTGGGGCCTCATTTTGCTCATTTGTAAAATAGATAAATCCTAGACTAATTGAATCAGAAACCCAAGTAATTAAACCTGCAAAATATGGGTTTCTGGGAATTTTAATAAATTCCACACATTATTCTTTTTTTTTTCTATTTTATATTAATCCTCACCAAAGGATATTTTTTCCTTTTTTTAAAATTTTATTTATTTATTTATTTTTTTTTTAGAGAGAGATAGAGGAAGGGAGGGAAGGAAGAGAGAGAGAGAAACATCCATGTGAGAATATGAGAGAGACACATTGATTGGTTGCCTGCTACACATGCCCCAATCTGGGCCAGGAATTGAATATGCAACCCAGGTATGTGCCCTTGCCTGGGAATCCAACCCTCAGCCCGTCAATGCATGAGCCATCACTCTAACCACAGAGAACACTGGCTAGGGCCCCACATTATTCTTATATAAATGAAAGTCTGAGAACTACAGCCCTTAAAAGGTAATTGCAAGGGAAAAAAAATTGTGAACTCAATTGTATTGTACACCATTTTACATAGTTTAGCATTGCTTGCTTTGGATGTCCCTAATAAAGTAACCTACACAGGGAGCAAAAAATATATCAAAAGTATACACAATAAACACCCCACCCCCATACATACCCATAAAGACAGGAAAAAATAATAGATTTAACTAAGGGGCTAATGGTGGGATCATGGCCAAAGGACAGCAATGAGGCTCCATTTCCTAAAGAGGTTACCTGATTAAGCTAGAATGAGAACAGGAAGAACCACCTTCTGTAAGGGAGATTTGGGCTGAGGAAAGACAGGGAAAACAGAAGACAGTAGAGATGACTCCAGGTGGGACATTGTAGGAAGTCCTTTGAGGTAATCACCCCAATTATCCCTCCAGTCCTTAACAACAAGCACCTATTGAAAGAGCGGGGAGAGACCAACTCCATGTTCCTTTTGTTCCATGTCCTCCACCTCCTGGAGTCAGGTTCCTGCCCTAGAACCTCTCCAAGAGCCCAACCCACACTTTTGAATTAGCCAATAGAAATGCAAGAGGAAAGTAAGCCGCCCTCTGCCCCCATGTGCAACCTGACCCCTACCAATCAGCGGAGGCCACACTACCTCACCCCTCCTACCTCTCCCAGGCCCCCTATAAATCAGCGCGTTTGGGGTCTGGGGCTCTCTCTCTCTCCACCTCGCCGCTGTGCCGGTGTGTGTGTGTGTGGGACTGAGCTTGAGCTAGCTCGATTAAAGGCTCTTTGCTTTTGCATGGGACTCGGCTCCCTGGTGGTCTTTGGGGATCACGAAATCTGGGCATAACACCTATAGGTCAGATTGTGCTTATTCCATTTGGAATGTTTTGGGGAGATAGAGCAGTTAGCCACATCAGTTATTCCACAGCGAGGGTGGTGGAGCTTAGCCAGCATATGCTCATCCTGTGGGTCTGTCTCATTCACACGGGTCTGCTGTGAAAATTGTATCTCTTTCCCCCAGGTAAGCAGTGGCCACTCTTTCTTGGTCACGGAACACCAATGGAAATTGTCCTGGGTGAGAGATGGGATGGATGAGTACTTGGAGACCAGCAGGGCAGAATCACAGTATCAGCACCCCAGGGCAGAGCCTCATTTGAGGGCCTGGGAAGGATGGTTCTTTGTAATCCTCCTGTTCCCAGTCAAATGATGACCACTAACCCTGATTCTCCTGTCACTGGGGAGAAATATTAAACACAGTTGATAAAATAAGAATCACTTAGATAACCTGTTTAACAATGTCTAAAAATAAAGCATCTGAGTTTCAGGATAGAAAGCACCAAGAATAAAGGTCTCAAAGGTATTAGATAGAAATTGCCCAGGAAGATGGCCTCTGGTCTTTCTGATTGATTGAGGTTTTCTTAGGACAGAATTTATGACTTCTCAGACATAGAATTTGACTGGCTCTGTATACCCAGTCCATTTGCATTTATACATTGCCTTTCATTTATCACCTACTCCCTGTTTCTATTGACTTCCCTATGAGGCCAATCTACTGGATTTTAATTTCCTGGGGGAAAAGCCAGCACCTTGCATTATAGTCAAGATTCTTGTCTGTATTTTTTAACTATAGCTGAACTGAAAGTGCTTTAAGGGCAATGTTTGTGTCTAATACAACTTAGTCTACACAACAGTTGTTAGGATAGTACTTGATATGAATTCATGATTGATTTTGACATTTTGTATAAAATTGCATTTTCATGCTTTTATTTTATTGTGGCCTTGGCTGGGCACTCAGAGGCACCAGGTTTGCTATATTTTTCTGGGCTGTCTTAGCAGGGAATTTCACCACATCCCTGAACTATAATAAAATACATGACTATAACCAGTTATCGGGAGCTTAAGGTATTTGGGGGGATGTTTAAAAGTTAGGGGGAAAAAATCAGTTTCTTGGGGAATTTGAAAGTATGTGGTAGACAGTTTGAGAGACTTCTCAGTTGATAGAAAGGAGATATTTATTTATTCATTTGAATCACTTCCCTTGATCCCTTACCATCGCACAGACTCAGAGATCCAGATAACTGCATGTTTACTCTCTATCCGAGAGAAGGCAAAGAGTGTGAGAGATGATCTCTGGGGTCCAATTATTAATTAGGTACAATAAGCACAGTGTGGGTGGAGCCCCAAAATGATGTAATTATATCATGTAGTAACGTGTATGCATGCAATACATATATGGAAAAAGAGCCCACGATAGTTATAACATGATATTATGGTCCTGATTAGCACACCTACCTTAACAAAGTCCAATCCTTTACAGTCTGTAGCAGGAGGCACTGGGAGGGTCAGGCACCAAGGCAGGAAAACTGTAGATCATGGAGCCTTTATAGCTATGCCAGCAAGATCCAATGACTCACGCTGCTGTGTGGCCTTTCTTTGTACTGGTTAGTGTTGTCGTTGCCCATTTTGGGTTGAAGGCCAGCCTGCCAGGGCCATGACAGCAGCCATGTGATTTAGTTTTCATATTCATTTCATACCTGATGGCCCTTAGAATACCTGGTCGTAGCCATGGCTAAGGAAATACTGGTATATCTCAGGTAACCGGAGACATTATTATTTAAAAACTGGAGAAATAAAAACTAAAAATAGGAGACATAGGAACAGTTTGTTACAGTTTTGCCTCTAAAATAATTTCTTTACTAACCACCGCCAAATACTATCTTGCTCCAAAAGCTAAAGAGGAAAGATCCAGAGCTGAATATAAAAAATCTCTGAGAACCATATAGGAGAGATATAGGATCACACAGAAAAAGAAAATTGCTAAAAATATGTTTGAGAAAATAAATCATTAATGATAAGATGAGCATACACAGCACAATGCTTAAGCAGGTAGCCTTTGAAATCACATAGATATGGGTATGAATATTAACTCTGTTACTTAAAAGCTGATCTGATTTAAGCAAGTTAGTTAAAGCTGTAATGCCTCTGACTTTTTATCTGTAATTTAAGGAAATGAATTATATTCATATAATACATCTCAGTATTAGAGATGGCACCTGAGCACTGGGCCTGGTACACTGTAAATTGCGCAAACACAAAACCTAAAGCAGAAACAAAGACCTGGAGACACTGAGAGAGAATGAACAAACACCAGTCTTTACTGAGCACTTTCCAAGTGCCCAGACCTGAAATTGTCCCTCCAATGAGGAGGAGCTGCAGGGATTGGATGTGGGTCCATTTCCTGCCCTCCAGGAGCTTATCCTCTGGCAACCACAGGAACACCTGCTACGCTAGTCCTCAGAGAAGAGTTTGCCAATATTCCGTGCCTCCCTCCCTCTTACTCCTGCCAATTTTTCCAGATAAACCAAATGGGATATACTGACCCTGTGAAAAAAAAAAATGGAAATAGGATAGAGAATAGATGGGGCAGGTAAAGGTGTTCACTACTTATGACTCACCCCCAAACCTCTCACCTCCACCTGAATTCCCTCCCAACAGCTGATCATAATCAAATTTCTTTCTCCTTCTTCCAGGTGTGCCTATTTCCTAAGCATAGTACCATCAAGTCACATTGTCCCTGGAAACACAGCCTCAATAAGTCAAATTGGTCTGCCTTCTCTTATACTTTGAAAACACATCAGCTTTTCTAGGGTAATGCATTTTTCGTCAGTTATTCCTATGGCAAATTGTAGCTCTCTGCTGTATACCCCATCCCTATTTTTTTTATGGCTGGGACAAACACCATATTTGATTGAGGTGTCTCTGCCCTGGCAATATTTGGTGAGAGGAGGTGAAGACTGTGCCAACCACAATCTTGGCATAAAACCAGGTTCACAATTTAATTTAATTTTAGCCTGGTGGCAAGAAGTGATGGAAGCCAGAGTTTTGGGCCTTGAGCCTATGGCAAAAACAAAAATCAAACAACAGGTATTAAGAATGAAAATTCAAAATCTATTTTGAGGAGTTCTAGCTGGTTTTGCTCAGTGGATAGAGCTTCGGCCTATGGTCTGGAGGGTCCCGGGTTTGATTCTGGTCAAGGGCACAAGACAGGTTACGGGCTCAACCCCCAGTAGGGGATGTGCAAGAGGCAGCCAATCAATGATTCTCTCTCATCATTGATGTTTCTATCTCTCCCTTTCCCTTCCTCTCTGAAATCAATAAAAATATATATTTTTTTTAAAATCTATTTTGGGAAGAGAATTTTAAGAAGGATTGGTATAAATTCATCTTTAAATGTTTGCTAGAAATCATTTATAAAGCCATCTGGTCCTGGGCTTTTCTTTGCTGACTCTTTATATCACAACACATACAAAAAATCAACTCAAAATAGATTAAACAGATGTAACATGAAAAAATAAAATTCTTAGAAAAAAACAGGAAAAATGTTTCTAGATATTGCACTGAGCAATGAGTTCTTAGATATGACATCAATAGTATAGGCAAGAAAAATAAAAATAATCAAGTGGAATTACATCAAATTAAGCTTCTGCACAACAAAAGAAACAATTGACAAATTGAGAGACAAACTATAGAAGGGAGAAAATGTTTGCAGATTATGTATTTGATAAGGGGTTAGTTAATATCTAAAAAGATATAAAAAAGTCATTCAACTGAAAAGCAAAATAACAAATAACCCAATTTAAAAATGAGCAAAGGAACTTAATAGACATTCTTTGAAGAAGACAACCAACTGGCCAACATATATACAAAAGGTTTTCAACATCACTAATCATCAGGGAAATGCAAATAAAAGCCACAATGAGCTATCCACTCATACCTGTTAGCATGGCTATTATCAACAATAACAAAAATTAAAAACTCATGTGAAATGTGGAGAAAGGGGAACCCTTGTACACTAGTGGTGGGAATATAAATTGATATAGCCATTATGGAAAACAATATGGATATTCCTCAAAAAATAAAATTAGCCCTGCTGGAGTGCCCAGTGGTTAAGCATCAACCTATGAACTGGGAGATCATGGTTCAATTTCCAGTTGGGGCACATGCCCGAGTTATGGGCTGGATCCCTAGTAGGGGGCGTGCAGGAGCAGCCAATCAATGAGTCTCATCATTGATGTTTCTCTCTCTCCTTTGCTCTTCCTCTCTGAAATCAATAAAAATATATTTTTTAAAAAATTAAATTATCATTTGATCCAACAATCCCACTTCTGGATATGTATCCAAAGGAATTGAAATCTCTATTCTGAAGAGATATCTTCACTCCCATGTTTAATAAAACATTATTAACAATAGTCAAGATATGGAAAAACAATCTAAATGTCTATTGATGGGTGAATAACTTCATGGTATATACAATAGAGTATTACTCAGCCTTAAAAAATAAATTCTGCCATTTAAGACAGCATGGATAGACCTGGAGGACAATATGCTAAGTAAAATAAGCCAGACACAGAAAGATAAATACTGTATGATATTATTTATATACAGACTATAAAATAGTCAAACACATAGAAGCAGAGAGCAGAGGGCATGACTATCTATATAGTAAATCTGGTGCTCTTTCTTTCTTTATATAGATACAAATTTTTGACCTAATTTTCTTTCTCTCTGAAGAACTTCTTTTAAAATTTATTGCAAGGCAGGTTTATGCGTAATAACTTTCTCAATATTTATCTGTCTAAGAATGTCTATTTCACCTTCACTTTTGAATATTTCTCAGAGTGTAGACTTCTAGTTTTGGGGGAAGAGGCTTTATCTGAGCTTTAAGTATGTAAGGAAACAATATTTAAAATATTTTACTCCATTCTTTTCTTACTTGCATGGTTGCCAGGGAGAAGTCATATAATTCTTATCTTGTTCCTCTATAGGTAAATTGTTTTGTTCCTTTGACTTATTTTGGGATTTTCTCATTTTCTTTGATTTTATGTAGTTTTAAAATGATATGCCTAGGTGTAATATTTTTGGCATTTGTCCTGCTCAAGGTACTTTGAGCTTCCTGGTTTGCAGCTTGGTGTCTCAAATTAATTTGAGGGAAATTCTCAAGTTTTTGTTTCATATATTTCTTCTGTCCCTTTCTCCCTTTCTTCTCCTTCTAGTTTTCCAGTTGCCCACATATCACACCTTTTGTAGTTGTCCTACAACCTTTGGATAGTATGTTCTGTTTTGTTCAGTCTTTTTTCTCTTTGCTATTAGTTTTGAAGGTTTTATTGAGATATCCTCAAGTCAAATATTCTTTCCACACCTGCGTCCAATAGCTCATCAACGGCATTCTTGTCTTCCAGAACTGTGAGAAATCAATGTTTTTTGTTGAAGAACCCAGGGTATGCTCTTTTTGTTACAGCAGCCAAAATGAACTAAGAACGGTGGTAAATAGACAAATGAAAAAGATACATTTTGATAAATTGATGGTAGTCAAGGATTAAGTGCTAGCTGAGTATGGTAGGAATCAAAAATGGATAAATGAGGACAGAAATAATATCTAACAGTTGGGGTCTCAGAATAGGTGCAGTTGTAAATGGCTGTAGATCATCCCACTAACCATCCCCTTGTCAGTTCCCAATTTTGAAAAGCCCATAAGAATCCTGAAGAAGCTACATCCCAAATATATTGCTGAAGTATGTGGATGCAAGAATGCAAGTACTGACTATAGTTGATGCTGTGGTACATTGCTCAGGTGTCCTTGTCCTGCTGGGCCTGAAGAACCCATTCCTCTGTAGGAGTATTACTGCTAACAGATCTCATTTGATTCCTTCTTGAGAATTTCTGTCTTCTGAATGGAACCTACTCACCCAAGGTCATGTCTCTTCTTCAACCATATCCAATGACCAATCAGTGTGTAGTTAGAAAGGCCTAGGCCCTTTCTTCAATTCAGGACAATTTTAAAGGGTCATTTTAGCTCCAGAGATCTCTGCAGGATTGAATTAGCCTTTGTTAAATTCATGTGGAGTTCAACTTCTCCCTTCACCAGTTTGATTTCCTTCTCTCTCAACAGGTTTTAACCTGCAAGCTCTCTCGAATAAACTTCTACACATAAATGTTCGCTTCAGTTTTTCATTCAAGGGAACCCAACCTGTGCACCAAAATTAAAAAAGATAAAAATACAAGAGTCACAAAAGGAAAAATTATTTGCAAAGCATGTCACAATAAAAGGCTATATTCTTTCATATAGAAAGCACTACAACAAGCTAATAATTGAATTTTTGTGTGGTTGTTAATCCTCATCCAAGGATATTTTTCCATTGATATTTTAGAGTGAGTGGGATGGAGGGAGAGAGAAAGAGAGAGAAATATCAATGTGAGAGTGACACATTGATTGGTTGCCTCTCACATGCCCCTGATGGGGCCAGAGATTGAACGTGCAACCCAGGTATGTAGCCTTTCCTGGGAATCAATCCAGCGACCCTTTGGTGGCTGGGCCAATGCTCTAAACACTGAGCAAACCAACCAGAGCATACCTGAATACTTTAAAAAGACATAGTAGACTGACCTCTAAAAAGAAATTCAAATGCTCTTGAACATGAAAAGAAAACTAACATCATTCATTTTATAAGGTATAAATTTCATTTGTCAGCAAGTAGCAAAAATGAATCAGAAAACCCAATTATAGTGACACAGATGTTCTAACCTAGAAAAATAAAATGTGACAACCCTCCAGAAAAGCCACATATATGTACTTGAAATTTCATATGAGAGATCAATTAATTCTGCTTTCTGAAACAGGTGAGCCCTCATATGGTATTAACCATAAATGGCTAATTCATATGCATAATGGGAATTCAGCCGAACTCACTTAAGGGCATGCCTGGGGAGGTTTTAGTCCCTCTGGGTACAGCTTCCTGAGTTGTCATCCCCAGAGGCCTTTGTTATACCTAAAAGGTATCCGAGTAAAAGGACCAGAATCAGACTGTCCTGATTAACAGCTGGGAATGGGATAGTTTCATCTTGGGTTTATCTCTTTTTTGACCTGAACTGGAGATGCAGTGGCCAGCTCCTTGGTTAAGTACTGCAAAACCTTCATTTCTACTTGTAGATCTCATTATACAATGTTATGACTTTCTGTTTAATAGTTACTTCAATCTCAGTATATACTCAAGACTGGAAACAGTCCTGATAACACCATTCTGACTGCATTAAATGTCATTTTACTTTTAACATAAAGGACATGATGAATAATCCCATTCAACAATTCAATGTAAATTATGAACTTTATTCTACAAATTGATTCTCAGTAGGTTCTTCTAAAATGAAAACAACATACTGAAAAATTTTCTGTACAGTGTCCTACTTTACTTTTGCTATATTGTAAATCAGAAAATGCCTTAATCAATAAGCCAAATTAATTTGGAGTCTTTTATTATTATGCTAGTACTAGCGGGCTCAGAGTAGAGTGTCTCTGTCAAATTCTGGGCCCCAAATAGAGGAAGTCTTTCTTATTTATACTTTTTTCAGTTCTTTGTCTTCCAAATTTGGAATGAGACTTCCGGACCTTCTGAGAAAGAGGTCCTGTGTGCTGGGAAGGGGCCGTGAGACCACATCTTAAGTCTTGGCCTGGTGCCAGCACTGACAACTCTGTCTGGGACATAGTTTATGGCCTCTCTGGAATGGGAGTAGTCTTATTTTTCCCTAAAACAAGCAAATGTTTACAGAAGCCAGAATAGCAGGTTTAAAATTTTAAACAGCAGTTTTTACCCAAGATGGAGGTTACTGTGCTTCACTCTAAACTCTTTAAAAATATCACATTTTAAAGTAAAAATAAAATAGCTTTTCCAGAATGGCATAGAATTTTCTAAAGAAAGAGATACTTTTTTTGTAGTTAAGGAATAGAGGTTGATAATAAAGAGTAAATAGAATGCTGCTTACAGATTTTCTTGTTACTCAATTTTTCTTGTATTTTTATTCTATTAAGAAAACTGATATGAAGATGAAGTTATTAATAGGATTTATTATGGAGAGATTTATAACTCAAATGTTTAAATTGATTTAAATATTCAGAACTCTTAGAGGCACTATTATATGTCAAAAATAATACCAAGTTATTGGCAACTTATAAAGTTTGGGAGAAAGTTTGCTAAATAATATCTGGGAAAAACATTGGAACAGCAGAGTTTCCATATACTCAAGGAGGAACTTCTTGCAGTGGAGGTGGAGACATTGACAAACAGGGCTGATGAGATAAAGCCTGAACTGGGTGAATTCAACAGACAAGCTTGATATAAGAGGGACGCCAGACAGCAAAATCAGCATTCTCCTCAAACATTTCACTTGGCTTAACAAATTTAACATTAAGCATTTTTTGACATCATCTGTCCTGGAGAAAAAGAACTTCCAACAACTCTATTTAATTGTATAGTTACCCAGAGCTAGCAAGCAAAACTCCTGCCCTATCCCTATGCTAATCTTCAGTTTTTCATTGACCATTTATCCCACTTCTTTCAGATTAGCATCAGAAGAATGTTTCAAGAATTGGAAGACACTAGGTCTAACAAATAGACCTCTATTGGTAGTTGTATCATGTGACACTATTGGGTTAGGGTTGAGGCAGATATTACAGTGGTTTTGGTCACAGTAACAATGGTTTATTTATTGCCTTCTATGAATTTGTACGAGAGTCTCCCAAATTAAGGTGAAAAATACCCAAACACTGGCAGGTTTTTTTTCCTCCCCACTCTCCCCACTCTTTTTTTTTTTTTTTTTTTTAGAATATTGGATTATTATTATTATTATTTAATGTTTATATTGATTTCAGAGAGAGGAAGGGAGAAAGAGAGATAGGGACATCAATGATAAGGGAGAATCATAGATCAGCTGCCTCCTGCACGCCCCCTAGTGGGGACTGAGCCCACAACCTAGGCATGTGCCCTGATGGGGAATTGTACATGACTTCCTGGTTCTTGGGTCGATGCTCAACCACCGAACCACACTGGCTGGGCTCTCCCCCTTTTTATGCATGTTATTTATTATATGTTCCAGAATTTCTTAGGCATGTCTTTCTGTCTGTCTCCTTGACATCCCATTTTTAAGAAGAATAAATGTCACTGAAATGTTTACAGGCAACCCAGAAATGGAAATAGTTTGGGCAGAGAAAAATAAGTATAGGGATTTGGAATTAAGGTGCAATTAAACCCAGAAAACCCATTCAGAAGGCAGCAAAAAATCAGGAAGCAACAGCCCAGAAACAGTTGAGGGTGGTGGGTTGTGAAGATTAGAGTTTGAGATTGGGTAAGAGAAAAATTGCAGAAAAGAAATAAGAAAGAAACATGAGCTTTTAAGAATTTGACATGACAACAGAATCATGGTAACAAAAAGATCGAAAATGTAAGTAAAGATAAGAATATTACTACTAAGAAAGTGGTAAGGAAAATGGGTGGCGGGGGGCTAGTTCAGTATCTGGTTAAAACTGTAGTCTTACTTCCCAGCTCTGACTGACTTGGGCAGAGCTGCAGAGCCCAACCCCAGGGCTCTGCCACAGCTGACTTGGGCGGAGCTGCGGGGACCCTCAGAGGCCCACCACAGGAGGAGATATATAGGTCAGAGCCTCCCCACATGTTCAGTTCAGGCTTTGGATCCAGAATTCCCCTGGACTAGCAGATCTGCAAAATAAAGGGTTAAACTTTCCTCCCTCAGAGTGCTGGCTGATCATTCTCCCGTGCATTCTGCCACAAAAAAAAGTGCCTAAATATTTCAGATCTTTCAGATCTGAGAGATATCATCAAATCTCCCAAGAAAAGGATTGTAGCTAAAACCTGCATTTAGCTTAGTAATTTCAATATTTTACTAACAGCACAAAAGCAAATAATTCTCAACAAAATCATTTTTTTTCTGAACATAAGCTCTAACAGATTATATTTGTAAAATTGTATCTAAGTTTTCATGGAGGATTTTATTCAGTATGGTATAGTGAACAGAATCATATATATCAATTTGCACTCCCCACTAAACATGTAGCAATGATAGATACAATAATTTTAAAGTGATTTTTAAAAAGGGGGCATTGCCATGCTCCTTAAGTAGAAAACAAGATATGAAATTCACAATTCATAGGTAGACAGATTAATAGTGTTTATGAGATGCAGTGTATGAAAATACATACTTGGGTGTTGAAGTTGAGTCCACAAATCCACTTGGCTCCTGCTTTGGAGCCATAATGGTAATTGGCAGCTCAGCACCTATGTGGGACTTGGCATGACAGTGTCCTATGTTTGACAAGGGACCAGTCTAAGGTACTCTACTCTGACATGAAGCTGTTAGCTATCCCACATGGAGGGTGGAGATATTTATTGTCAAAGTCCAAATCTGCTCCCTATAACAAACTAGTCAATTTTCTTTTGAAACAAGTATAAAAACACTTAGTATAATTGATAAACTTCATGAAGTGAGAAAGAGCCAACTACCACATCTAATCATTGGAGTATGAACAAAATAAATCATCAAGCCATCAAGGAAATTTCTACTCAAGTTGAGATTACAAGTAAAATTCTAAAACAAATCTGAAGGCTAACATCAAGAAAGAAACTATAGGAGAAACTAAGATGGTGGCATAGGTAAACACCTAAATTGCTGCCTTGCACAACAATTTCAAAACTACAACTACAAGACAAAACAGACATCATCCAGAATCACAGGAAGGTTGGCTGAGTGGAAATTCTACAACTAGAAGGAAAGAGAAAAGGACAATAAGACTCACAGGAGCTGCGGAAGGCAGAGGTACAGAGGCGCGTGGAGAGGGCTGGCAACTGAGCACGCAGCTGGCTTTCTCAATCGGCAGGGAGACAAAAGCTCCCAACCTCTCTGAACTCCGTTCCAGGTGAGACTCTGGGGACCCAGACTCACACGGGGAGAAACTGTACTGTCTGGCAGTGGGCGAAACTCAAGGGCGGTTTTCTCTCAGAGGTACTTGCAGCCATTACTGCGGGACACTGAGACCCGGGGGGCCTCTTAAGGCAGGGCTGATGGGAAGCCATAGCTGTTTGCTCCGCCCTGAGACTCCGCCCCATCCATAAGCCTTTTGCATATGAATGGGTCCTTTGAATTCTAAACTTACCTAACAAACTGCAGCTGAGTCAGTGAGACCCAGAACATGCAAAAGAAGGCCCACAGCCCCACAGCAGCTTGCATTGCTTCACAGCTGGGCCTCATCTGGGCACCTCCAAAACCCAAACAAAGAAGAGGAATCTGCAGATCTCTCCTAGCTCCTGCTGGATGGCCTCAGGCAGAGGCTAAATTAGCACCTCCTTGGAGATCCAAGAGCCAGTGTACCCAGGGGTCAAAGTGGGACCAACCAGATTACAACTCCTCATATTCATAGGGGGCAGACTCAGTGAGCACCAAAGCCCCCCTGAAGCAAATCTTGTCTCATAAGGGTGTCTCCATCACAGAAGTTCTCCCATCGTAGACACAGCTGATCCTCACAGCCAATTGACCTAGAGGTCAATTTCTCCCAGTGATACCAACAACAATCAAGGCTTAACTACAACAAGACTGTGCACACAGCCCACAAAGGGGTGCACCAAGAGTGTCTACCTCAGGTAACTGGAGAGGCTGAGCCACTGGACCCTATAGGACACCTAGAACACAAAGCCATTCTATCAACTCAGGGAAGCAGCAAAAATGTGGAGACAAAAAAATAGGTTACAAATGAAAGAAATGGAGGAAAGCAAACTACTGGATATAGAGTTCAAGACCACTGTTATAAGGTCTTTCATGAATTTTTTAGAAAAGGCCAATAAATTTAGCGAGACCCTCAAGGATATGAAAAAGGACCAACTAGAAATTAAGCATACACTGACTGAAATTAAAAATAATATACAGAGATCCAAGAGCAGACTAGAGGATCGCAAGAATCAAGTCAAAGATTTGAAATACAAAGAAGCAAAAATCACCCAATCAGAAAAGAAAAAAGAATCCAAAAATATGAAGATAGTATAAGGACCCTCTGGGACAACTTCAAGCATACCAACATCAGAATTATGGGGGTGCCAGAAGAAGAGAGAGAGCAAAATACTGAAAACCTATTTGAAGAAATAATGACAGAAAACTTCCCCCACCTGGTGAAAGAAATAGACTTACAAGTCCAGGAAGTGCAGAGAATCCCAAACAAAAGAAATCCAAAGAGAACCACACCAAGACACATCATAATTAAAATGCCAAGAGCAAAAGACAAAGAGAGAATATTAAAAGCAGCAAGAGAAAAACAGTTAGTTACCTACAAGAGAGCAACCATATGATTGTCAGCTGATTTCTCAACAGAAACCATGCAGGCCAGATGGGAATGGCAAGAAATATTCAAAGTGATGAATAGCAAGAACCTACAACCAAGATTATTCTACCCAGCAAAGCTATCATTCAAAATTGAAGGGCAGATAAAGAGCTTCACAGATAAGAAAAAGCTAAAGGAGTACATCACCACCAAACCAGTATTATATGAAATGATGAAAGGTATTCTTTAAGAAGAGGAAGAAGAAGAAAAAGGTAAAGATAAAAATTATGAACAACAAATACATGTCTATCAACAAGTGAATCTAAAAATCAAGTGAATAAAAAATCTGATGAACAGAATAAACTGGTGAATATAATAGAATCAGGGGCATAGAAAGGGAGTGGGCTGACAATTCTGGGGGTGGGGGAAAGGGGTGTGGGAGGTGAGGGAAGAGACTGGACAAAAATCGTACACATATGAATGAGGACAGTGAGGGGGGGTAAGGGCAGAGGGTGGGGTGGGAACCGGGTGGAGGGGAGCTATGAGGGGGAAAAAGAGGAACAATTGTAATAATCTGAACAATAAAGATTTATTAAAAAAGAAAGAAACTATCATTTCAGTAAGAGTACTTGCTCATGAGAAAGAAAGTAGTATGGCAACTTAAAATGAATTTTAAAGTAGGCATGCTAACACCCTCAAAAAATAAATATAGCATAATAACAATAAAATAAATAAAAATTATAGGAGAATTGTTATCTATAAATTGAAATGGAACTTCTTTAAAATAACCTTCATTAGAAAACAAAGAGTAATTGAAATAAAATTTAGTGGTTGGAATACATTTGAGACCAGAGTGAATTATTGCATAAAAAGATAGTACTAAAGAATGCACCACACTGCAACAAAAATAAACAAAGAGTTTGAAAAGATGAAGCAATCTAACTAGGAAATTAGAATAAGAAAATTCAACATTTTCCAGCTAGATATATTTCTGAATAGACAAGGTTGGCAGTTCTAATGGCAGAAGATATTCAAAAGTAAAGAAATACATGGATTTTTAAGGTTGAAGTTGCTAAGTTTCAAGCAAAATAAATTAATTATAAATCTCCATCTTTGTGCTACATTTTGAATTGCAGAATATCATTGCTAAGGAGACTATCCTAAAGACTAGAAGAGGGGGAAAAATCTTAACTGAAAGGGATGAAAGATCATATGCCATCCAAAAAGTCAATGAGGAGTGTTTATTGGAGGATTTCTCTGTGGAGGTGCATACAGGGTTAAGGGGACAAAAGAAGATACAGAATTATTCAAGGATCTGTGGTAAGATAGGAGGATACAAAAGAGAAAGACCAGCATGAACAGACAACAGATTTTTACAGCAAAAATCTATAGTATTTTTCTATATGAATAGTAATCATTAAGAAAAATAATAGAGAATAAATAATCCTATAAATAATAGCAAGAAAATTATAGGATTCTAAAAATAAATTTTACAAAAGATATAAAATCCTCTATGGAGAAAATGATGAAATATTTTTTGAGAGACAAAAAGTACATTTAAAGAAAAGAAATAAAACTCATGTTTACACTAGAGGACATTGTATAAAGTAGTGGTCGGCAAACTGCGGCTTGCGAGCCACATGTGGCTCTTTGGCCCCTTGAGTGTGGCTCTTCCACAAAATAACACATGCGGGCGCGCACATACAGTGTGACTGAAACTTCGTGGCCCATGCGCAAAAGTCAGTTTTCGGCTCTCAAAAGAAATTTCAATCGTTGTACTGTTGATATTTGGCTCTGTTGACTAATGAGTTTGCCGACCACTGGTATAAAGCATATTACTTGTCACTGAATTTTATGTAAATTCATTAAAATGTTAAAGAAATTCTTAACAGTACATAGATTATTTATTTACATAATAAAAGTAAAAGTCTCAAGTACTTGAATTGGAAAATAGGCACCTACACAATTATTTTAGTTGACCAATCCATCTTTGTATAGAATTTATCCTATATAATAAAGAGGTAATATGCAAATTGACCATCATGCCCTTGCACAAGATGACTGCCCCCATGTGGTCACTAGATGGCCGCCACAAGATGGCTGGCAGGAGAGAGCAGTTGTGGGTGATCAGGCCAGCAGGGAAGAGCAGTTGGGGGCAACCAGCCCTGCAGGGAGGGCAGTTGGGGGTGAAATCAGGCCAGCAGGGGAGGGTAATGGGGGGCAACCAGGCCAGCAGGGGAGGGCAGTTGGGGGCAATCAGGCCAGCAGGGGAGGGCAGTTGGGGGCAATCAGGCCAGCAGGGGAGGGCAGTTGGGGGCGACCAGACTGGCAGGGGAGGGCAGTTGGGGGCAATCAGGCTGGCAGGGGAGCAGTTAAGCATCGATCAGGCTGGCAGGGGACTGGTTAGGGGGTGATCAGGCTGGCAGGCAGGCAAGTGGTTAGGAGCCAGCAGTCCCAGATTGTGAGAGGGATGTCTGACTGCCAGTTTAGGCCCGGGATTGGGCCCAAACCATCAGTCGGACATCCCCTGAGAAGTCCCAGATTGGAGAGGGTGCAGGCTGGGCTGAGGGACACCCTTCCTGCCTCCAGTGCTCAAATTTCATGCACCGGGCCTCTAGTATGTTATAATCCATATCTATTGTAATCATATCTGTTGTAATCCATACTGATTTCATTTGATAATAATTTGTTTTTCTTTTTTTTTTTTTTTTTAAATATATTTTATTGATATTTCACAGAGAGGAAGGGAGAGGGATAGAGAGCTAGAAACATCGATGAGAGAGAAACATCGATCAGCTGCCTCCTGCACGCCCCCCACTGGGGATGTGCCCGCAACCAAGGTACATGCCCTTGACCGGAATCGAACCCGGGACCCTTCAGTCCGCAGGCCGACGCTCCATCCACTGAGCCAAACCGGTTTCGGCAATAATTTGTTTTTCTTTTCTCAGTTTTTGTATTCAGTTGAATTCTGATGTTTACATTTCTACCTGTTTGTTTGTTTGTTTGTTTGTTTTTCCATTGAGGTCTGTATGAAATCACTTGAATTCATAAGACCTCAGTGATTACAATAAGATAGAGTCAGGCATTTGAGACACTTTGCTTGGAGCACTGGGGGAAGTCTCTCCTGAGCCTCACATTATATTAAGTGAAATGAGTCAGAAAAAAGCTAAGAACCATATTATTTTACTCATATGTGTCATATAAAACTGAAACCAGTGAACACAAACAACAGTGTGGTGATTGCCAGAGGGAAGGAGGTGGAAGGAGAGGGGTTCCTAATATATAGTGACAGGAGAAGATTTGACTTTGGCTGGTGGGCACATGGTGCAATATATAGATCTTATAAGAGAAGCCCACACCTGCAACCTGTATGTTCATTTTGATCAATGTCACCCCAATAAATTTAATTTAAAAAAACAGATTTACATACAGAGTCTCAACTTGGACATTTAAAAGCCGCTTTTGTATGCTATATCTAGTATAGGGAGCTATAACTGAGAAATTACCTTCATCAAATTATTCCTTTGGGTATCTATATATTTGGGCAATATTTTATTTTCTCAAACTCTGCAAAACATTCCAGGATCCTGGCCTGACACAGAAGTTACCACTCTAACTGATGCAGGTGTTCTTAGGGTTTGTCAACTTGAAGGTCTGCAACCCATTGTGGGTTCTTGGCTTTACAATGGAAAAAATTCAAACAGGAGCCAGCAGAGAGTTTAAAGTGAAAGAGAATTTATTAGTGAAGCAGTGGGACAGAAAGAAGACTACTCCAAAGGCAGAGCAGCCCCTCCCCAGTGGGATTTACTTCCTTATTGAGATTTACTTCATTTAATAAGGATAAGAAATATTCAGTTTTTCCAGGAAAGGGGTAGAGACTTTTTAGAAGAGCTCTGTCAGATGTTTTGTAACCTTTTAGGACTTTCTATTTCCAATCATTGTGGCTGGCGGTGGGCAGGGGGAGGGGGGTGTTTGGGGAGAGGGGAGAGGGGACTTAGCATGCTGATGTATACAATGAGTGTATAATGAGACCAGGAGTCACCATTAGGTGACATTTGTCACCATGTTGGATTGAGCTGGTCTTCCTCTGGTTCTAAGACATAAAACTATTAGAAGTTGGTCTTGGGATCTCCTTAATAGTCCCTGTAGTCCTTATAGGTTAAACCCTTTCACCATATACCTTATCTCATGACCACCTCTGAAAGGACTGGACCTGTAAGCCAAATAGCAGGTGCTGGGGAGGAAAAATCTTTATTATAACCTTCTAGGTTATTTGGCTGGTCTACTAATCAAATTAACATAAAACAGATTAACAGAAAAACAAATTTAATTACATACATAGGTGGGTGCATAAGAATTTGAGGCCTGAAAGTGGACACTTCTGGGCAGCCGGTGCGGGCACGGAGAACACACCATCTTGAGAAACAGAGCTGCTTGAGACTAGGATCCTGGACTCAAGCACAAACCAGGACCCTGCAGCCACTGGGGACAGAGAACTGCGACCACAGCTTCAGACCAACAGACAACAAGAATCCAGTCTTCCCGGCCGCAGATTTCTGAGTCAAAGAGCCTATCCCCATCCCCGCAGGCTCGCAGATAGTGCCATAGTAACTGATAGACCTGCCCCTCGCTCGAGCCTCAGCACCTCTATGGGAAATTGAGCTAGAGAGTGTGCACTGGATGCAGCTCCCCTAAGGGACGCAGCTCCCCTATGGGGAATTTGAGCTTGAGAGTGCGCGCGGGACTCAGTGCCCCTACAGGGAATTTGAGCTTTAGAGCGCGTGCAGACCGCAGCGCTGCTACTGGAATTTGAGAGACTGGAATCTTCTCCCTGCAACGCAATCAGGCGAACAAACCAGAAGCCCACGCAGGGCAGCAGTGCCACCTGACTTTGATTCTGGGCAAGTGCACACGGAAGTCAGTTTTCCACAGTGCAGGTATGCCACAGAGCTATTGTGCAACCCAGTCCCCCATGGTGACCTGGACCCAAATTCTCCCGGCAAGAGGCAGCACTGAGCGCCACCAACTTGACTCAGTTTTTTACCATATGCACCTGGGATCCCTGACTCACAGCATATTCACACTAAGAGCCGTGACGCCAATTCTTGGCATATGCACACACGGGGACCCTGATTCTCAGCGAGAAGCCACACGAAGCAACAGAAACTCTGATACTCGATTCTTGGTGCAGACACAGGGAAATTCTGACTCCTGGCACGCTCTAGGGGACTCATTTTCGGCACACTCCAACAGTGTGGTGCAGGCAGGGTCCCTGATTCTAGGTGTGCACACAAGACCACACTGAACGCTGGGAACACTGACCCTGGGCAAGCCTGGTTTCCACCAACCCATAGCAGCCACATGTCCTAGTGTTGGAGCACTTCAGTGAAACTCAGGTGGTGCGAAGTTCCCATGGCACATGGCCCAGTTCCATGCAACTCGAAGTTTGAACCTTCTGGTGATAGTCAGAATGGGGATACAACACAATCACCAGAGGAAAGAAAATGAGGAGTCACCAAGAAAGGAAATTAGTGACATTGAAGCATGCAACATGACCGAGAAAGAGTTCAGAGTAATGGTTGTGGAATTTATACATTGGATGGATGAGAAAATCAACAACCTATGCAAGAATCAGGAAGAAATGAAAAGTGATATAGCTACAATCAAAAACACCATGGAAAGTTTTAACAGTAGACTAGAAGAAGCAGAGGACTGAATTAGTGAGTTAGAAGATCAGGTACAGAAACAAGCTCAATCTGAACAGCAATTGGAAAAAAAAATTACAAAACAGGAGGAAAGCCTAAGGAAGCTTTGGGACAACATGAAATGAAGTAACATATGTATAATAGGGATGCCAGAAGGACAAGAAGAGCAGCAAGGATTAGAAAATCTATTTGAAGAAATAATGACAGAAAACTTCCCGGATATGGGGAAGAAAAAAGTTACACAAGTACAGAGAGTCCCAAGCAGAACCAACCCCAAAAGACCCACTCCAAGACACGTCATAATTTCAATGGCAAATATCAATGACAAAGAGAGATTCTTAAAGGCAGCAAAAGAGAGACAGAGAGTTACCTACAAAGGAACCCCCATCAGATTATCAAATGAATTTCTCAACAGAAACACATCAAGCTAGTAGAAGGGAATGGAAGGAGGTATACAAAGTGTTGCAAAGCAAAGGACTGAATCCAAGAATACTCTATCTAGCAAGACTATCAATCAAAATTGAAGGGGAAATCAGGAGCTTCGCAGACAAAAAAAGGCTAAGAGAGTTTAACACCACCAAACTAGCAATACAAGAAATGCTAAAGGGAATACTGTAAAAAGAAGAAATAGAGGAGGGAATAATGGCGGCGGAATAGACAGACGTGTTCCGAGCCTTGTCCCGGAGCAGAAAGAAAGAACAGCTGAGGGTCGCCCAAGGAGTGTTTGTTGGCTGGTTGGGAGACAGCTGAATTCCAGAAGGAGGTGGGGGACTGCTGAACGGGGTTCCCCTGACCTGGCAGCACGAACTGCAGCTGGGTCCCCTCCCGGAGCTGCGGGCTTGGACGCGGAGTCTGCGCCATCTTGATCCGGAAAGTGGAGCTTATCTGAAGCCTGAGAATCCACAACTGCAGCACCCCAGGAACAGCTGCGAGCCCCAGAACAACGCTCCCCAACTGGCGCAAGCACACGGGTTCAGAGAAGCTCTACACTCCACCACGGAAAGGTCAGATTTCGCCTGGGATAAGGTGAGGTCTCTGGTCCCGGCGGGAGAGAGGAACGCGCGTTTTGCGGGAGCTGGAGGACCAGGGAAGTCTGTGCCTAGAAAAATCCGTGGCTGTAGGGGCTGGCGTGATCTGTGACTGTGGAAAGGGGTCCTCAGAGCTGCTAAGAGAAGGGCACTCTAAAAAGCAACCCATTTTGATCTGAAGTGCAGGGACACCCTAAGAATTTCAGGCAGTCCAGACTTACGCGCAGCCCGTGCGCTCCCTGGGTGCCTGGGCTTACTCGCAGTCCCGGAGTTCGCACACTTGGGCTTTTTCCTCTTCAAATCCTTGCTTCTGATTACTAAGCCCAATACATAGGATCACCCAGTTGGGGACACCCTGGGAGACTGCAGGGGAAGGTTGTTTTTCTGGAACCTGGGGATCGGAGCGGGGAGTGACCATCAGAGAGTCAGCTCTGAGGCAGACCACTCCCACAGGCCCGTGGCGAGTGCCACAGGGAAAGAAGGCTCTAA